>NW_004444011.1:5659023-5684985 GCF_000243295.1 Trichechus manatus latirostris | reverse complement strand
CCATTTACATTCAGTGTAATTATTGATAGGTGTGAGTTTATTGCTGTCATTTTGTAGTGCTTTTTTTTGTGGTGCTGACTTTTTCTTTGTTCCTCTCACTCTCCTGTGCTGAATTCCTTTTGTTTGTGGATTTTTTTTTTCCTCATTTCTTTTGTTTTTGTAGGTTTAGTTTTTACTGAGACTTAATGTTTTTCCTCTTTATGTTGATGAGTAGGTTTGTTAACTTTCTTTGTGGTTACCATGAAATTTACCCTTATCTTTCTAAGTTTGAAGCAGTCTATTATTAGTTGGTATCCTCTCCATTTAAAGGTTCTGTACCTACACCATTTATTCCCTCTTTTATTGTTCTGATATTGTTATCATTTACAGACTAACTGCTCTGATTCCCTGTTGTATTTGTTTTGGTTTTGGATAGTCCTTGAGAGTTCATTTCCTAGATTGGTATGGGGCTGGTACAATCCCGTGCCCTAGATTCAGCCTGCGAGCTGATGTTGTTTGTTCTCATATCGAAGGACTCCCTTTAATAATTCTTGTAAGCTTGGTTTCATTTTTACACAGTCCCTTAATTTCTGTATATGTGGAAGTGTCCTAATTTCACCATGATATTTGAACAAGAGTTTTGCAGGATATATTATTCTTAGCTGGCATTTTTTTTCTTTCAAGGTTTTACATATGTCATCCCATTGCCTTCTTGCCTGCACGGTTTCTGCCGAAAAATCTGAGCTTAGTCTTATTGCTTCTCCTCTGTGTGTGACTTTTTGTTTTTTTCAAGCTGCTCTCAGGATTCTTTGTCTTTGGTTTTGGCAAGTGTGATTATGATACGCTTTGGTGATTTTCTTTTGGAGTCTACCCTACATGGGGTTCGTTGAGCTTCTTGGATGGTCAGCTTTTTATCTTTCATGATATTGGGGAAGTTTTCTGTTAGCAGTTCTTCAATGATCCTGTGTTTTCTGTTTTCTCCCCCTGTTCTGGAACTCCGATCACTCGAAAATTTTTCTTTTGATTGCATCCCACATAATTCTCAGGGTTTCTTCATTTTCTTCGTTCTTTTTTCTGATTTTTCCTCAGAGTTGTATCCAAGTGTTTGTCTTCAATTTCGCTGATCCGTCTTCCACCATTTCAAACCTGCTCCTCAGCCCTTCTATGACACTGTTCATTTCTGAAATCTTGTTGTTTATCTTTTGGATTTCTAATTGTTGTTTTTGTATGATTTCTAGTTGTGGATTTATTTTGGCATTTTGTTCCTGCATTATTTTCCTGAATTCTCCCATTTTTTGGTCTGTATTTTCCATGAATTTGCCTTTTCCATGAATTTGTCTATTTTTTCCTTATTTTGTCTGCTTTTTGCTTCAACTTTTTGATAGCTCTGAATATTAGAGATTTGAATTCGCTATCAGGTAGTTCTAGTGCCTTTTCTTCTACTAGAAAGTCATCTTGTGTTTTATTTTGGAAGCCTACTGGAACCATCCTGTCCTGTTTTTGTAAATGTTTTGATATTGTCTGTTTTCGGGGCTTTTGGTAGTTATTTTCCTCGTTTACTGATTGTAGATTTGTTTGTTTCATCCTGCTTTTTTGTTTTATTTGGCCATGCCTGGGCTGATTGGTGGTGTGATGTTCAGCGCATGGTGCAGGTAGGCAGGGTGGAGAGGGAAGATTGTGATGTGTGGAGCTAAGGTGGGGCATGGGAGAGAGGAGAGAGGAACAGGAGCCAAACAGGAGCCAAAACCATACAAACAAGAAAGAGTGCTAGGGGAGCTTGCTGTAGCGAGATGAGAGACTATGAAATGGAGGAAAACAAGAAGGAGAAGAAGAAAAAGAAAGGAAAAGAAAAAATGAATAAATAAAAATTAGACAGAAAGGAAAAACTTCCAGGGATCCCACCAGTGCAGTTGCAAGGTCTGGGGAAGTTGCTCCCAGGCCATGAAGTACAGCCTGGCTAGAAGGGATACAGGTGTTACTCAGCACCAGGTATTCAGGGGACAGAAAGAGAAGGAAAGTATAGAGAGACGAGAAACTGAGTAATGAAGAAAGAAAAATAGGGAAAAAGAGGGAAAAGAAAACAAACAAACAAAAGAACAAGAAAACCCCCCAAAAAAACAGGAAAAATAAATAAATAAATAAAAAAGATATGCCCTCAGGGATCCCTCTTCACGTCTGTGCAACCTGAGGGAGTAGGTCCCAAGCTACGCAGTACTTCCCAGCTAGAATGGGCTCCCAATTCGAGAAAAGAAAAAGAAAACAAATAAACAAACAATTCAAAACAAACAAAAAAAGCCCAGGATCCCACCAGTGTGGCAGCACAGGCCGGGAAGCAGTTTTACATTTGAACTGTGTTTCACAGGCTTTTAGGAAGAAGCAAAGATGGTGCATGGAGCCAGGTATTTGAGAGAAATGAGGGGGAGGTGGTGAGAGGTAAGGAATAAATCTAAAGAAGCAGAAAAAAGCAACACCAGCAGCCAACAAATGGCACTTAGGGAGCCGGCCAGTGCAGGCCAGTGGAATCCAATTGAATCCAGGGTGAAGCCGATGCTTCCCAGCCAGGAAGACTGTGGCTGCAGGAAGCAGAGGAGGCCGAGTGGAGGTGAAGAAGTGTGGGGGTTGGGAAAGTGTATATTGCTGGTAACCGGTTGTTTTGTCTCCTGCTGGAAGCTCCGTTAAGCTGCTTTCTCGTACTCCCTGTTCGCTGATCTCTGATAGGAGTCCAAGATGGCGGCTCCGTGCTGCGGTAGCTGATAGGGGACCTCTGCATGTATCACTCCTCACTCTCTGTTCTCTGTCAGTTTCTTGTTCCATTCAGTGCTTGGCTGAGTTCTTTATCTCTTCATTTGATGCTTAGAGTTTCAGGATTGCCATTTTCTCTGGTTGGCTTAGTTTTTCGGATCTTTGCTGTGAAGGGATGGCATGGTACTTCTGCCTATAGAGCCATGTTGCCCCGAAGAAGCAGAACATTTTCTTAATAAACTTTGTTATGCCAGTTGACCTAGATGTCCCCTGAAACCATGGTCCCCAGACCCCAGCCCCTGCTACTCTGTCCCTCGAAGTATTTGATTGTATTCAGGAAACTTCTTAGCTTTGGTTTAGTCCAGTTTAACTGACTTCCCCTGTAGTGTGTGGTGTTCTTCCCTTCACCTAAGATAATTCTTGTCTACTATCTAGCTAGTGAATACCCCTCTCCCCCCTCCCCACCCTCATAACCATCAAAGAATGTTTTCTTCTGTGTTACACTTTTTTTTTTTTTAATTAAATAATGAGGTAGGGAGTGAGCAGAAGGATATTTTGCACAAGGAAGTGTTCTGGTTAACTCTGGCAAAAGACTTAAAAGTACTGCCTTAAGGATGACTAACACATTTTTCTTTTACATAAATACAATTGTTCCAAATTTCCTGACCTATTCTGTGATCACACGTGGCTGCAGGATTATGCTACCTACCAGATAATTTTTTTTTTAAAGTAAGCTTTATCAGTCCCTTTAAGGCAAAGATGAGGTTTTAACAAGTATAAGAAAATAACTGCTTTTTTGAAAGAAACTCACATTATGAAGAATTTTGAAAAGAGATATGCTTTTGCATCTGCAGAGAACTTAGAAACACATTTTAACATGTTTCAAAAATTTCAATGAATTTTAAAAGTTTTTTATTTTGTATCCACCCATCCTTATTAATATAAATGACAACACATTTTGTTGCGGTATCATGGAAAATAGATATTACCAGTCAAATTTTAACCAAAGTCTTTGTATAACTGGTGCAAAGGGTTAACAAACTCAGCTACTAACCAAAAAGCTGGAGGTTCAAGTTCACCCAGAGATGCCGCAAAAGAAAGGCCTGGCAATCTACTTCTAAAAAAGCAGCTATTAAAAACCCTCTGGGATACAGTTCTACTCTGACACACATGTGGTTGCCGTGAGTTGGAGTCAACTCAGTGACAACTCGTTTTTATGGTTAATAAGCATAGTCAATGCTACACTTCATCGCTTTGTATCAATATATCTTTCTGAGATAACTTTTTCAGCTGTGGTAATTTTTAAAACTAAATAGCAAAATAAATTCAACACATGACCAGACATTCAAATTGCTTTATTACAAAGTGTTCATCAAATTTTTAATAAATGATACAAATTCACCCACATAGCCTTCATTTGGGAGAAAAAAACCTCACCACATATTAATGATAATTTTTAATGAGACTAAAGTTTTTAGCTGTTAATATTTATTTTATTTTTAGTGCACCCTTCTAAAATTTCTGTGTATTTTAAAACAATGCAGCAGTGCGCACATGTGCACTGATAAATGAAAATTCATATATTGTGGGTATGTGCTCAAATTTTTTCACTGATGAAATGTACAATTAAAAACTGGAATATCTGCAGGTAAACTAGTGATAATCCCTCTAGTTTACTTTTGGTGTTCCCAAGAGCAGAAAAATAATGACTTTCAGAATCCCTTATTGTGTAACTTTTTTCCCCCAAAACAATCAACACTTCTTTTAATCAAAGGATTTCTTAGGATAGCTACCCAAAAAAAAAAAAAAAATCCTTCATATCAAGCAAATAAACTATTTCAGGAACAGAAATGTACAAGTTATTTCTGCCTCCTCAAATTCAATATGGAAAAGGTTTCTTCCCAACCATCTCACCTTAGAAAATATCTTGTTTTTTTCCCTAATTATGAAAGTAATACACGCTCAATATTTTTAAAAAAAATCAACCTATAAAAAGATATAAGTAGAAAGTGACTAATCATGTGTAATCCCTTCCCTCCTCAGAAACATATACAGTACTTTTATAAACACATTAGCTACCTGAGACCACCTTTAGCAAAACAACAAAGTGGCGCACAAAACAAAGGATATTACCTTTAAGTACGGTGTTCTACTGAAAAACCATCCGTATGAGACCAAAAGGTCAACAATTACTCTAAAGCAAAGACAAAAAGATAAAGGGGGAGGGAAACTAGAATACTGGAAATGGATCAACCAGAACACAATTAAAAGAGAATGCTGAAACATTGTAAAAAACGTAACTAATGTCACTGAACAATGGGAACCTAATTTACCGTGCAAATCTTCACAAAAAACACAAAACATATTATTAAACAAAAAAACAAAACCACACTGGCTATGTATTCACTCACACATTATGGACACTTCTCAGTATCAGTACACCAACCTCCATCAACATGTTTAATGGCTACGGAACATTCCAATATATGAGTATATCAGATTTTATTTAAATATCCAACTGATATTTACATTATTTTCGATTTGTTTATTATCATAAAAGAACTCTGTTTTGTTTTGTTTGTTTGTTTAAGATAACACAGGATATAAGAGTCTCTCCTGAGTTGAGGTGGTGTACTGAAACAGTTATAAGTGAATGTTTCTAGCTTACAGGTAACTCATTATTTAGGACTATACCACGTATCATCAGAACAGACTCTTCTTACAAATAACAAAACTGAAATTGATTCTTAAATGGTCTATTGTTTTGGAGGTTCAGAAATGGGGATAAATTTGTCCAGAAATGGTATTTGGTTGTTCTGGTTAAATGGAAAACATCTAATCCCACTGAAAATATTCCTCTGTACTGAAGCTTTTGTAACTCTGAAGAAATTTTTCACACAAGGAATCAAGGAGCTTTCTTAAAAATATAAAGGGCACAAAATATTTACATTCATAATTTTTGAAGTTTATTTTGAAATTAACGAAAAATTGCATATAGCTTATTGATACTGAAAAGTCACCTACTTCCAAAAGCCTATTCAGATTGAGTCTGTAACTTATAACACACAAATAAAAGAGATTTCTTTAACAAGACAGAATATTTTCATTTTGTATCAGATATCTAATATTTTAAAATAATAATACAATAAGAAATAAATCTCTATTAGGTAATCATTCATGTTGGATATATTACCATCTTTTATAAAAAGCCCTTAATTTTCTATTTAATTCAAACTTTAAAAAATAAGAGTCAATTAAGGTTCAGATTTTAAAGAAATGTATTATCCAGGGGCTAATTCTAAAGACCCATCTATCTAAAATAGCAATTTTGGCCTCCTGAAAATTGGCAACTGTAGTTACCATTGTCACAATAAAACACATCCACATAAAGTGGAAATTAACAGTTTTTCTGGATGGCTTTGGTTTATAAGCATGACCTTTCCTTTCTAAGAGAATTCTGCCTTTGTTCTTTTAATTTTCTTCAATGTTCTTACGAGTTCTTTTTCCTAAGCAAAGAAAAACATTACCTTTTATATTATGTAAAAGCGGATTTTTTATGTAATAGGGGATTTTATTATATAACGAAAATACACAAAATACCCATTCACACCTGCCAAAAGAAAAAAATTACATTGTGTTTGCCTTTCTAATTATCTGTTATCTAAATGAGCACTCACAGCGAGGTGGGAAAGCCTGCACCACACCCACCTGGCCTTGCTAGGCTTCCAAATGTTTTTATAGTCAGCAGAGGTGACTCTGACATATTTATATTAGATAATGTTGAACAGAAAGGGCAGCATACAGAATCAAGCTTCAAGCCAAACTACAGGACTACCCAAACCAAAAAACCAAACCCGTTGCTGTCGAGTCGATTACGAGGACTCTTAGCTATCCGATAGGACAGAGTAGACCTGCCCCTAGGGTTTCCAAGGAGTGGCTGGTGGATTCCAACTGCCAACTTTTAGTTAGCAGCTGAGCTCTCAACCACTGTGTCACAGTAACATTCAACCTTTAAAAGGCACATACACACACTTTAATCATGAACTCTAATAGATGTCACACGACATTTTCTCAACAGTTCCACCTGCATCATCCATAGGTCAAGTCTAAGGTTAAGTGGTCAGACTGGGTAGGCAACTACAAAGTCATGACTAGTTTACTTATATGTGAAGAATTCTGCCTGCCATTAAATGCTACTGGGTTGAGTGTAATGTAAATTATGTAGGGTATGGCAAATTGAAGTGAGTTAACCAGAAACAATGGGATACAGGAACTGTCTGCCTGACAAATAACTAGCTTCCAACTGACCCACACTCAGGTTCAGTAGGAGCCCTGGTAGCGCGATGGTTAAGCACTCGGTGGTTCGAACCCACCCAGTGGTTCCACAGGAGAAAAAAACCTGGTGATCTGCTCCCAAAAAGATTGCAGCCTAGGAAACCCTATGGGGCAGTTCTACACCGTATCTTCTCAGAATCAACTTGACTGCACACAACAACAGGTTCAGTGGTAGAATTCTCACCTTCCATGCAGGAGACCTGGGTTCAATTTCTAACCAATGCACCTCAAGCACCGCCACAACCTGTCAGATTTCAGCAGACTTTCCAGATTAAACCAGACTAGGCAGACAGGCCTGCAGATCTACTTCTGAAAATTAGGCAATGAAAACCCTCTGGATCACAACAATACAATCCCATTGTGCATGGGGACATCATGAGTTGGGGGGCCAACTCGATGGCAGCTAACAACAACCACCACCACTCTCCTCTATCTCAACCCCAAACTTCCAGAGCCTGGACTTCTATGAAGCATACATTTGGATTTGCTTCTTTTATTTTTTTAAACCAAGCTTTACATTTTAAAGAACCTGAGGACTCTTAAGCAGAATGAAGAAAACAACTGTGAGAAGTAGGGTTAGTTAAAAGTAGCTGTCCTTAGAGGGCAGACTCAAGACCACATGACACCAATTCCCAGACACCTGACTGCCCATCTGTGCACCTCTTTTTTGCGGGGTTATTGAACTGCCTGACTAAAATTCCTCTAAACAGAGATTTATATGGTTAAAGCCATATTTAAAAAAAAAAAAAATTTAAAGAAAAGGCTAAGCTTTTATTCTAATCTTTGCTATTCAACTTAGAAATGCTAAAAGCAGGAGATGTAGTACAGCAGCTTTTGCAACCCACTGCTGGTATTATAAACTGTTACAACACTTTTTGAAAGCAATTTGGCAACATGTACCAAGAGACTTAAAATGTTCTTACCCTTTGACCAAGTAATTAATTCCCAAAAGGGAAATCTATTATAAGGAAACCATCCAAAATAACAAAAAAATTTATACTGAGAAATGTTGATAGTAAGTAACATTATCTACAGTAGCAAAAAATTGGAAGCAATGTATACAAAAACCAAAACCAAACCCATTACCATTGAGTCGATTCTGACTCAAAGACCCTCTAGGACAGAGGAGAACTGCCCCATAGGGTTTCTAAGGAGTGGCTGGTGGATTCGAACTGCTGACCTTTTGGATAGCAGCTGAATGCTTAACCACTGTGTCACCAGGGATCCAACTAATGTATATAGTCTATTAAAATTTACTAGATTATTATGTAACCATGAAAAATTACCATTGTGAAGGATATGTAATAATATGAAGACATGTATAAACAATATAATCTCAACAAGGTAAACATTTTTAGCTTTGCAACAATAACAAAAAACATTTTGGAAAGAAACACACCAAAATATTAACACAGGTTGCTTCTGGATGAAAAGGATTATGCTGATTTTTCTCTACATTTATATGTAGTTTCCAAGTTTTTCATAGAGAAAACATACATTTTTTTATATACCCCTCTGTACTTTTATATATCCTCCTGCCCTGGTGGTGCAGTGGTTAAGAGCTACAACTGCTAACCAAAAGGTCGGCAGTTCAAATCCACCAGCCTGCTCCTTGGAAACTCTATGGGGCAGCTCCACTCTGTCCTATAGGGTTGCTATGAGTTGGAATTAACTCAACAGCATTGGGTTTTTTGGCTTCTGGTACTTATTAGAACTCAAATTCCACTGAAACCATGAATGTTGCTAGTGTACATAAATAAACATAAGGAAAAAGTTTTATATAATGCATAATAAAAATATTCACTATTGGCTATATGCTACAAACATTCATCAACATTTTTAAATTTTCTAAATATCTGCTGCCAAAACTGTAAGAATGAAAAAGTGAAAAAGACAAAGTGATATACTAGTCTTCACCTAATATATTTGTTTCTTTTAAATGGTTTCTTAAATTTCCTCCTGTCCTACTTTGGCTCAATGTGCCAAAAAATAAGTGCCATACTGCTTTATCGTAATTGTTTCTGAAAAGTCCCCTTCTGTGCCAAAGCATCTGAACTTTCCATCAATGTACAGGCAGAACCTCATTTATGAACAGGTTGTATTCCAAATGTTTATTTGTAAATTGGCTGTTTCTATGAAGGAATGTATTCCAAGTCCTACTTCTGTAGTAAGAGTCTGAAGTTGGATTCTAAGAGGGAGGGGTCAGGTTAAAAGAAAGTTTCTTCTCATGCTCCTGGGTGTAGAAGCAACCTAGAGCAAATTTTAAAACAGGTAAAGTTGATTAGTAAGACAGAGAGATAGATAATTTTGGATCATGGAGACTCAAGGGGTCGGGGCAGACCTATACAGACATATGAACACACTGGACGCCTGGAGTGTGAGTTACTGGAGAGCAACATGGTCAGCAAGGACGAAGATTACATCACTAAGTGTGATCGTTAACGTTGTGTGTCAGCTTGGCTGGGCCATGATTCTCAGTGATTTGGCAGTTATGATGTAGTCTGGCAGTTGTATAATGATATAATCACCTCCGTGATGAGATCTGATACAATGTGATCACCTCCAGGATGGGATCTGCTATAAGTAGACAATCAGCTGAAAGGTAGTCTCCTTGGGGGTGGGGCCTACATCCAATATATGTGGACTTTCTGGCAAAGATCGCTGGCTTTTGCTCTGCTCTGGATCCTGATTTGGCTCTCCCTCATCTGACTTCCAGTTCTTGGGACTTGGGCTAGCAGCCTGCTATCTTACCTGCTGATCTTGGATTCGTCAGCCTTTGCAGTCGTGAGCCAGCATCCTGCCATCTGACCTGTGGATCTTGGGTTCGTCAGCCCCTGTAGCTACGTGAGTCAGGAGAAGCCTCCAGCCTGATTCATGGACTTGGGCCATTCCAGCCTCTACAGTCATGTGAGCCATTTCCTTAAGATAGATTTCTCTCTCCCCCTCTCTCTCTACATATATATGTGTATACCACACACACACACACAAATATACACACTTCACTGGTTTTGCTTTTCTAGAGAACCCAGCCTAAGTCACTAAGAAAATCTCAGAAGTCCCATAAAGAATTTAATTTTCTGCTTGTTTAGAGCAGATTTTCAAACTTCTTCGACCATGGACCACTTACTTAGCAAGGCTTCTACCACACTTACACCTGTTTATCCCTGTAACCAAAACAACTGACAATGCTTGTGTGTTTGTTTGGGCATAGGGGGGTTCTAGCCTGGACATTGTAAATACGAATATTTCTGTTATAATACAATATATATATATCTGAAAAACTTTAAGTTCTGCACTATCACACACTTTTATAGATTTTACGCAGACCACTCAAAACCTGTGGAACTCTATCACCAGAACACTAAAAGAAAACCAACCACAATCCTAAATAAATACGTCAGTTTTCGAAATTGTTTAATTCCTAATAAATACAGTATGCTAAGGGAAATATTGGCCCTTTACCTTAAAAAACACAATGATGAAGATCACTTGTGTAAGGAGTATAAGGAAGGATTGAGCCTCTGAGTTATACAGACTAGGACAAAATGCACAAATCAGAGAGAACCATGAAATTGTAACTTCCAATACAGAGCACATGGCCACCTGAGCCAAAACAAAGAACATGGATGAATGAGCAAGGTGAGTACTGTTCTCCTACCTGGTTTGCTGCCTTCAGCTGTTACTGTATTTGCATCCAGTTGCTGCTACTCAGAGGCACTCAACAGTAACATGCTCAGGGAAAATCGTGTCATCATATGCCATCATCACCTGTTTACCCACCTCATATCACCTAATCTGCATTACAGAAACATACATGTAGCAGAAGAGACCACTTTCTATGGCAGATTCAAATCTGTAAGGGAAAAGACACTTTATAACCATTGCTTTCTTTTCTTTTGCCCCACCTAAACACCACCCAAGAGCCTCCACAAGAATACCAACACTTCTGAATTTGACATGCGAAATTTTGGGTGCATGACAAGGTTTTATTCCTTACTAGAAAGGAAAGCTGGGCAGCTGCTGGCACACAGGGCACCTCAGTGCACATCAGAAAACGAGACTCCTCCGCACAGGCCAACTACAGGGTGCCTGTCTCTGACTAATGCAGACCCTTGTCACGGTGTGTAAGTGGCAATACTGGTTTCAGCCTTCACCAGCCTTTGCCTGCCCCACGGCCTGGTGCCTTTGTGCAGGTTATGTGGTGTGCCATAGAGGTCACTCTTGGGTTAATACTGAACATCTTCCTCAAAGTCCAGGATGAAAAAACAAAAACAAAGTATGTTTATTAAAATTACAAATAACACTAAGCTCTGGATTTAAGGTGTCTAGCAACTTTCAGATATGATTCTAATTCTAAACGACCAAGTGTAAAGAAATCAATACAAACATAAGTAATATAAATAGGAATACATGCAAGAGAATGGAAATGGATAAAACTGTAAAAGTAGAAGATGGGAAGTATAACGGCACCTGACGAAAGGTTCAGCAGTTCCCTGAAAATGTCACGTGCCTTTTATGCTTTTTGCCTTTGTATATATGATTTCCTCTGGCTATAATCCATTTCCTCCAAATTCCTCACCTGGTAAATTCCAACTCATTCTTCAAGACCCAACTCAAATACTCCCAGGGCATCTTATTAATCCTCCTTTGTTCTCTCCTGATCATGGTGGTTCAGGTCGAATTCTTGCCTTGTATGTTGGAGACCAGGTTTGACTCCCAGCCAATACACCTCATGCACAGCCACCATCCGTCGGTGGAGGCCTGAATGTTCTAAGATGCTGAATGGGTTTCAGCAGAGTTTCCAGTCCAGAATAAGATGGACTAAGAAGAAAGGCCTGAAGATCTACTTCTGAAAATCAGCCAGTGAAAACCCTATGGATCACAACAGTCCAATCTTCAACCAATCTTGGGGATGGCACAATACTGGGTAGTGCTTCATTCCATTGTACATGGGGTCGCCATGAGTCAGGGGCCAACTCAAAGGCAGCTAACAACAAGAAATATTCTGTGCATACAACCTGGTGAGGGAATGCACAGCCCAGGAGGATTCCAGGACCTGAGAATAGCCTTTCCCCATCCAGTGAGGTGATGTCCAGCAACAAAGTCAGGTGCCCACCTGCACTACAGGAGACCCTGCTCCTCTGGTCACAACTGGCTGGGTGTGGATGGTCACCAACTCTCTTTCTCTCTCTGTCATTCTCTCACTCTTAAGAAGACTAAAACTAGGATACAGAGTGGCTAATCGCTCTCTGAATGTACCTGGAACTGGGTTCAAGTAAACTTAGGAGCTGTGGTGTGCCTACTTGTACCAAGAAGCAGAGGAAACCAATACTCTTAGAGAAAACGTTCATCAGAAGTGATGCAAAGATTAGAAACCATGTTGTCCTGAGAGAAAGTGAGGGAAGAAGCCCCTTTAGATACTGGTCTACGTGAGGCTAAGTTGAAGTTCCTGTGCTTAGGTTCCATGAGTTTTTGCCTCCCTTTTTTTCCCCCTTTAGCTAATCTGACCAGTGTTACTGTTATTTGCAACGAAATAAATCTTGAATGAGGCATTTCTGTTAATTCACCAATTTACCACCTTGTTTACATAATTACGTAACTACCTTCCCAATAAGATTATAAGCTCCTGACAGGCAAAGACTTTGTTTTTCGTATTTCTTTGTCTAAGGTCTTGATCAGTATCTAATATTTAGTAAATAATCAGTAAATGTTTTCTGAATGAATAAAAAGGTCTTACTCAAAAGATCTGTTTAAGAATATTCTTTGGGAAGGTAATAAAAATTCTTCCCTTTGTACACGAGTAAAAAAGCTTTAAGTTATGAGAAGACCTGTGCTCTAAGTTCTCTGCTCAATATTGATGATGGATTCACACTGACAAACCCAACCACGCTCTCACAACATTCTCTGTTTTAACAAACAACCTGTCTATAAGACAGCTAGCTTGAGCAGGTAAGGCCTCATGGAATTTAAGGGAATGCATAGAGTTCCTGGATGGTGCAAAATGGTTAACGCACTTGAGTACTAAACAAAAAGTTGGAGGTTCGAGTCTGCTCAGAGGTGCCTCAGAAAAAAAGCCTGGGGATCTATTTCTGAAAAATCAGCCACTGAACACCCTATGAAGCACAGTTCTACTCTGACACACACGGGGTCACCATGAGTTGGAACTAACTCAACTGCAACTGGTGGTATACTCAAGTATACTTAAATACATTTACAAAGATCTTATACCCCAGATTTTCCAGGACTTCCAAGTAATTTCATGTCTTTTCAATACAGATTGTTAGTTCAAAATAATTGTAGCTTAATTTATAGTCACTTGTAGGAAGTTTCATATAAACACACAAAATTTCATATAACATCATGTGTCTAATTTTTTTAAGTGCTCAAATGATTGAATGTATAAACCAAAAGCTGATTTTTCAGCTGGGTACAGGCCTTATAAAATACTATATGCAATTCGGGGTTTTGTCAATGAAAAGTGATGCAAAAAGTAAGTTATAAAGGGTTGAAAAATAGAAAATACTATACCTAAAGTAAAGTAAAGGGTCAGCAAAAAAGGAAGATTGACACAGTGGTTGCAACAACAAGCTCAAGCATAACAATGATGGTGAGGATGGCACAGGACCAGGTAGTGTTTTGTTCTGTTGTACATAGGGTTGCTATGAGTCGGAACTGACTGGACAGCACCTAACAACAACATACCTAAAGAAACCAAGATTAATATTGCCCACAGAATTGACAGGAAAAAAGGTGACTTAATGATCCTTTTAAAATACAAAGCATCATTAAATGATGGGGGGAAACACTTCTTAAATATCTTCAAGGGAAAACCAGAGAAAAGGTCTTAATAGTATGACATGTTGAGTTTGATTTTAAGAATCCTTTTCAAAGAGTAAGGGTTTTTAAACAAAAAATGGAATGGGTTAACAGAAGATAAAAGTATTTTAAGAAAAAGTGTCCCATCTTTGGGTGCTACTACAGAAGTCTAGTTATCAGCACTGATGGTTACAAATCTAGAAATTCTATCTTCATCAGTACAGTTACAGAAAGAAAACAATATATATAAACTGCATTCCTAATTTCTGCAGACAATGTACAAAAGCACACAAGAAGTAGAAGAGCTAGTTGAGGATTACATACGGTTTATCACAAACTGTTGCCACTATGGGAAAATACCTCAAAAAAAAAAAAAAAACAACTATAGGTTATTCGTAGAACTTTAGATATGAAAAATAACACTTTTTACAGAATGAGGTACTAGTAAAAGCTGGACACCACATCTCAGGGATCTATTTATATTGGTGAAATCAAACATCAAATTAAGCTGTGTTGACATATAAACGAACATTTGTGAAAATTTCAAAATAGGAAAATATAATAATTTCCACATATTAGTAACATTAAGTGCAGATAATACAGACTCTTTTTACCTAATAGCCCAAAGGATAACAATAATGGAATGAAGAGCGTGAATGGTAAGAAAACTAGGCACCAAACTAGAAAGCCTGGAGTCACCCTGATTCTTTTGTATCCAGTCCCTCACATAGTTACCAAATCCAGTTGATTCTACTTCTGAAGTGTCTTCCAGGCACATCCTTTTGTTTTGTCATCACTGCCACTGCCCTAGCTCAGGCTCCCATCCCCTCTTGTCCAGACAAGAGCAGTAGCTTCCTTAGTGTCTCTCTGACTGTGGCACTGACTCCCCTCACTGAACTATCCCTGGGACTGCCACAGAACCACCTGAATGCCATGGAAACACCTGACTGCCACAAGGATCTGACTTGTCCACCACTCTCTTCCTGTCATTCCCTTACTTAAGAAACTTTGATGGTGATGTCCACTTCCACTAGCAGGGTGGAACTTGGTTATTGAGATCAATCTGCCATTGAAAACACCTAAATATCCTGAATAAAACATTTTTTAAACACCTTCATAAAGGCATCAAAGAGTTCAAGAGGTAGGAGAGAGTTCTTTTGCCAAAATCTAAGTGAAAGCTGGATGGATGCAAGTGCAGTTAGCTAACTGGGGAGGCCACTTTGGCTCTGAGGCCTTTGATGGCCTCATGGGTTGAGAAGTACTAGACCAAAGGAGGGAGGGAGGTCTAATAGGAAACCGTTTCGTATAAGGCTAGGATTCAAAAGGGTTACACCCTCACTGTAAGGGTGAACCAAAAATAAAACCCATCCCACCCCCAGGAGACTGCAGTCCAAATTTCCATCTAAACCATTCCAAATTGTAAATTTAGTTTAAAATGGTCCCTGTCTGTAGTGCCCCTCGGAACCTGGCAAAAATAAACAAATCCTTTCTGCAGGTACACACCTTTACCCTAAGACTCAAACAATCCTCCCCAAATAATTTTCTAGGGAAAATGAGTAGCTCAGAGCCAAAAATAACGAAACATACATGGGAATGAGGCACCACGAGTAAGAACTCACAGAAACAAGACACAGTAGGAACAGAGCCACAAAGATTTGAGATATTGAAACTGTCACTATTCTTATAATGTTTAAGGGATCTTAACTTTAACTTATGATACATTTCTGAATACTAGAAGTTTTAGAGGCACACCAGAAACCATTAAAAGACCCAAAACTATACTGAACAAATCAGAAATAACACTACAGTACATTCTTCTATCCAATAATGTTTCAGATTGTTTAAAATTGCATCCACAGTCTTCACACAATACACTTGGTGGCCCTTCAACATTTTGATGTTGTATGAGAGAAGCTGTTTATTCTTTGTCTCTTCTTTATTATGTTTACAAGGCAAAGTTTTTGCATGCTTCTGTAAACATAAGCTGTTTCTTTGGCATCAGCTTATGGTTACCCCACACCTCTTATCAACAACTTGCAGCCAGTTTTTCCCCTACTTTCTAATGCATTGCACAACTTGCTCAGCAAAATGCTCTAAATATTATGCAATCATAGCAAAAATAAAGTTTGCACACTGAAGAAAATTTGATGTCAAAGCGCTCACACAAATTGAGCACTAACGACCTAAAGCTTAAGGGCCCAACTCCACTCATTTTTTTACTGGGCACCTACTACATACAAGCACTATTCTAGGTGCAGGATATAGCAGTAAATAAGAAAAAGTCTCAGCTGCTGTGGAACTTATAGTTCGGAGAAACAAACAATAAACATGCAGGCAACTCAGTTTCAGATAGTGGTAAGTATCACAGAGAAAATAAACCAGAGTAAGATGATACTGAGGGGGCTACTTAGATTAGCAGGTCAGAGAAGGCCATCTGAGAAGGCAATCTTTTCAGCTGATGAGACTAAAGTGACACATAGGAGCCAGCATTCAAAAGATCTGAGAGAAGAACATTCTAGACAAAGAGAAAAGTAAATGCAGGCGCTCAGTGGCTGCTCTGAACTTGGCTTGTTTAAGGAACAGAAAGAGACCAGTGTGGCTGGAACATAAGGAGTAATGAAGAGAGGGGCAAGAGATGAGGACAAAGAAAGCAGCAGGGACAAGGTAAGTAAGATCTTGCAGGCCATAAACAAGAGTTTGGGTTTTATTCTAAATGCAATAGGAAGCCTTTGGAAGTTCTTCATTGAAGAAGTGATAGGATAGCACTTCCATTTCAGAAAGATCATTCTGCCACTGCTGTACAGAATTAGATTGAAACAGGGCAAGGGTGAATACAGGTAGACTAATTAGCAGGCTAATGCAGTGTTCCAGAGAAGGAATAGGAGATAGGAAAGAAGTGTGCAGATTCAAGATTCAAAAATGGGATGTGGGGAGGCAATGGCGAGGAAAAGAGAGAAATCAAGGATGCTTCCTAGATGTTTGGCTTGAACACCTGGGTAGATGATGGCCCATTTACTGACCTGGGGAAGAAACTGGTTTAAGGCACAGGAGAGGGGAGGGGAAGGTGGGGGTAGGGTTCACAAGTCCTGGTTGCGACATGTCTGAGATGTCTGTTAGGTATTCGTTCAAGTGATTGGCAAGAAACTGAATATACAAGTACCTGGGAAGGAAGTCAAGGCTAAAGATAGAAATTTCTCAATCATCAGCATGAAACTGTATCCAAAGCCATGGGACTAGATAAGATCATGTAGGCAGTAGTTATAGAATACATGGAATGTACTTATAGAAGAGGACCCTGGACAGAGTCCTGTGGCATTCCACATTTAAAGATTGAATAATGGAGACCCACCCAACCACAGGCCTGAGAAGGAGTGGCCAGTGAGGTAGAAGGAAAAGAACAAAAAAACAAAAAGTGACCCCCGGATGTGTAAACATGAATGTCACTGGTGATGCTGATGAGATCAGTTTCATTGGCATGGTGGGGATGAGAGCTTGATTGGAACAAGTTAAGGAGAGAATAGCAGGTGATAGGGGATGGCAACTATAGGGAGATGGCATCTTTAGACAAAGCTTTTCAATTTCTGCTATCAAAAGGAACAGAGAAACAGAGTAGAAGCTGAAGTGAGAGACGTGAAGTCAAAGACAGCTTTTGTTGTTACTGCTGTTTATTCTGTGTTTAAGACAGGAGGTCCTAGAGCAGCGCTGTCCAATAGAAAGTGCTGTGGTGATAGAAATATTCTATATCTGCACTGCCCAATTTGGCAGCTACTGACCACACGTGGGTATTGAGCACCTGATATGAGAAACCGAATTTTAAATGTTATCTGGTGTTAATTAATTGAAATTTAAATAGCCAAGTGTGGCTAGTAGCTACCAAACTTGACAGTGCAGCCCTACAGCATGTTTGAGGCTAATGGATTCAGTTTCCCTAAGTTGGTAGGTTTGGTGGTGGGAAGAGCAGAAGCTGATGGCTTCTATTTGTTCAATGATTTATAAATGAGGTTATCAGCTGGGGGGAGTACAAAGGGGCAAGGTACTAGATGGAGGTTTAAGAAAAGGGGAACAGGTAAGGAATTGTTTCAGAGTAGGAAAAAGGACAGACTAGGAGGGGACAGTAAAATATCTGGGTTGAGTGCCCATTTGAGATTTGTAAATTTTAGTGACCCCTGTCAGAACAGTTGTTAGTTTTTCTCTGGCAAACGTCAGCTACTTGGCCTTTCAAATATGGCCCCAAACTACCTTTTCAACCATCTCCTCACATTCCCCATAATTCTCTCTGTAGTTTTCAGTCTTCTTGGCTATGGAAACTTTTTTACCCTGTTCATATTGTATTCACTGTCCCAGTTTAAAACACATACACATACACACACACAAGGACAAAAACAAACTGTTCCTGATGAAGCAAGGTAAGGGCTGAAAACTCACCAGCTCAGCCCCCGCCCAACAGCCTCTGACGTACCTCCAAGGAAGTCCAGAGCTCCACTGGACACAGGTAGAAACCAGTGACTTACCCTAGTCAGCACTTCTCAAACCTCAATGTGCTTACTTATCACTTGTCTTGTTAAAAACGTATATTCTGATCCAGTCGGTCTGGAATCAAGCCCAAGATTCTGCATTTCTAATAAGTTCCTGGGTGATGGCTGATGCCACTCAATTTATATTGACTACACTCTGAGTGGCAAGGCCCTAGGTCAGAACTGCACCAGACCACTCACCATTCCCCAACATAGGAGGCACTCTGTCTACTCACTTTTATAAGTGTTGTTTCCTTAGCCTCATATGCCCTCTCCCACCTTCTCCAGTTAGGAGATACACATAATCTTCAATCTTCACGGTCCTCCTCAATGTCACCTCCTCTACAAGTCTTCTCCAAGTCCCCTGGGCAGAATTAATGATCCAGCTCCCATTACCACTTTGGTCCCCATCTCCTACTACTTCCCCTTTCTCTCACTCGGCTCCAGCCATACTGGCTTCCTTGCAGTTTCCTGAATACACCAAGCAAACTTCAGCCTCAGGGCCTTTGCACTAGCTGTTCCCTCTGCCCTTCACTTCCCTTACACTTTTGTTCAAATGTCTTCTTTTCAATGAGGCCTATACTCTCAATACCCTATTTAATACTCCCCAGGCCCAGCATTCCTGATCTGCCTCACCCAGCTCTACAACATACTAGTAAATACACTAATTATGTTTATTTTTTATCATCTGTCTCTTCCCACTCGGCCAGGTAAGTTTGGTTCACTGATGTATATTAAAACATCTAGAACATCTACTATCTAACATAAGAGTAGATATTCAAATACCTGGTTATTAAAATACTCTAGTTATTTGTACAAGTGTCTATGTATGTCTGTTTCCCCTGCAGTTGTGAGTAATCTGAGGGCAGGATCTACAGTATATTCACTCTGCATCCCAAGCATATTGCACAGTGTCTTTGTTTGAAAAAAAAAAAGTAAAATATCAAATCAGTAGCTGACTTGATTTGGTAACTTGATTAACTTGCAATTAATGAATGTGAATTAGATTTTTGACACCTCAAACAACCTAAAGACTAATGGAGGTGTTAAGAGATACAAGAAAGAACATTGTAATAAAGTAGAGAAAGACAGTAAAGCAAGAGCATGACACTATACTATGAACCAGGAAAAACAATTATTTTAACATGCACTATAATAATTTTCTATGTTTTATCATTTAAAATATTAAAAAAAAATAGCTAACATTTATTAAGACCTTACCGTGTGTCAGCAACTACTTAAGCATCTAACAAGCACTAACTTATTCAAACCACAAAACAATACTGTATAGTAGGTACTATTATTGCCTTGTTTTCAAAAAATAAACAGACAAAGAAAGGCTAACCAATTTGATCAAGGTCACAAAGCCAGAGCAAATGGTTTGTTCCCAGGCCTGAGCTTTCAACCACTATAAACTGACAAAAAATATAGATTTACTTTGAATTTAAAGGCTTCTCTTCAGGTACGTTACTGTTTTAAAACTCCCTACAGCAACTTTCATGAAAAAATTATGTATTTGCTCTCATCTGAATGTGCTTTGAACATAAGCAATTATTTTCTTTCTGTAATGGGAAAAAAGTGTTTCCAAACAGTTTTCCCCCATATTAACAGCTAATACACCGTCCAAGTACCTTTTAAGACTAAGAAAAGATCTCAAAGAAACTAGCAACTCCTGGGCCCTGCACAGGTAGCACAGCTCAGTGTTTAAGGGAGTGGGTTTGAATCCCAGCTCTACCACCTACTAGTACTGTGACCTCAGGCAGGTAATTAATTCAATTTATTCAAGTTCCTGGAGTCCCTGGATGGAACAAATGGTTAACACACTCTGCTCAGTTGCTAACTGAAAGGTTGGCAGCTTAAGTCCATCACCCAGAGGAGTCTTGGAAGAAAGGTCTGGTAGTCTATTCCCGAAAAATCAGCCACTGAAAACCCTATGGAGCACAGTTCTATGCCGACACACATGGTGTCACCATGAGTTGGAGCTGACTTGATGGCAACTAGTATGCAGGTTTCTACCATGTACAATTCTTCCTGGCTGCTGCATGCTCTCCTCTATTTCCTACCGCACCCCACCCCATCTTACTCTTTTTTAGTATGTGATTTAGGTGAAAGTTTACAGAGCAAATTAGTTTCTCATTCAAAAATTTATATACAAATTGTTATGTGGCATTGGCTGCAATCCCACATTGTGTCAGCACTCTCCCCCTTTCCCTTTCCATCCTGGGTTCACCGCGTCCATTCCCATTCGTCCAGTTTTCTTGTCCCCTCCCACCTTTTCGTCTTTGTTCCTGAGCAGGTGTTGCCCACACCCCATCTTATTCTTGCAAGAGTTCTGAACTGCGTTCCCTAGGCCCCTTAAGTGGTCCATGGATAGAATTCAGGGGATCCATGAACTCATGTATGTCTGCTTGGCATTCTTTCCTCTGAAAAGTAAAGGGAAAAGGAAAAAATTGAGTGAGGCAACTAGTTCTTGAATGAATAGTTAGTTGGGTTCCATTAAATAATTTATATTTTAATGTAATTGCCTCATTATATTCTATTCAGTCAATATAATTTCCTAGTCATTCACATAATTTTTAAAACCTAGTTTTATTTGTTTCCTGTATCTTTTTCAATGCCAAAATATCAACCCATGAACCCAGGGGGAAAAAATAACTATTTCTTCAATATGGTATTTATATATTTCGAGTCCCAGGCCTTGTAAAGAATATAATAAAGTTACAGGTACTCTACCTAGAAAACTGCATATTTGCCAGTACACACAAAACACACACATCACACACAGACCCCCAGAGGCCATCCATGGATCTTCAGCGGGCCCACAGACACCAAGATAAACACCCCAGCTATAACACTATGACAGATACCTGCCTGATACTGCCTGCCCAGGCCCTCTCCCTTCTTTTGGGAACTGTTCTTCCCCCAACTCCAACAAGCAGGAGCATCCATGTTTTTATAACTGCTTAGTCAGGGGGAGGAGTCCCTGTATGGTGTAAATGGTTAACACATGCCAAATGGTTGGAGGTTCGAGTCTACCCAGAGGCACCTTGAAAGAAAGGTCTGGTGATCTACTTCTGAAAAATCAGCTGTTGAATATCTTATGGAGCTCAGTTCTACTCTGACACACACGGGGTTGCCAAGAGTTGGAATCGACTCTATGGCAACTGGTTTTTTAGTTAATCAAGGGGAGGCCACAACTGACCCAAGGCAGACCAGTCAGAGTCTCTCCATGGGATTTTTATAACTGAGTCAGAGACAGAGAATCCCTTTTGGGAGGCAGAAATCACAAAATGTGAAATTTGGGAACCAGTAGTTTCCTGCTCTCTGGAGGAAGCCAAACAGACAAAAAATTCCCAACAGCACCCAAGCACCTGGTTCTGACTGTTCCAGAAGCCCAGCCCTACTCCTGTTCGTCTCATGGTTTAGTTACCAATTCTTCCTTCCACTGTAATGGATCCCCAATATCCTTCTATTATTTTAAATTTTTGCCTAAGCTCATTCAAGGTTCTATGGCTTGCAACCAAAATACTCTAACACTAATACCTGGCTAATTCTAAATACTGTTTTAAACAAGTTTTAAGTCCCTTTAAATTTTTTCTAGACAGATAGTGAATGTCTTCCTTTGGATATTTAAATTTAAGGCCCTGGTGGCACAGTGATTAGAAGAGCTCGGCTGCTAACCAAAAGTTTGGCAGTTTGAATCCACCAGCCACTCCCTGGAAACCCTATAGGGCAGTTCTCTGTCCCATAGGGTCACTATGAGTTGGAATCGACTAGATGGCAACAGGTTTGGTTTTGGTTTTGGGACTTTCACCATCATGGATTTAAAAATTTTCACCTTAACTGCAAGTTTTTACATTTCAATCAAATAGGCTTTGACTTAAGAGACTGAAATGCAGTCCAACTACAATCAATCTAGCAAATTCCTACTTCACACATCTCTTAAAATCCCCAGAGTTCCTTCCCATCTAGTCAAGAACTTTAAAATTCCCCAGAAAATTGCTGCATTTGTGTTACTATTATAACTAGGTTATAAAAGTAACACAACTTTTATTATATACTACTACTATTACTATTTTATGGATCCTAATATAATGCTATGCACCTAGAAGACTATAAAAGTAGTTGAATCTTGTAGGAGGGAAAATACTTGGAAAACATCCAGTTCAGCCACCTTACTTCACAGATGCGAACACTGATGTAAAAAGAGGTTAACATGCTCAAGGTCAACAGTTAGGGAATGAATTAGAACACAGATCCAATGAGCTTTCCACCACAGAACATGGGAAATGCCCAATTCGCTTACAAGATGCCTACAACATAAAACAAATGTGCAATTCTTTTTTAGTACTTCAGATTTGTGGTTATTTCTCATTACCCTTAAAACAAATCCAAATAAAATTTAAAAGCACAAACTTGCTAGATTTATGACAAATCTTTCCCATTCTGATCACATTAGAAATGTAAAGAAGGGCTCTGATTTGAATGATCTCTTCCTTCTCTGTTATGCTTTCTCAAATGTCACCATTAATATATATCACTATGCTTGCTCCTTTTTAATACTACTGACATAGTCTCATACTGTATCTTTAGTGCACAGAAGGTCATATAAAAACATCTAATATCAGACTTTGTCACCTAAAATGAAATCAACCAAAAATACTAAGATTTCATCTTTCCAAACACCTGCTTTCTTTTCTCAAAAATAATAAACAAAATAGATTGACATTCTGAAAAAAAAAAAAGTTTGAAGTAAACCTTTCTTATGTCAATTCAGACGGAGCCCTGGTGGCTCACTTGTTACAAGCCCAGCCCGGCTGCTAACCAAAAGGTCGGCCATTTGAATCCACCCACTGCTCCTTGGACCCTATGCGGCAGTTCTACTCTGTCCTGTAGGGTCACTGTGAGTAGCAATCGACTTGACAGCAATGGGTTTGGTTTTATATGTCAATTCAGAGCCCTCAAAATAAAGATACCTGGACAAAAATATGAGGTGCGATTTGAACAATCCTTTGCACAGTGGCTGGCACTATATGCCCAATCTACATTTGTTAAATGATGGATATTATCTTTATACTATATATCATGGAAAGTTCACTCCTCTGGATGAGTATACTTAGAACTGCTAATTTTTCTTGAAAGGAAAAGAAAGTAACACTAGATGTACTATTTATAAATCATGTTATTTTTATAAGCCTTAAAATATTTCCAATTAATTAGCAAGAAACTATAAAATGTAGCAATTCGTAAGGATAAGGTAGCAACATAAGTGATTACAATAAAACATACACAATTATAAGATTTTCTAAAGTAAACAAGAATTCAGACTAAGTCCCAGAGATCGCACTCTTTTCAGCAGTGTATTGTGACACTATTTTACTAGATTAAATCCTGAGACTCAAAAACTCTCCTACCAAAACATCAGAATGCCAACAAGAAATAAAAGCACCCAAAAATATGAGTAAACAGTCCAGAACACATTGGGTTATAAACTTTAAAACCTCTACAGGACCTATTCTAATAATAGGGGAATGGTAACTAATAACAACACACACAAAAAGCTTGACAAAACTAGACATAACTCTATTAGAGCTACATAACTAATTAGACATAACTGTAGACTCACTACATAGAAAAAAAGTTCATTTTATTTTCTGAAATAAAACTTAGGACTAAGTTTTGGTGCACTAATGTATGCTATTTCTACAGCTTACATCCTAAAAGCTAAAGAAGTTGTCAGTAAGTTGAAATGAACTTCAGTGGATCAAACATTAACTGATAGAAATCATCATCTCTGGACCTTTTAAAAACAGTCACCCCATGCACACATAATCGATTCTGATACTGTTTCACCTTTTCCCCAGCTCAGGTGAGGGAGGAAAAACACAAATACTATGTATGCTTTTAAACCATTTTTAACAACTTCATTAAATTTACAGTGTGCTTTAAAATACCGATATAGTTTCTTGTCATCTCTATTATGCTGAGAAGGACGCACAGACATCCATGTAAATCAAAACTACAGAAAAAGCAAGCTTACACTTTCCTCAGATGCTAAGTGACTGCAGTGGGTAAGGTCATGGTCAAAATTCACAGGTTCATTTAAACTTTCATGGCTCAGCCAACAGCTCCGATCAAGTTTCCTGATCCTATCTAAGTAGATTAAAACTGCAGGAGTTTTCTCGCTGTCAGATCAGCAGGCTATTTCAGACCCCCAAACTGCAGTCCGCATAGCCCGCAGCGGCGCATCTTCCACCACCTCTGGCTGTGTTTTAAGCTAATCGTTCCAAGCATTCACCTCCAGTCTTTAAAACAAACCCCAAACGGGTGCAGAAAACTCAAGACCACCTTCCACTTGCGCGCTAGACCCCCTCCTCCTCCTCCTGTCATCCCCCCGGCCGCCCTTCCGCATTCGGTGACTTCTGCCCAGCTCTCCAAGGTGGGG
This sequence comes from Trichechus manatus latirostris, assembly GCF_000243295.1. Lineage (NCBI taxonomy): Eukaryota > Metazoa > Chordata > Mammalia > Sirenia > Trichechidae > Trichechus > Trichechus manatus. Next base: position 5,660,154 of record NW_004444011.1, on the reverse strand, counting down.
GAGGAGGTGAGTGGCGAGGAAGACTCCCCGCCAAGCAGCTCTCCGGCCAGCACAGCGGCAGAGGGATTGGGGAGAGGAGATGAGGAAGATGCTAAACACCCAGTTGCCATATTTACATTGGCTTTTTCTTTGCCAAAAAGGCCCCGTGTCCAATAATATCGTCTTTAAAGGAAAAAAGGACCTCAGCACTGAAACTGCTGCCAAAATGTCCTCATCATATTCTCACCTCAGTTCTCCCGCGGGGAGCGGGGTCCGGACGCCCCCGCCTCTGACAGGTACACCTGCCCGCCTGGGGAGGGGAGCGCCGACCCCCCCCCACACACACACACACAAGAGGCGCGATCGCCAGGACTCGCCCCTTAGCAGCCCTCGCCAGCGCTGACAGCAGAGGCAAAGCCGTGCCAGGCACAAACTTCCCACTTCTTGGGCTGCGGGGACGGACGGACCGACGGACAGAAGGACGAACGGACGAACTGGCCAGTGGCGGCACTGGCACCTGCCGTAGGGCTCAGATGCGGGCGGGACCCCTCGCCCCGCACCTGCTCTCGGTCCAAAGGGGGCCCGAGACGCGCCCGGGCGGCCCACAGGAGGCAAGCACGCACCGCGGGGCTGGGGCACCGAGACGCCGCGGAGGGCGAGCAGCCCCGGGGGCGAGCAAGCTGGAGGCCGGGGCCCCGCGCGCCGGGCAGCTCCGGCTGCCCGCCCACAGCAGCTGCAGCAGGAGGAGGAGGGGAGCGGGAGGAAGAGGAGGAAGGGGACTGTGCGCTGAAGCCGGAGCCCTTACCGAGTGGTTGACTCCCCACATCAGGACACTGAGCAGCGGGTCGCTGGCCCGAAACAGCTTCACTTTCTGCGCTACGAAGTGCTTCTTCTTGGTCTTGGTCTTGCTTGCCAAGACAGAGGACCCCAGGTTGCCAGGGGTCGCCATGGCCGCCGCCTCTGTCCCTCCACCACCGCGCTCCCGAGGCCGGGGACCCGCCCTCTCTACACACCGGCTGGGGGACGCAGCCGCATCCTACCGGCAGCGGCCCTGGTGCGCCGTGCCCCGCTCTCCCCGCTGCCGCCGCTGGCGCGCACGGTCCGCTCCGCCCGCTCGGCCCGGCAGGGTGGGAGGCTGCTCTCGGCTCGCGC
>NW_004444011.1:5613627-5658923 GCF_000243295.1 Trichechus manatus latirostris | reverse complement strand
CGGGGCGCGGGGCGCGGCCGGGACCGTTAGGCTGCGCCTCCGCCCTGGCTCCTGCTCTGGCTCCGGCTGCAGGGCGAGCTGGCGCAGGCGGCCGGCTCCCGGCCCGCGGAGCAGGCCGCGGATTGGGCGAGCAGCGCGGGGTGTGTGGACTCCGGCAAAGCAGCCCCTCGGTTCCCCAGGAAGACCAGAGGACCGGGTGGGGAGAGTGTGCAGGAGAGGAGCCCTAGAAGTGACGGTCAGCGAGGAGGGGGGCACAGGGAGTGTCCGCTTACCTGCCGGTGCCAACAGTCGGGAGAACCGGGGAGACCTGAAATGCTGTATGGAGACGAGGGCTTCCCTGGCACCGAGGGAAAGGACCTTGGCACACTGCCGGTCGGCCACTTCCAAAGGTGGTCCTGAAATGAACTTCTTAATCTCTTTGTGCCTTTAACCACCCGCACTTCGGACCCTAGACTTTATTCTGAAAGGAGACTCCCACCCAGCACACTAAGCTGTCCCCCCCACCCCCAACACACACAAACGCACGCATTGGATTTCCCCATCGAGAACCCTTGGTTTGGCCAGGAAAACCATCCCAAGCATGCCCACCGTCTGCTTCAAATCACTACGAGGTTCCTTGTCTTCCCTTCCTCTTTTCCCAGTCTACTCACCTTCTTCCACAGAAATACATTCATTTCCTTCATCTAGCTACGCTAAATTCAGCCCTTCCTATTCTGGGAATACCTGACTCATCTCAGGAAGCTGCCATTCCAAATATATCTAAAAACCTGCTGCCCCATCCCTTCCCTTGTAATCACCCTGCGTTATGTATTTACCTGACTCTGTCCACTGTGAAAGTATGTTATCTTTGGCATTGTCATGTATCGCCACAAAAAAAATGTGTGTCAACTTGGCTAGCCCATGATGCCCATATTGCGTGATTGTCTACCGTCTGTCATCTGATATGGTTTTCCTATGTGTTGTAAATCCTACCTCTATGATGTTAATGAGGCAGGACTCAGTCTACAAGAATTAGGTCGTGTCTTAAGTCCATCTCTTTTGAGATATAAAAGAGAGAAGCAAGCAGAGAGATGTGAGACCTTATACCACTAAGAAACAAAAGCCAGGAGAGTAGCGCATCCTTTGGATCCAGAGTCCCTGTACTGAGAAACTCCTTGACCAGGGAAGATTGATGACATGGACCTTCCCCCGGAGCCAACAGAGAGGGAAAGCCTTCCCCTGGAGCTGGCACCCTGAATTAGGACTTCTAGCCCCCTAGACTGTGAGAGAATAAATTTCTCTTTGTTAAAGCCATCCACTTGTGGTATTTCTGTTACAGCAGCACTAGATAACTAAGACAGTCGTTGTTACTAGACGCAGATATAATGGATATCTACACTTGATATCTACTGAGTGCTTGGCGCTCTGCTTGGGTCTCTCAGGTGACAGGATGACAGAACCCAATCCCTGAGGATCTTGAGTCTCATGGGGAGAGTGTGGCAGGTCGTGCGGTCACCTTTAATTGTTCCTCTTCTTCATTTGACTGCTCTTTAAATGTAGGGGCTGCCTCAAAGTCTTCTTGCAGTTCTTTCCCTCTTACTTTATACTATTGTCGAAAATGATATCTGCTCCCCTAGCATCAGCCATCACAACTCTTGTTGTTGGTTGCCATGGAGTCGGTTCCTACTCATAGCGACCCCAGGTATGTTAAGAGTACGACTGTGCTCCTAAGGTTTTCAAGGCTGTGAGCTTTCGGAAGAAGATCACCTGGCCTGCCTTCCGAGGCACCTCTGGATGGGTTCAAACTGCCAACCTTTTGGCTAGAAGTCAAGCATATAACCATTTAGTGGTTTATTTAAAAACTAAATTTGTAGTGAGAAGATGTGGTGTCAAGATGCAACTCTCCCACTTAACGTTCAGCAAAGCACTTACCTTCTCTGAGCCTCAGGTTTCTTGTGTTTACAATCAGGATAGTCAGACACACAGGTCACTTTAGGGACTACTCTGGGCCTGGTAATATAATTCTGCCCTACCCACTTTTTAGGGTGTTTGTTAAAAGCAAAATCAACAGTAGATAATGGCTATGAAAGCCCTTTGTAAACCATAAAACATGATATAAGTACCAGATAAAATGTAATATACTTGCAGATAACCCATAAACTCTCCCTTGACCTCAGAGAACTGCTTGGTTGAACATCTCTATATCAATTGTCCACAGACACCTTAAGAAAGTGTCTGCAACTAAGTTCAACATCTTCCTGCATCCCACAAGTTGCTTTATTTTTTGTATTTCTTATATCAGAAATAGCATATCACCCAGTTACCCAAGCTGGAAGATCAATTATTTAACAAATATTCATTGACTTAGACTGGAAAGCTGAGAATCATCGATTATTGGTTCTCTTCACCACTCCACATGTCCTTTCACTGGATCCTGACCTTAAAAACAATTATACTCAAATATTATTCCTTTCCTGATGTTTTCCTGGTCCCTGTAGTCGAAATTAATTCTTCCACCTCAGTGCTTCTATAGTACTTTATTTGTTCCATAATAGCTATGTTATGCTTAATTGTATATTAATAATGCAAGATAATGGGCTTGCTGTGAATGCTAAAAAAGTGAATTTAGTGATGACAGCAAATGCTAAAAAAAAAAGCCTAGAGGAAGGGAAAATGATACCTGTGGGTGCTGGGAGGAGAGGCTTCAAGTAGGAGGGTGGCAAGCTATGCATGGATGCAGAAGCCAAGGCCATCCCTGTGAGGGGTAGACCAGATGAGTTCGGCATGGAGATAAAAATCTATGTGGTATTTTCAGGTAGCAGTGGGGAGACTTGCAGCTTTTAAAGGACAGAATTTTTGGTGATTTAACTTGCTTTGAATGGCATTTAACATATTGCCATTCACCAATAGGTCATGAAATAATTTTGCCAGTAACCTTTCACACTGGCTTTGTGCTCTGCAGAGGGTATGTGTGATACAGCAGTTCTAGAGTCACTGAATGACCTCAGAAAGTACCTAATCTAGTTGTCAAATTGTATACATTAGACAACTGAGATCCGGAGAAATTTAAGAGATTTCCTTACCTTTTCGGAAACACATTGCTTTTCTTATAACACCCATGGGAAAGGTTTGGTGAGTAAATGAAATTTTTATCTCTCACAAGAAAGTTACATGTAAAGATTCCACACCTGGGAAATGTTTGTGCAAGATTCCATTCAGAAATGCTTTCTTGAATCAACTCAATGGCCATGGGTTTGGTTCTGGGTTTTAGACATATTTGGAGGCAGTGTGGCTCAGTGGTAGAATTCTCACCTTCTGTATAGGTAACCCAGGTTCAATTCCTGACCAATGCGCCTCATGCACAGCCACCACCTGTCTTTCAGTAGAGGCCTATGTGTTGCTGTGATGCTGAACAGGTTTCAGTGGAACTTCCAGACCAAGACAGACTGGGAGGAAGTCAGCCAATGAAAACCTATGGATCACAACAGTCTAATCTGCAACCAGTAATGAAGATAGCACAGGACCAGGCAGCATTTTGTTGCATTGTTCATGGAGTCACCATGAGCCAGGGCCTACTCGACAGCAGCTAACAACAACGACATAATATTTAAACTTGAGGGCTAGATACTATGTGGCTTTAGCAACCTACTAATTTGATCACTGTTTCCTTTGGAGTTTTCCTGATAACAAAACAATGTATAAGTCTTGCTTGGTCCTTGGTTCAACATCTAGTTTAGACTGTTTACCCTGTCAGGACTGAAGAACCCAAATCACCAGCATTCAGCAAAGCTCTTGAAATCAAGCAAGCAAGTACAATTTCAGGATGAACATGTGATTGTCAGTCAAGGAGAACTCTGCTCCCCCTGTAATTGCCTCCCCAACAGCCACATCCTTTTTTATTTGGCTTGTTAGGCTATTCATACAAATGCCAAGGCTATCATAATTGCAATAAATGCTGGAGCAGCCAAATTCACTAAGAAGAAAGAAGGAAATGTCGGGAAGATTGAATTTCATTATTGAAAATTTCCCAATATTGACTTCTTTTTGCTTGTGATTTTTTTTCTTTTATTGTAATCAACTTTATTTACTATCCTATTACAGTATAAGAAGACCTGGTAGTGCGGTGGTTAAGTACTAAGCTGCTAACCAAAAGGTCAGGGTTGAACTCACCAGCCACCCTGTGGGAGAAAGAGGTGGCAGTCTGCTCCCATAAAGATCACTGCCTTGGAAATCCTATGGGGCAGTTCTACTTTGTACTATAGGGTCGCTATAAGTTGCAGTCGACTTGATGGCAATGAGTTTAATGCAGTATGGTGAGTGTGTTATGTTGACTAAGGTGTACAGTACCAGAAGTATGAGGTTGAAATAGGGTGGGTGCTCTGATTTTTTATTATATTACTTTTTTTCATCAAAAGGTAATTTCTCAATGAATAATTACAATGAGAATTTTTCCTGAAGGCGAGGAATTCAATAACTTCATTGATCTGGTGCTAGTTTGGAAGATTTCAGTTCTTCCCTTTTCATTGCTTTATGAGGGGATCAAAGCAAGATGTGTGACAATTCCATTCAATCTTCAGTGTCCCACAGAGCCTTGCTATTCAAAATGGCATTACTTTAGAAACCACTATTAAAGTACATATACAGTTGAATCCAGCCAAAATGCAGTAAAGGGAATCAAAAATTTCAATTGTAGTAGCAAGTTACTTTTGGAGGAAAGTCATTGACATGATGTAGCACAACTTGCTATAAGGGAGTTCCATCGGTCCAGCTGTGCTACCCAAATCCCTCCTGGGCTGGCTGTAGTTTGGCATCACATGGTTGGGGTTGTCTACTCCAACTTAAATATCGATGGTGATTTTTCTGGCTTCTGTAGCTGGCTGGGACTTCCAGGGACAATGGCAGCAACTTCAGGAATCCACTATTTAGTTGGCACCTATTTTGTTGGCTGGGCCAACAGGAGACTGGACTGGGAGAAGACTGGATATAAAGAGGACAACCTGTAGGGGGACGATTGCCCAGCCAGCCTCACCTTCCACTCCACTCCTCAGGCAGAAGATAAGAACTTCAACTCTCATGAAAGAAAGGAAGCTGTGCAGAGGACAGAAATCATTCTCCAATGGTGTTACAACTTTATTATAAAACAAGCAAACAAAAAAACCCAAACCCGTGTCATTGAGTCGATTTTGACTCATAGCAACTGTCTTAGGCTGGCTTCTCTAGAGAAACAAAAGCAGTGAAGTATACATATACATACTGAGAAGAGAGAGAGAGAAAGATCAAGGAAATGGCTCATGCTGTTGTAGAGGCTGGAAAGTCCCAAGTCTGTGGGTCAGGCATCAAGTTGGAGGCTTCTTCTGACTCACGTAGCTGCAGGGTCTGACAAACCCAAAATAGGCAGGTTAGATGGCAGGCTGCTTGCTCACAGGCTGTGGAGGCTAATGAATCCAAGATTGGCAGGTAGGATGGAAGGTTGCTGTCTCAAGTCCCAAGAACCAGAGTTTACATGGTGACAAGACAAATGCAGGATCCAGAGCAGAGCAAAAGCCAGTGAGCTTTGCCAGAAAGCCCACGTATATTGGATGCAGGGCATACCCCCAAGGAAACTCCCTTTCAACTGATTGACGGCTTATAGCAGATCTCATCAAGGAGGAGATTACATTATAGCAGATCTTATTGAGGAGGTGATTACATCATTACATAACTGCCAAACTACATCATAACTGCCAAACCACTGAGGATCATGGCCCAGCCCATTTGACACACAACTTAACCATCACAATCTACCCCTTGTCAACTTGGCACCTGTACACATCTCCTTAAACCATACATAATCTCTAAATAAAGACAATTTAATGTCATACTTATGCCTAACATGATACAACTAACATGGTGATTGTTAAAATCATCCTCTGCTGAGGTCACCCTTTGGTGAGCATTCACATGAGACATGAATATCTTCACTTCTTTGGCCCATTCAGTGAGGTCTATCCACATACCTCTTCCCCATACCTCCTTGTCTCCAATTTTCCAGTCATGTTACTTCCAAGTCCCTGACCATCCAGCCAAACCATTGGCCGCAGACCATGAATCAGTAAAAAATCGCACATCTGGCCATTTCTCCTTCTAAGCAAAGTGAACAACCTGCCCAGTGGAAGGGTTTCCTTTCAGCACTGCCCTTCAGGGAGGTCCTAGAATGGGGCTGCTGTCCACTTTCAAGTAGTGCCTGCATATTGCACAGAACCATCTATAAACCTGGCATGAGTATTCTCAGTCAACTAATCATAAGGATCTCCCCATGAGGCCATAGGTGCATACTGGGAATGGAAGGTAATGTGACAGGAGTGGAGACCATGGGCATTTGGGCCATTTGGGCCACTTCCTCATGCAACTTACTTTTACCTTAAGGTCCTGCTCAGGCCTGATCTCGTATATACCACTTTCATTTAATGATGGAGTGCTGCTGTGAACATCCAACTTTATGGTTCTGTGGGTCAGACAACACCCAGTTCATGATGGGCAGCTTAGGCCACATGATACTTGGTGGCCCATGGTTAAACGTTCAGTCTCTACTAACCCCCATCAATAAGCCAAAAGCTGTTTCTCCAAAAGAGAGTAGTTATCTGCAGAGATGGCAGGACTTTGCTCCAAAATCCTAAGGATCTGCACTGTGATTCACCAATAGGGGCCTGCCAAAGATTCCAAACAGCATCACCATCTGCCACTGAAGCTTCAAACACCACTGGATCAGCTGGATCATATGGCCCAAGTGGCAGAGTGGCATGCACGGCAGCCTAAACCTGTCACAGAGCTTTCTCTTGTTCTGGGCATCACTCAAAACTAGCAGTTTTTTGAGTCACTTGACAAATAGGCCAGAGTAGCACACCAAAATGAGGGATATGCTGCCTCCAAAATCCAAAGAGACCAACCAGGCACTGTGCCTCCTTTTTAGTTGTGGGAGAGGCCAGACTCAATAACTTATTATTCACTTTAGAAGGAATATCTCAACTTGCCCCATACCACTGGACCCCTAGAAATTTCACTGAGGTTAAAGGTGCCTGAATTTTTGTTGGATTAATTTCCCACCATCTAGCCTGCAAATGTTTTACCAATAAGTCTAAAGTCATTGAGACTTCTTTCTTACTAAGTCCAGTCAGCATAATATCATCAATGTAATGGACCAGTGTGTTGTACTGTGGAAAGGAAAGTCAATCAGTGTCCTTGCAGACTAAATTATGACATAGGACTGGAGAATTATCTATTTCTGAGGCAAGACAATGAAGGTGTATTGCTGGTCTTAACAGCTGAAGACAAACTGCTTCTGGGGGTCCTTCAAAACAGGTATGGAGAAAAAGGCATTGGCCAGATCAATAGCTGCATACCAGATACCAGGAGATATATTATTTGCTCAAGCAATGAAACTACATCTTGAACAGCAGCTGCAATTGGAGTCACACTTGGTTAAGTTTTCGATAATCAACTGTCATTCTCCAAGATCTGTTTGTTTTTTGCACAGGCCAAATAGACGAGTTAAATGGGAATGTGTTGGGAATCACTGCCCCTGCCTCCTTCAAGTCCTTGATAGTGGCAGTAAACTCTGCAATTCCTCCAGGAATGTGGTATTGCTTTTGGTTTACTATTTTCCTAGGTATGGGCAATTCTAATGGCTTCCACTTAGCCTTTCCTACCACAATAGCCTTACTCCACATGGCAGGCATCCAATGTATGGGTTCTGCTGGTTGCTGAGTATGTCTATTCCAATTATGCATTCTGGAACTGGGGAAATCACTACAGAATGGGTTCAGGGACCCACTGGACCCACTGTGTGATGGCCATGAGCCAACACTCCATTAATAACCTGATCTACATATGCCTCCACTCTCACTTGTGGGCCACATTGATGTTTTGTGTCTCCTGGAATAGTGTCAGTTCAGAGCCAATATCCAGTAATTCCCGAAAGGTCTGATTATTTCCTTTTCTTCAATAAATAGTCACTCTTGTAAAAAGCTGTAGGTCCCTTTGGGGAAGGCTGGGAGAAGGATTAACAGTATAAATATTTGGCAGGGTAGTGGGGTCCTTCCTCAAGGGGACCTGGCCTTCCCTTCATTCTAGGGGTTGTGGGTCTGCAAACTGGCTGAAGTCTGGGAATTGACTGAGGGGCTGTGACTATTCTGGTGATTTGAGTTAGATTGCCATTCATTTGACCTAGAATTATTTTGCCTGTACAGATGAAGTAAATATTTAGTAGATTTCTGATCTATTTCACCCATAGGGACACCATGACTAAGTAGCCAGTGCTGTAAGTCCACAGGAGTCAGACTATTCTGATTACTGCTTTGACTCCGTTTTCCATTACGGTTACCATACCCACTTTGTCTTCATCGATTGAGTGCTGCCACTTGGCCCCTACCACCGTGGGTTCAACCAGCCGCATTGTACTTAGGTGCCTTAATTCAGTTAGAACAGTTCCCATTGTCAAATCTGATTTACATAAAATAGCAATCACAGCAGTCTTCAAGGATGCTGGGGCTCCCTTCACAAATTTGTTCCTCACCGTTGTGGTAAAAGGTGAGTCTTCTGGATACTCCATGTGTGAGTCTGTGGGTCTAACCCGAAAAATCCACTCTAACATGCCAATTTCCCTAGGCCTTTGGATACCTTCTTCTACAGTATACTAAGACAGGTCTGGTAATTCAACTTGATTTAGTGTAAGCAACCATGTAATCCATGCTTCAGTGACCCAATCAAATAAACTATTAGATCCTTTGCTAATCTCTTGAGCTGAAACATTGAATGAAGAATCTGTGCTTAGTGGGCCCATATCAATAAACTCACGGTGATCCAATTTTATCTTCCTTGCATCATTATCCCACACCCTTAGTAGCCATTCCCACACAAATTCCCCCATGTTTCTGTTTGTACATGGTAGAAAAGTCAAGCAGTTCTTCTGGATTGTAGTGTACCTCCTCCTGGGTACACTTTGTACTTCACGTTTTGGGGCTCGATGGACTTAAGTCTAGTTATAGATCTAGAAGCAAAAATGAGTGGTGGGAATGTGTTTTGAGAACATTTAGCAATGTTTTGTAAGGCATATGCCTCAGGTGATGACTCAAAGGCTCTTCAGACACAGCTGGGTTAATCTCATCAAATCGGACTGGAGAGGCTAATGATTTTGTTGGCAGGAGCAATTCAATGGAATGTAGGGGCTCAGTGTCCCCAGCTTCCTGATTATCTTCCTATTTGTACCCATCCCAAGTTTCAGGATCTTATTTCTTTCCATTCAAGGTTGGCAATTCAATTGGTGTTGTAATTCAGCCACTCTTATGATAAGATTTTGGGTTTAGTATTCAGCAATATCAGCTCTGTTACTACTAGAAATAAAGCTTTAATTCAGGGCACAAGTGGCAACTTTGAGGTCATTTATGTAGCGCTTAAGATTTGACTCTGAAGCCCTGAGCTCATCTTTTTCTTTCACCACTTTGTCTAGCAAATGTAGGACCAACCTACCAGCTTCCTTAAACTTCTCATTCTGACAAAATTGTAAAAAAGTATCAAACATGCGATCATCTAGAGCCTCACTACTCACCAATACTTGAACTATTGGTGGTGATATTTCGTGTATTTCTATTGTCACCTCACAGCAAGAATTAGCAGTGCCTTCTTTACTATTGGAAGTAGAGTCATCAACATCTTTAAGACTAACCAGACTTGAGAATCAATTTAGAAAACTCATCCTTACAATTTTGTTTCTCTAGAAGCACTCTTTGTACCAAATGTCTTAGGCTGAGTACTCTAGAGAAGCAAAACCAATATATATGTTGGGGAGCCCTGGTGGTACAATGGTTAAAAGCTCAGCTGCTAACCAAAAGTTCAGCAGTTCAAATCCACCAGCATCTTCTTAGAAATCCTATGGGACAGTTCTACTCTGTCCTATAGAATCATTATGAGTAGGCATCGACTAGACAGCAACTGGTTTGGTTTTGGTATATATATATATATATATATAGAGAGAGAGAGAGAGAGAGAGAGAGAGATTTGTATCAAGGAAATGGCTCATGCGGTTGTAGAGGCTTGGATGTCCCAAGTCTGTGGCTCAGGTGTCAGGCTGGAGGCTTCTCCTGACTCATGTAGCTTCAGGGGCTGATGAACCCAAGATTGGCAAGTTGGAGAGCAGACTGCTGGATCATGGGCTGCAAAGCCTGACAACTCCAAGACTGGCAGGTAAGATGAAAGGTTGCTGGCTCAAGTCCCAAGAACTGGAGTTCAGATGATGACAAGCCAAATGCAGGATCCAGAGCAGAGCAAAAGCCAGTGGCTTTTCCAGAAAGTCCATATATATTGGATGCAGGCCGATACCCCCCAGTAAACTTTCAACTGATTGGTTGCTCATAGCAGATATCACCATGGAGGAGATTACATTATATCAGATCTCATCATGGAGGTGATTACACCATTACATAACTGCCAAACTACATCATAACTGTCAAACCACTGACAATCATGGCCCAGCCAAGTTGACACACAACCTAAACCATCACAGCAACCTATTTATAATAGAAATAAACAGCACAGATTTCCAATATTGGAAGAGAAGTTAAGTGAATTACAGTAGATCCATATGGCAGAATATAATCCAACCAGTAAAAATAGTGTCTTCAGAGAAAATGCAATGACAAAGGAAATAGTCATGATATTAATGTAAGTGAAAAAAGTAGGATAGAAAATTGTGCATATAGTATGATTTTAATATCATAAAATGTGTGTATATAAAGAACTAAAAGAAAATATATCACACTGTAATAGTGATATATCGTGGGTACAGTTCAGATTATGGAAGTTTTTTTGTATGTTTCTGCCTTTTCTAAATTTTTTCAATGTGTATTTGTTACTGTTAAAATGGTAATTTTATAAAATTCAACAATCTTCTCTCATTAAATAAGTGACACATTTGTTGCATTTAGCATGCTAACCCAATTCCTGTTAGAGAACAGTCTTTTCAGTTATGCCTTGCTATTTATTATAGTTATTTTAGGATTTAGGTAATCTTATACTAAGCCTGTAGTAGAACAGGCCATTTTTCTGTATGTAGGGAGAGAAGAATCTCCTCTAAGTTCACAAAGACTCCTTAAGAAAAAGGGAGGCTGCAATATGAGGATGATAGAGGTAGTGTAGTTTTACCTATTAGGCCTCATATTCCCAATGTGCTTAGGGCCTATGAGTTTCTCAGATACCTAGAAAAAGTTTGGGGTCTGAAAACACACACACACACACACACACACACACACAGCCCTGGTGGTGCAATGGTTAAGCACTCGGCTGCTAATCGAAAAGTTGGTGGTTCGAACCCATCCAGTGGCTCTTCATGAGAAAAGACCTGGCAATCTGCTTCCATAAAGATTACAGCCTAGGAAACCCTATGGGGTTTCTATCACATAGGATTGCTATGAGTTGGAATTGACTCAATGGCACCTAACAACAACCACAAATATACACACATGTGTATATTGGCTTCATAACAAAACTGCAAAATTGGTACTACTAATAACCATTAGATTAAATGTCTACAGAACATAATTTTGTCAAGTATATTAAATTTAAATTTAGTATCAAAATATTATTACATTTACAAGCAATTTATAAATTGCCTCTTCTTATTTTATAAGAATTCCCAAGTGTGCATAATGATTGGTTAAAAAGGTAGCAGCCAATCAAAACTTAAGTTAGTCATAGCTACAAATTCCAAGAGCAAAAGTTATAAAAATTGCTTCTAATGTATTTACAGCAGAATAGTGTTTTAAACATGGGATATAAACGCATTTTTGCATGTATGATATTATGAAGGGTTGGACTTTCCAAAAACAAGACTGCACGGGACTTAAAGTTGTCTTTAAAACGCCCTGGGAAGAAGGGAGGTCCTATTAATTGTTGATCAACAATGGCCAAGCAATTTTGTGTGCCCCTCAGACCAGAAGCCAACACTGAAGGAGAAGATCTGTGTAATCAGGGGAATTCATCCTGAGCCTTTTGACCCAGCCAAGGGACAATCCACTATATCCAGAAGCAGGAAGCCAGCAGACCTCAGCTGTTTGGAGGTTGGCAAGGATCCTACTGGGAAGACAGAAGCCAGGCAAGGTGCCTGTGGATTTGCCCCAACCCTTCACGAATGGGGCAAAAGGTACTTCTAACTATATTTAAGGAGGTTGGCATTTTCTTCAGTTACTTATTTTTTCTTTCATATTTAAGAAAAAGGCCTTTATGCAAATTTATATTTATTGAGCCAGATAACATGCTAGGTACTGGATATGATTTCTTCCCTCATAGAACTTACAGTCTGAGAGGATATAGACTATAAATAAGCAAACTATCATATAATTACAAATGGTTCTGAAGGTAATTAGCCTGGTGCAGTAATAGAAAATGGACAGAGTGTTCAGCGAAAAGCTCTCCAAGGAAGAGGTACTTAAACCTGAAAGATGAGGAGTCAGCTATATAAAGAATGGGATGAACAATGGCTGGAACAGAAGGTTCAGTTGTGAGAGCTTCTTTCTAGGACCCAAAGGAGGCCTGTATTGAAGGTAGGAGGGGGTCAGGTCACTGAGGCCCTGACAAGGAATCTGAATTTTATTCTAAGTACAGGGGGAACCCTTGGGAAGCTGAGGATTTGTTTATAAAAAAGATCTCAATGACTCCTATTTGGAGAATAGATTGAAGGAACATAAATGTAAAAGTAAGAAAACCAGTAAGGGATCCAAGTAAGAGATGATAGTGGCTTGGACTAAAGGGTTGGCAATAAAGATAAGGGGAAAAAAAAAAAAAAGAACAACTTCATCTACAAGGGACAGTAGTGTTCTGATGTGAATGGGGGTGGAGAAAGTGCGAACTTCACCTCACTATTTCAAGGGGCCCATAGAACAAGAGGAGTCCCTGGCTGGCCCAAGTGGTTAACGCACTCTGCTGCTAACCAAAAGGTTGGTGGTTCGAGTCTATCCAGAGGTACTTTGGAAGAAAAGCCTGATGATCTACTTCCAAAAAATCAGCCACTGAAAACGCTACGGAGCACAGTTCTATTCTGACACACACGGGGTCGCCATGAGTCAGAGTTGAACTCCATAGCAGTTGGTTTATTGGTTTATAGTGGAAGATCTCAGTTGCTCTTTCACTTGTACTTTTAACATTCCTGCAATTAAGAGGCACCTTGATTGAAGTGCCTGCTGCTCTCAATGAGAAGGCACTTAAAGAGAAATGTCACCCAAACTCTTTTAATGGAGGTATTTTTAATTCTAAAATACAGTATTTGCTGTACTGATGCTACACTAAAAGAAGCCATAGAGAAATAATTTATGTGTGCATTTGAAACACATCCAAAGAAATGTAACTTGAGATTAGCATAAGGAAATTTATCACAGCTATCTTCAGGTGGCTATACCCAACAGTCAGAGATGGATGGTTCCTCATGCCCTTTACTGCCCTTGAGACAGAAGGAAAGATACAAAGCAATAGACTTGAGAGTTAAGCAAAGGACAAAGGCCTTCTCTTCCTGGTAGTACTAAGAGTCTGAGTTGGTTAACCCTGTGCAGGTCCAGTCCATCAACCCAGGGGAAGAGTTGAAATGGGAAAGAGGAACAAAGGCGTGCAGGCGAGGTTCTCATTGCTACCCAGGCTGTTTCTACTTCCTCCTCACTGCTCTCAGTTCCTGAAATCAGCTGTTGCTGGCCCCTACATAAGTAGAAGCAGCTCCAGAAGAATCAGTAAGGAGGCACACTGCAACGGTACTCCTCAGTCCCACCTGCATTCCTCACAGATGTGCCCCTGGACCTGGTGGGCCTACATTTTAGCACCCTGATTTTATCCCAGATAGTTCTATAGAAGTCTGCAAGTCCATTGACTCTTCTCTATCACTAGTGTGTTGTTGTTGGGGGCCGCTGAGTTGATTCCAACTCATAGCAACCCCATGTAACAGAGTAGAATTGCACGATAGGGGGTTTTCTTGGCTTTAATCTTTACAGAAGCAGATTGCCAGGTCTTTCTCCTGCAGAGCTGCTGGGTGGATTCAAACTACCAATCTTTCAGTTAGCAGCTGAGTGCTTAACCATTGTGCCACCAACACTCCTTCACCAGTGTAAAGACCTCAAAAGTCTGTGCTGAGTTTTCCCACAATTTTGGATTATATGTGCCTAGTGTAAAGTGCTTTCAGCCATAGGGATCTGGTGCCCATGTGTCACCACTAGACATGCCCTACTCATTTTCTCAAGTCTCTTAATATCTTGAAGAGGTGGAGTTGTGCTGCATAGATTGCTGAGGCTCAAAAGAGCCCCCGTAATCCCCTTACACAGTTTTAGTGCCAGCTAACATTCAGATGTTGTACTAAAAGGAAACAATAGATGAAATCACTGTTACATAAAATTCTTGACCTGAATTTTATAGATAACAGGATTGTTGGTTACTCATACTATCTGTGCCTTTTGCTCATGTCTTCATATTAAATAGGGCATGGCTCTTCCTTAGAGAGTTGGTTGATGTCGTAAAACTAACTTTCAGTAAATGTCTTAGGCTGGGTTCTCTAAAGAAGCAAAACTAGTAAAGCATATATATATAGAGAGAGAGAGGTTTATATCAAGGAAATGGCTGGAACGTCCCAAGCCTGTGGATCAGGATAGAGGCTTCTCTCGACTCATGTAGCCGCAGGGGCTGGTGAATCCAAGACCGGCAGGTCAGGGAGCAGGGCTCTTGCTCACAGGCTGTGAAAGTCAATGAATCCCAAGACTGGCAGGCAAGTCCACAAGGCTTCTTCTGATTCACATAGCTGCAGGGGCTGGCAAACTCAAGATCCGCAGGTCGGAGAGCAGGGCTCCCACTCACAGGCTGTGAGGATCGACGAATCCCAAGATCGGGAGATAAGCTGATAGCTCATGTCCCAAGAACCAGAGGTCAGATGAACAGGAAGCAACCGCAGGATCCAAAGTGAACAAAAAAGCCAGAACATCTGCTTATATTTGGATGCAGGCCACACCCCCAAGGAAACTCTCTTTCAACGAATTAGCTGTTCACAGCAGATTCCATCATGGGAGTGATCACATGTAAACAGTGAGAATCATGGCCCAGCCAAGTTGACACACAATCTTAACCATCACAGTAAAGAATCCTGTTTTTCCTTTATTAGTTTAGGCTTTTTCTGTTTTAGCTTTCATATTAAAATTTTAAGTAGGTCAAAATAGTGGTGTCTTAAAATTTGAGAAAACAGGCAGAACTCAAGGACTAATCTGAAGTCAGGAATAAGCTTATTATCATTTTCTCATTCATTCATCACATGTGGGTTGAAGTCTCAGAAGATTCTGGGCACAAAGATGAATAAGACACATTCCTCGCCCTTGAGGAGCTCATAGTTTAGTGGGGGGAAAGATAAACCCTTAAGCCAATCACTTTCAGTACTATATGGCATGTTCTAAAATAAGACTAGACAGATGGTACCCTGGATGCACAGAGGAAGAACGATTCCATCAGCCTGCAGAGCTGGAGGGAGGATGGGAAATTGGGGCGGCAAGTCTGGTCAGACCAGAGAAGACAATCCTGATGCGATGATGCTTAAGCTACAAAAAAGATTATGCTGCATAAGCTCACAGCATCTTTTAATTTTATTGTTCTGTTTATACAAATAATAAATACATTTCTGTGAAAAGTTCAAACAGTTCAAAAGGGCATGGACTAAAAAGGAAAATTCCGTCCTCTCCATCCCTCCTTGCTTTCCTTTCCACACCCCCAACCCTACCTCACTCTTCCCTGTCCCACTTCCCCTCTACTCCACTGTCCTCTGTTTACAGGCTGGGTGGGCCCTCCAAGGTCATTTGTATGCATTTACGTACATATATCTACTTGCACTGTATTGTTTTCCTAGGGCTGCCATAACAAATTACCAGAAACTGGGTAGCTTAAGACAGAAGATATTTATTCTCTCACAGTTTTGGAGGCCAGAAATCCTAAAACAAGGTGTCATCAGGACCACACTCCCTCCAAAGGCTCTAAGGAAGGATCCCTTGTTTCCTCTTCCAACTTCTAGTGGCTCTTGGTGTTTCTTGGCTTGTGGCAGCATAGCTTCAATCTCTGCCTCCCTCTTCAGATGGCCTTTTCCCTCTATCACTGTGTGTCCTTTTCTATATCTTATAAGAGCACTGTCTTAGTTACCTAGTGCTGCTATAACAGAAATACCACAAGTGGATGGCTTTGAAGAACAGAAATTTATTTTCTCACATTTCCAGAGGCTAGAAGTCTGAATTTAGAGCAGGGCTCCTTCCTTGGGGGAGATCCTTTCTTGTCGTTAGCCCCATGAGTTCCTTGGTGTTCCTTGGCATCTGGCTCCCTCCATGTGTGTGTTTGTATATTCTGCTCTTTTTATTACTCAGAAGTGATTAGGTTTAGGAGGCAGAGCCAACATGGCACTATAGACAGAAGCAACATGCCGTCCCTCCACAACAAAGACCCGAAAAACTAAATGAAACAGAGACAAATGTCAGTCCTGGAACTAAGTGTCAAATGAAGAGATAAAGAGCTCAGCCAAGCACCAAATGGAATAAGAAACAAACAGAAAATGGTGATCGAGGAGACATATGTGCAGAGGTCCCCTATCAGCTAACGCAGCATGGATTCACCATCCTGGAATCCTGTCAGAGATTGGCGAACAGAGATTATGGGAAAGCAGCTTCACGGAACTCCCAGCAGGAGACAGAGAACCTGGTAACCAGTAATATACACTTTCTCACCCCCCATCCTTCTCCCCAGTGCTTGGCCTCCACTACTTCCTAGCTGGCTGTGGTTACTTGGCCAGCCAGGAAGTGCAGGGACTGTGCTGCTTGGATTTTCCTTGCCCACGTTGTAGATCAGTGGACAGGGAGTACCGGAAAGTAACTTCATGGAACTCCCAGCAGGAGACAGAGCACCCGGTAACCAGCAATATACACTTTCCCACCACTCACCCTTTTCCCTCCTACTCGGCCTTCCGCTTCCCACCAGCTGCAGTATCTTGGCTGGGAGGCAATGGTTCCAGCCCATTGCTGCTTGGATTCACCCCACCCACACTAGCCAGCTCCATCAGTGCCATTTGTTTGTTGCTGGTGTTGCTTTTTTCTGATTCTTTTGGTTTTATCTCTGCTTCTTACCACCTCCCCCTCCTCTCTCTCAGACACCTGGCTCCATGTGCCAGCTTTGCTTCTTTTTGAAAGGCTGTGAAGCACTGCTTGGCTGGAGAACAGCTTCCCCGGTCCACACACCATGCTGGTGAGATCCCTGAGGTCTTTTTTTCTTTTTTATTAATTTTGTTTTGTTTATTGTTTGTTTTATTTTTCTTTTCAAGGCTTGGGAGCCCCTTATAGCTGGCCTATACTGCCCACCTTGGGTGCTACTTCCCTGGTCTGCACAGCTGTGTCAGTGGGATCCCTGGAGGGAATTTCTTTTTGTAAAATTTTTATTCATTTCAATTTTTTCATTCTCTCTTTTTTTTTTCTTTTTGTTTTTCTCCATTTCTCAGTCTCTTGTCTCTCTACTCCAATGGCAAGCTCCCTTAGCACAATTTTTTTGTGTGTGCATGTTTTGTTTATTTGTTTGTTTTCCTTCTTTTTTTGTCTGCTTGTTTTTGGCTCCTGTTTCTTTCTCCTCTCTCTTCTTTCCCATACCCATCTTAGCTCCACACATCACAATCTTCCTCCTCCTTCCTGCCTATGTGCACTGTGCCCTGAACATCACACCCCTGAGCAGAACAGGCACAGCCTACCAGAACCCGCCCTGCACTGATTCCCAGCCCACCCTGTTGGCCCCAGTACATGCCACAAACATCCCATCCCAGCCCCTCCCCTTCAGCTGCACCTGCCATGCTGAGTGACTGACCCTTCCCATTGGAGAAGGAGGTGAAAAGTATTGTGACCACAGATGAGCAAACAAAAAACAATGCACAGCCCGCCTGCTCAGACATAACCAAATAAAACAAAAAAGCAGGATGAAACAAACAAATATGCAATCAATTAACCAAGAAAACAACTACTGAATGTCCGAAAGACAGCAGACAATATCAAAACATATAAAAAAAAGGACAAGATAGTTCCAGTAGATATTCAAAATAAAACACAAGACGACTTTCCAGTAGAAGAAAAGGCATTAGAACTACCTGATAGGGAATTCAGATTTCTAATATTCAGAGCTATCCAAGAGTTGAAGCAAAAAGCAGACAAAAATGAGGAAAAAATAGACAAATTCATGGAAAAGGCAGAGAAATTCATGGAAAATGCAGACAAAAAAATGGAAGAATTCCAGAAAATAATGCAAGAACAAAATGCCAAAATAAATTCACAACTAGAAATTATACAAAAACAACAATTAGAAATCCAAAAGATAAACAACAAGATTTCAGAAATGAACAGTATCATGGAAGGGCTGAGGAGCAGGTTTGAAACGATGGAAGACAGGATTTGCAAAACTGAAGACAAACACTTGGATACAACTCTGTTTGAGGAAAAAACAGAAAAAAAGAATGAAGAAAAATGAAGAAAACTTGAGAATTATGTGGGATACAATCAAAAGCAAAAATTTGTGAGTGATCAGAGTTCCAGAACAGGGGGAGAAAACAGAAAACACAGAGAGGATCATTGAAGAACTGCTGACAGAAAACTTCCCCAATATCATGAGAAAGGAAAGCTGACCACCCAAGAGGCTCAACGAACCCCATATAGGATAGACCCCAAAAGAAAATCACCAAGGCATATCACTATAACACTCGCTAAAACCAAAGACAAACAAAGAATACCGATAGGAGCTCGAGAAAAACAAAAAGTCACATAGAGAGGAGAAACAATAAGACTAAGCTTGGCTTGTTTGGCAGAAACCATGTGGGCAAGAAGGCAATGGGATGACACATATAAAACCTTGAAAGAAAAACTTGCCAGCCAAGAATAATATATCCTGCAAAATGTTCTTTCAAATATGATGAAATTAGGACACTTCCAGATAAACAGAAATTAAGGGAATATGTAAAAACCAAACCAAGCTTATAAGAATTATTAAAAGGAGTCCTTCGATCTGAGAAGAAACAACGTCAGACCACAGCCTGAATCTAGGACGCAAGATCGTACCAGCCAGATACCAATCTAAGATATGAACTTTCAAGGACTATCCAAAACTATAAAAATTACAACAGGGAACCAGAGAGTTAATCTTTAAATAACAATAATGTCAGAACAATAAAAGAGGGAATAAACAGTGTAGGTATAGAACTTTCTAATGGAGAGGAAGGCAAGGCGATACCAAGTGATAATAGACTGGTTCAAACTTAGGAAGATAAGGGTAAATTTCAAGGCAACCACAAAGAAAGTTAACAAACCTACTTATCAAAATAAAGAGGAAAAACATAAAGTCTCAGTAAAAACTAAACCTACAAAAACAAAGAAATGAAAAAAAAAATCCACAAACAAAAGGAATTCAGCACAGGAGAGAAAGACAAAGAAAACATCAGCACCACAATAAAAGAAAGCACTACAAAATGACAGCAATAAACTCACACCTATCAATAATTACACTGAATGTAAATGGCCTAAATGCACCCATAAAGACATGGAGAGTGACAGAATGGATAAAAAAAATGGGATCCATCCATATGCCGTCTATAAGAGACACACCTTAGAAACAAAGATGTAAATTTATTAAAAATCAAAGGTTGGAAAAAATATATCCAGCAAACAGCTACCAAAAAAGAGCAGGAGTGGCAATACAAATCTCATATAAAGTAGACTTTAAAACAAAATCCACCATAAAAGACAGAGAAGGACACTATATAATGATTAAGGGGACGATCCATCTTGAAGACATAACCATAATAAACATCTACACACCCAATGACAGGGCTCCAAAATACATAAAACAAACTCTAACAGCACTGAAAAGAGAAATTGACAGTTCCACAGTAATAGTAGGAGACTTCAACACACCACTCTCAGTAAAGGACAGAACGTCTAAAAAGAAACTCAACAATGATATAGAAGACCTAAAGGGCACAATCAGCCAACTTGACCTCGTAGACATATATAGAACACTCCACCCAACACCTGCAAAGTACACATTATCTTCCAATGGGCATGGAATGTTTTCCAGAATAGACCACATCTTAGGCCACAGAGCAATCCTCAACAAGATCCAAAACATTGAGATAAGATAAAGTATCTTCTCTGACCACAATGCCATCAAGGTAGAAATTAACAACAGAAAGAGCAAGGAAAAACAACCAATTACATGGAAACTGAATAACACCCTGCTTACACATCAGTGGGTAATAGAAGAATCAGAGATGGAATCAAAAAATTCCTACAATCCAACGAGAATGAAAACACATCATACTAAAACCTTTCAGACACAGCAAAGGTTGTAGCAATAGATACATGCATCATAAAAGAAGAAAGGAAAAAATCCAAACATTAGCTACACAACTTGAACAAGTAGAAACAGAACAGCAAAAAAAGCCCACAGCCACGAGAAGAAAGGTAATAATAAAGATCAGAGCAGAAATAAATGAAATAGAGAATAGAAAAACAATAGAAAGAATCAACAAAACCAAAATTTGGTTCTTTGAAAGGATCAACAAAATCGACAAACCACCGGCCAAATTGACAAAAGAAAAACAGGAGAGGATGAAAATAACCCAAATAAGCAATGAAATGGGGGACTTTAAAACAGACCCAACTGAAAAAAAAAAAAAAAAGGATCATGACAGAGTGTTATGAAAAACTATATTCCAGCAAATTTGAAAACCTAGAGGAAATGGACAAATTTCTAGAAACACGCTACCTACCCAAACTAACACAAAATGATATTGAAAATCTGAACAGACCAATAACAAGAGAAGAGACTGAAAAGGTAATAAAAACTCCCAACAACAACAACAAAAAAAGCCCTGGCCCAGATGGCTTCACTGGAGAATTCTACCAAACATTCAGAGAAGAGCTTACACAAGCACTACTCAAACTATTTCAGAACATAGAAAAGGAAGCAATACTGCCGAATTCATTCTATGAAGCCAGCATAACCTTGACACCAAAAGCAGGAAAAGACACCACAAAAAAAGAAAATTACAGACCAATATCTCTCATGAATATAGATGCAAAACTTCTCAGCAAAATTCTAGCTATAGAATTCAGCATCATATCAAAAAAATAATACATCACGAACAAGTAGGATTCATATCAGCTACCCAAGGATGATTCAACATTAGAAAATCAATCAACGTAACCCACCATGTAAATAAACAGAAAGAAAAGAATCACATGATCATCTCAATCAATGTAGAAAAAGCATTTGACAAAGTCCAGCACTGATCCTAATAAAAACTCTCAATAAAATAGGTATAAGAGGGAAATTTCTCAACATAATAAAAGGCATGTATGGAAAACTAACAACCAACGTCATTTTTTTCCCATTTTCTAAAATTGTTCTTTAAGTGAAAGTTTACAGTTCAAGTCAGTTTCTCATACAGAAATTTATACACACATTGTTATGTGACCTTAGCTGCTCTCCCTGTGATGTGACAGCACACTGCTCCTTTCCATCCCGAAATTCCCATGTCCATTCAATCAGCTCCTGTCCATTTGTGCATTCTCATCTTGCCTCTGGACAGGAGTTGCCCATTTAGTCTTATGTATCTACTTGAGCTAAGAAGTACTCTCTTCATTAGTATCATTTTATGTCCCATAGTCCACTCTAATCTTTGTCTGAAGAGTTGGCTTCGGGAATGGTTTCATTTCTGGGCTAACACAGAGTCCTGGGGCCATGTCTTCTGGGGCCCTCCAGTCTCAATCAAACTATTAAGTCTGGTCTTTTTTCAAGGATTTGAGTTCTGCACCCCACTTTTCCCCTGCTTCATCAGGGATTCTCTGTTGTGTTCCCCGTCAGGTCAGTCATTGGTGGCAGCCAGGCTCCATCTAGTTCTTCTGGTCTCAGGCTGATGGAGTCTATGGTTTGTGTGGCCCTTTCTGTCTCAGGCTCATATTTTCCTTGTGTCTTTGGTGTTCTTCGTTCTCCTTTCCTCCAGGTGGGTTATGACCAACTGATGTATCTTAGATGGCTGCTCACTAGCTTTTAAGATCCCAGACGCCACTCACCGAAGTGGGATGCAGAATGTTTTCTTAAAGAACTTTGTTATGCCAATTGACCTAGATGTCCCCTGAAACCATGGTCCCCAGACCCCCACCCCTGCTACTCTGTCCCTTGAAGTGTTTGGTTGTATTCAGGAAACTTCTTAGCTTTTGGTTTAGTCCAGTTGTGTTGACTTCCCCTGTATTGTGTGTTGTCCTTCCCTTTACTTAAGATAATTCTTATCTTCTATCTAGTTACCCCTCTCCCTTGCCTGCACCCTCGTAACCATGAAAGAATCTTTTCTTCTGTGTTTAAACCATTTCTTGAGTTCTCATAACAGTGGTCTCATACAATATTTGTCCTTTTGCGACTGACTAATTTCATTTAGTTTAATGCCTTCCAGTTTCATCCATGTTATGAGATGTTTCCAGATGCATGGTTGTTCTTTATCACTGAGTAGTATTCCATTGTGTGAATGTACCATAATTTGTTTATCCATTCCTCTGTTGATGGGCACCTAGATTGTTTCCATCTTTTTGCTGTTGTGAACAGTGCTGCAATGAACACGAGTGTGCCTATATGTATTCTTGTGACAGCTCTTGTTTTTCTAGTATATATTCCAAGGAGTGGGATTGGTGGATCGTATGGACTTCTGTTTCTAACTTTTTAAGGAAGCGTCAAATGGATTTCCAAAGTAGTTGTACCATTTTACCTTCCTACCAAGAGTGTATAAGTGTTCCAGTCTCTCCACAACCTCTCCAACATTTATTATTTTGTGTTTTTTGGATTAAAAGCTAGCCTCGTTGGGGTGAGATGGTATTGCATTGTAGTTTTGATTTGCATTTTTCTAAAGGTTAATGATAGTGAGCATTTCCTCATGTATCTCGTAGCCACCTGAATGTCTTCTTCGGTGATGTGCCTGTTCGAATCCTTTGCTCATTTTTTAATTGGGTTATTTGTTTTTTTGTTGTTGAGGTTTTGCAGTTATCTTGTAGATTATAGAGATTAGACCCTGATTGGATTTGTTGTAGCCAAAATTTTTTTCCCAGTCTCTAGGTTGTCCGTTTACTCCTTTGGTGAAGTCTTTTGATGAGCATAAGTGTTTGACTTTTAGGAGCTCCTAGTTATCTAGTTTCTCTTCTGGTGTTTGTGCATTGTTACTTATAGTTTGTATTCCGTTTATGCCATGTATTAGGGCTCCTAGCATTGTCCCTATTTTTTCTTCCATGATCTTTATCGTTTTTGATTTTATATTTAGGTCTTTGATCCATTTTGAGTTAGTTTTTGTGCATGGTGTGAGGTATGGGTCTTGTTTCAATTTTTTTTTATTTTATTGTACTTCAGGTGAAGGCTTACAGAACAAATAGTTTCTCATGAAACAGTAGTACACATATTGTTTTATGACATTGGTTAACAACCTCACAACATGTCAACCCTCTCCCTTCTCAACCTTTTTTTTTGGTGAAAATATACATAGCCAAAGATACACCATTTCAAAAATTTCTACATGCACAGTTCAGTGACATTGACTATGCTCTTCCAATTGTTCTGCTATTCTCACTTTAGATGAAGGCTTACAGAACAAAACAGTTTCTCATTTAACAGTTACTACACGTATTGCCCTATGACAATGGTCCTCACAACACATCAACACTATCCTTACTCAACCTTGGTTTCCCTATCACCAGCTTTCCTGTCCCCTTCTGCCTTCTGGCCCTTGTCCCTGGACTGCTGTACCTCATTAGTCCCATTTGGTTTGTTTCAATTTTTTGTAGATGGATATCTAGTTATGCCAGCACCATTTGTTAAAGAGACTGTGTTTCCCCATTTAACAGACTTCGGGCCTCTGTCAAATATCATCTGCTTATAGGTGGATGAATTTATGTCTGGATTCTCAATTCTGTTCCATTGGTCTACGTATCTGTTGTTGTACCAGTACCAGGCTGTTTGACTACCATGCTAGTATAATAGGTTCTAACATCAGGTAGTGTGAAGCCTCCCACTTTGTTCCTCTTCAGTAATGGTTTACTTATCCAGGGCCTCTTCCCTTTCCATACGAAGTTGGTGATTTGTTTCTCCTTCTCTTTAAAAAATGCCGTTGGAATTTGGATTGGGATTGCATTGTACCTGTAGATTGCTTTGGGTAGAATAGACATTTTCACAATGTTGCATCTTCCACTTATGTAGGTCTCTTTTGATTTCTTGCAGTAGTGTCTTGTAGTTTTCTTTGTATAGGTCTTTTACATCTCCGGTTAGATTTACTCCTAAGTATTTTATCTTCTTGGGGGCTACTCTAAATGGTACTGATTTGGTGATTTCCTCTTCAAAGTTCTCTTTGTTGGTGTAGAGGAATCCAACTGATTTTTTGTATGTTTATCTTGTATCCTGATACTTTACTGAAATCTTCTATTAGTTCCAGTAGTTTTCTTGTGGATTCTTTGGGGTTTTTTGTGTATAAGATCATATTATCTTCTAATAGAGATACCTTTACTTCTTCCTTACCAATTTGGATGCAATTTTCTTTTTCTACCCTAATTTCTCTGGCTAGGACCTCCAGCACAATGTTGAATAAGAGTGGTGATAAAGGGCATCCTTGTTTGGTTCTTGTTCTCAAGGGGAATGCTTTCAGACTCTCCCCATTTAGGATGATGTAGGCTGTTGGCTTCGTATAATTGCCCTTTCTTCATAGAATGAGTTTGGAAGTATTCCATCCTTTTCTATGCTCTGATATGACTAGTAGTAGTGGTGTTAACTCTTCTCTGAAAGTTTGGTAGAATTCTCCAGTGAAACAGTCAGGGCCAGGGCTTTTTTTTTATCAGGAGTTTTTTCAATCTCTTCTTTTGTTATAGGTTAATTTAGTTGTTCTACCTCTGCTTGTGTTAGTTTAGGTAGGTAGTGTTTCTAGAAATTTGTCCATTTCCTCTAGATTTTCAAATTTGTTAGTGTATAATTTTTCATAGTATTCTGTTATGATTCTTTTAATTTCAGTTGAGTCTGTTGTGGTGTCACCCATCTCATTTCTTCTTCAGATTATTCACTTCCTCTCCTGTTTTTCTTTTGTCAGTTTGGCCAATAGTTAATCGATTTTGTTGATGTCTTCAAAGAACCAGCTTTTAGTTTTGTTAACTCCTTCAATTGCTTTTCTATTTCGTTTAATTCTGCTCTAATTTTTATTATTTGCTTTCTTCTGGTGCCCAAAGTCTTCTTTTGCTGCTCTCTTTCTACTTGCTTGAGTTGTAGGGTTAATGTTTTAATTTTGGCCCTTTCTACTTTTTGGATGTGTGCATTTATTGCTATAAATTGACCTCTGAGCACTGTTTTTGGTGTATCCCAAAGTTCTGATAGGATGTGTTTTCATTCTCATTTGATTCTATGAATTCCTGTATTCAGTCCTTAATTTCTTCTATAATCCAGTAGTTTTTGAGCAAGGTGTTGTTCAGTTTCCATGTGTTTGATTTTTTTCCTTGCTTTTTCTGTTATTGATTTCTACTTTTATGGTCAGAAAAGATGCTTTGTAATATTTCAATGCTTTGGATTCTGTTAAGGGTTGCTTTATGGCCTAATACGTGGTCTATTCTGGAGAATGTTCCATGTGCATTGGAAAAGAAAGTATACTTGTCTGCTGTTGTGTGGAGTGTTCTGTATATGTCTATCAGATCAAGTTGGTTGATTATGGCATTTAGATCTTCAGTGTCTTTATGAGCTTTTTTCTGGATGTTCTCTCCTTCACCAAGAGTGGTGTGTTGAAGTCTCCTACTACTATTGCGGAGCTGTCTATCTCTCTTTTCAGTGCTGTTAGAGTTTGTTTTATGTATTTTGGAGCCCTGTCATTGGGTGTGTAAACATTTATTATGGTTTTCTCCTCCTGGTATATTGACCTTTTAATCATTATATAGTGCCCTTCCTTATCCTTTGTGGTGGATTTTATGTTAAAGTCTATTTTATCAGTGATTAACATTGCTACTCCTGCTCTTTTTTGAGTGTTGTTTGCTTGATATATATTTTTCCATTCTTTGAGTTTTAGTTTGTTTGTGTCTTTAAGTCTAAAGTTGTCTCTTGTAAGTAGCATATAGACAGATCCTGTTTTTTCATCCATTCTCCCTCTCTCAGTCTCTTTATTGGTGCATTTAGTCCATTTAGATTCAGCATAATTATCAATAGGTATGAGTTTAGTGCTGTCATTTTGATGTCTTTTTTTGTCTGTTGTTGACAGTTTCTTTGTTCCACTTAATTTTCTGTGCTGAATCATTTTTCTTTGTGTATTTTCTTTTCATCTTTTTTGTTGTTGATTTTGTATTTGCTGAATCTTTATGTTTTATTTGTTTTTTATTTTGATGTGTAGAATTGTTACTTTCCTTTGTGGTTACCTTAATATTTACCCCTATTTTTCTAAGTTTAAACCAATGTTTTATTCTTTATATTGCCTTGACTTCCTCTCCATATGAAAGATCTATGACTACATTTTTTAGTCCCTCTTTTTTGTTTTAGTGTTGTCATCTTTTATGTATTGATATCTGTTTCCCTATTTTCAGCATTTTAGCTTTGATTTATTTTTGTGAGGCACCTAACAACAACATGGAAGTGGAAAATTCAGGCACAGCTGTACCCAGAAACTGGACAATTGCATCTAAGATCAATCTTTCCATTCCTTGGTCAGCCTCTGCATGTGTTGGTTTCATCCACAGACAGGCTCTCTTCGTGGGCCAGGGAAGATGGCTACTGAGAGCTCCCAGCTTAACAACCTCTCAAAAAAGAGAGCTTCTTAGGTCTCAGACTGGCTTTGTTGAGATCACGGGCACACCCCTGAACCTATCATAATGTCCAGGAAAAGTGGCATGCCGTGATTGGCCAGGCGTGGGTCCTATGCTCATCATTGTGCACAGACAGAGACAGACACCCCCCCTGCACTACATGAAATTGAAAGAGGTGGCCCCACAAAGGAAGGAATACAGAGCAGATTGAAAAACAGTCCATGTACTGTTTGCAGTTTTGCACTATTAAAAACAGTGTTTCAACGAACTTCTTTAGACAAGTCTTTTTGCACAAATGTAATATTATTTTTCTAAGATAGGTATCTAGAAGTGAAATCGACAGGTTATGGCAAATTGCTTCCCAAAAATGATTTATCAATTTATTGTTCAACAATGTATGAATATGCCCTTTTCCTTGCACCCTCATCAACCCTGGATATTATCCGTCTTGAAAATTTGCCAATCTGAGGAGCAAAATATAACCTCTGATTTTTAAATATTTGCATTTCCCTAATTAGGACTGAGGTGAGCAGAAAGTTAATTAGGGAGTTCTCTCAGGAGCAACACCTGTGGGAGAAGGGAAGGAGGAAGAATTGGGCAGGGGAAGATTTTGGGTTGCATTCAGTCACAACAAAGGCCTGGGCTGATCTGATGGTGATTTCCGAGGCTAGGATAGCCCTTCGGAGTTGTCCTGAGTTACAGCATGGTGGCCAGGCCTTTATACCCTTATGTCCCCAAGTCACTGGATGAGGACTGCTGTGCGAAGGTGCATTTCCTTGGGTGAAGCAAGTGGAAGTGAGGCCTTCCACCGAGGGACTTTCCACAGGAGATGGCAGCTCAGGGCTGTTAGCCAGCAACGCTCTCAGCAGCTGGGGGAATAAATCCTTCTGTACTGGAGCCCAGCACAGCATGCATTACACAGGCTGTATTTATGAAAGTGTGAATTGTCTGTTCATAGTCTCTCTGTTTCCTTATTTATTTGTAGCGGTGCTTTATTCTGGATATTAATTCTTTATATGTTATATGCATTGCAAATATTTTACCTCAGTCTACTGCTGGTCTTCTTAACACTGTTAAGATGCTATTTACTTTGAAGACCTATTATATTTTTTGATAGTCAAATTTGTCCATCTCCCTACTCCAAGATAATAAAAGTATTTTCTGTTTTCTTTGAACACTTCTACATCTAGCTCTTTAATTCCTCTGGGGTTTAGTTTTTGAGCTTGATAAGAGGTAATGTCCCAGCACCATATATTTAATACAGCATTCTCTACAGACTGATGTAAAACACCATACTTACCAGAATTTAACATATTATTTAAATGGAGATATTTCTTGACTCTGTCTTCAGTTCCAATGATCTATTGTCTATTCTTCTTAACACTTTATTTTTACAATAATTTATTTTATTTTTGTTGTTGTTGAGAATATACACAGCAGAACACACACTGATTCAAAAATTTCTACATGTACTATTCAGTTACATTGGTTATATTCTTCAAATTGTGCAACCATTCTCACCTTCCTTTTCTGAGTTTTTCCTCCCCCATTAACATAAATCCCCTGCCCTCTAAGGTTCCTATCTAATCTTTCGAGTTGCTGTTGTCAATTTGATCCCATACAGATAGATCTTAGAAGAGCACAACACTCAAGGCAGACATTCTTTACTAGCTAAGCTAAATTATTGTTTGGTTTTAAGAAGACTTTAGGTGATATTTTTGGTTTAACGTGTGAAGATTATCTCAGGGCAATAGTTTCAGGGATTCATCCAGCTTCAATGGCTCCAGAAAGTTTGGATTCCATGAAAGTTTGAAATTCTGTTCTGCATTTCTCCCCTTTTGATCAGGATGCTTCTATAGAATCTTTGATCAAAATGTTCAGTAATGGCAGCCAGGCATCATCCAGTTCTTCTGGTCTCATGGTAAAGGAGGCAGTTGTTCATGGAGGTTATTAGCCACATATTCCATTTCCTCCTCCTATCCTGACTCTCCTTCCTCCGTTGCTACAGGTGAATAGAGACCAATTGTTGTACTTAGATGGCTGCTTGCAAGATTTTAAGACCCCAGGCACTATGCAGCGAACTAGGAGGTAGAACAGAAGCACTGAAAATGTTATTAGCCCTATTAACTAGGATGCCCCATGAAACCATGACCCTAAACCTCCAAACCAAGGAACTAAATCCCATGAGGTGTTTGGTTGCACATAAGCAGCCTCAGCAGCTGCCCTCCTTTTTTTTTTGTCATTGTTGTAAATAAATCTATCACATAACTTTTGCCAATTCAGCTTTTCACTGGTGTGCAACTTATTGACAGCAATTACATTAATAGGCTGTGCAACCCTACCCTTAAATCAATGCGATTTTTCTATCACCGTAAACTGAAACTCAGTACTCCATAAACAACACCCTCCTTCACTCCTTTCCCTTTCCCTCCTGCCCATGGTAACTTTGGTCTCTATATATTTGTCTATCCTTTTTTTTATATATAAGTGAGGTCACACATTATTTGTTCTTTTATGATTAAATGATTTTGATTGGCTTATTTTACTCAGAATAATGTCTTCAAGCTCCATCTATATTGTAGTATGTGTCAAGCTTTCATTTCTCTTACTGGCTAAGTAGTATTCCATTGTACATATGCACCACATTTTGTTTGTCCATTCGTCCATTGATAGGCACTTAGGTTGTTTCCACCTTTTAGCTATCGTGAATAGTTTGGCAATGAACATTGACGTGCAATAAGTATCTGAGTCTCTGCTCTCAAGTTTTTTGAGTACATACCTAGAAGTACAATTGCTGGGTTATATGGTAGTTCTGGAGCCCTGGTGGCACAGTGGTTAAGAACTCGGCTGCTAACCAAAACGTCAGCAGTTTGAATCTGCCAGCCGCTCTTTGGAAACCCTAGGGGCAGTTCTACTCTGTCCTATAGTGTCGCTTTGAGTTGGAATCGACTCCACGGCAATGAGTTTTTTGTTTGTTTGTTTATGGTAGTTCTAGTTTTAGTCTTTTGAGAAATACTTCATTTTCTAATCATTGTATTTTTATAGTTCAGTAACTTGTTGGTCAACTGTTCCATCATAATTTAATTTTTTCAAAAAATTTTGTCTACACTTAAGCATTTTCTCTTATAAACTTGATAATGAATTTATATTGTCATTATGATTATTATTTTTAGGCTTTCTTTTATGATCTTCAGTACAGTTTTATAATTTCATTCACATAGCCCTTACACATTTCTTGTTAGGTTTACTGCTAAGTATTCTGCCTTTTTTTTTTTTTTTTCCTTTTGTCAATAGAATCATTTTTTTTTCTTTCCTTCTAATGACATAATACATGATGCATTTAACAATCTGTGAGATTTGGTTGATAGAATTTACTTGTGTCTATGTTCATAAGGAAATCCTGGTGGTATAGTGGTTAAGAGCTATGGCTGCTAACCAAAAGGTCAGCAGTTTGAATCCACCAGGCACTCCTTGGAAACTCCATGGGGCAGTTCTACTCTGTCCTATAGGGTTGCTATGAGTTGGAATTGGGTTTAATTTTTGGTTTTGGTATGTTCATAAGTGAGAATGGTTTATAATGACATGCTTATCAATAAATCTTACATGGTGTTGGGAATAGATAAGTTTGGGAAACGTTACATCTTTATCTGTTTGTGGAACTATTTAAATAAAACAGAACTCATCTGTTCGTTAAAGTTTAGCAGAATCCACTCATGAATCCTTCTTGGCATAGTGTCTGTTTATTTTTGCTACTATTTCAGGATGTTTTGGGTTTTTTGCAGTTATTTATTTATTCAGTTTTCTATATTCCTGAGTCAATTTTGATAATATATATGTTTTTAGAAGATTATCCATTTTATCTAGGTTTTAAATTTTGTTGCCGTGAAATTTCTACATGGTATTCTCCTAGAAATTAAAATCTTTTTGTATCTGTAGTTATGTACAACTTCTTATTTTTAATCGTTCAAGTTGTATTTTTCTGTTTTTTTCTTGATCCTATTTGCCAAAAATTTAGCCATTTTATTCTTTTTTTCAAAAAAAATTTTCACTTATTTTATTGTTAAACTAGTTCTTTTTGGTTTAGTTTTCTGTAACATTAATTTCAGCTTTTAAATCTTAATTAATTCTATGTGTTTTCTTTGGATCATTTTATTCCTTTTCTAGATTCTTGAGTTGAAATGTTTTGTTTACTTGTTTTTGATCTTTCTTCTTTCCTTATATATGCCTTTAAATTTATAAAATTTCCCCTCACAACCACCCTGCCTGTATCTCACAGATTTAATACATTTTCTCATTTTTGTTCATTGCTAAATAGTTTGTGATTTCATTTTGAATGTCCTTTTGAACATAAGAGTTATTTGGAAATGAAGAACAAAACATGACAAAAATATTTTTAATAAATAAAACCAAAAACCAAACCCATTGCCATCAAGTTGATTCCAACTCATAGTGACCCTATATGACAGAGTAGAACTGCCCTGTAGAGTTTCCAAGGAGCTGCTGGTGGATTTGAACTGCTGCCTTTTGGTTAGCAGCCGTGCTATTAACTACTGCGCCACCAGGGTTCCTTTTAATGGATAGATCAGCTGAAATGAAAAAAAAAAAGAACTTTCTAGAAACTAGAAATGAAGAGTGAAATAATTAAAGCAAGTGAGAATGATGCTATGGCTGCCTATGGAAGTAGCTGATAGGAAAAAGGCCCTGGGGTAGGATGCTAAGGTTTTAAAACCCAGGAATCAAGACCTTGGGCCTGCACAGGTTAGAAACCTAAAACTGAGCTGTACATAAAGCCAGACCTCAGAAGTCTGCCCCACTCCTGGAAAAGAAAATAGAAAAAACTCTGCTTACTTGCCTTGGGAAGGGGCAAAGAAGTTTGACATTCATCTATGTAAGTGGTTTGGTCAGGCTACTTTCTGCAAGCCTACCAAGTCTGAGGGAACACTTAAGCATTTTTGCCACACTATATTAGTTTCCTATTGCTGCTGTAATAAATTACAGCAAATTTGACAGAATGCTGTTAGATTTCAGGGGGCTGCTTCTTTCTCATATTAGGTCAAGCAAGGGGTCCCTCCAAGAGTGTTTGGCATGAGAATCTGTGGGATTTTGACTTAGTGCAAATTTATTATCTTACAGTTCTGGAGATCAGAAGTTCAAAATAGGTTTCACTGAGCTAAAATCAAAGTATCGCTAGAGCTGTGTTCCTTCTGGAGGATTTAGGGGAGAATTTGTTTCCTTAACTTTTCCAACTTCTAGAGGGTGTCTGATTTTGTTGACTTGTGGCCACTTCCTCCATCTTCAAAGCCAGCGGTCTACCATCTTCAAATATCTTTCTGACTCTGATAGTCATATTTCTTTCTCTCTTACTTCCATTATCACATCTCCTTCCCTGACACTGATCTTCCTGCCTTCCTCTTATAAGGACCTTTGTGATTACATTGGACTCACTCAGATAATCCAGGATGACCTCCCTATCTCAAGATCTTTAATTTAATCACATCTACAAAGTCCCTGTTCAAATCTTTTGCACATTTATAAATTTGCATTCTTTGTTTTCTTAAGGTTGAGTTTTAAGAATTCTTTGTATTTTCTTTGGATACAAGTCCCTTAACAGATACGTGTTTTGCAAATTTTTTCTCCTAGCCTGTGGTTTTTTCATTCTCTTAACAGTGTCCCTTGCAGAGCAGAAGTTTTTAATTTTGATTAAGTATAACACCAACTTTTTCTTTCATGGATCAAGATTTTGGTGTTGTATGTAAAACCTCATCACCAAACAAAATGTGGCACATACATACAATAGAATACTGTACAATTATAAAGAGAAATGAAGTTCTGATGCATCCTACAACATGGATGAACCTTGAAAACGTCATGCTGAATGAAGCAAGTCAGACACAAAAGACAAATATACGATCCCACTTATATGAAATATCTAGAATAGGCAAAGGCATAAAGACAAGAATTTATTAATAGTTACCAAGGGCTGAAGGCGGAGAGGAAAATAAGGAGTTATTGCTAATGGGGTACTGAGCTTCTGTTTTAGGTGATGAAAAATATTTGGAAATGGATAATGGTGATGGTTGCACAACATAGTGAATATGATTAATGTCACTGAATTGTATAATTAAAAATAGTAAAATGACAAGTGTTTTGTTGTATATATTGTACCACAACAAAATTATAAAAAAGAAACATAAAAGCGATGCCCTGCCACAAGATTATGAAGTTTTGTGTTGTTTTTACTATATTATTTTTTTATCGTTGTAGTTTAAATGAAGTTTACATTTCAAGTTAGTCTCCCATACAAAAATTTATACATACATTGTTATGTGACCCTAATTGCTTTCCCCATAATATGACAGCACCCGCCTCCTTTTACCTCTGATTCGTCATATCCATTCAACCAGCTCCTAACCCTCTCTGCCTTCCCATCTCACCTCCAGGCAGAAGGTGCCCATTTAGTCTCTTGCATTCACTTGAGCTAAGAGGCACACTCCTTGTGAGTATCATTTTATGTCCCACAGTCCAGTCCAATCAGTGTCTGAAGAGTTGGCCTTGGACATTGTTTTACTTCTGGGCTGATAGAGAATCCGGGGGCCATGCTTTCCAGGGTTCCTCCAGTCTCAGTCAGACCATTAAGTCTGGTCTTCTTACTAGAATTTGAGTTCTGCACCCCACCTTTCTTCTGCTCTATCAGGGACTCTCTGTTTTGTTCCCTGTCAAGGCGGTCATTGGTGGTAGCTGGGCACTATCTGGTTCTTCTGGTCTCAGGCTGATGAAGTCTCTGGTTTATGTGGCCCTTTCTGTCTCTTGGGCTACTGCTTTCCTTGTGTCTTTGGTGTTCTTCATTCTCCTTTACTCCAGGTGGTTGGGATCAAGTGATGCATCTCAGATGGCCGCTTGCAAACTTTTAAGACCCCAGACGCCACTGACCAAAGAAGGATGCAGAATGTTTTCTTAATAAGGTTTGTTATGCCAATTGACCTAGATTTCCCCTGAAAGCATGGTCCCCAGACCCCTACCCCTGCTGCTCTGTGTCTCAAAGTGTTTGATTGTATTCAGGAAGAAGTTTTGTGTTTTGATACCTACCTTTACTCACTGTATTCAATCAAAAAGTTGTGTACATTGCAATGAAATGTGACTCTATATTTTCTCCCAAAAGAGTAGCCAAGTATTCTTATACCACTTATAGAATATGTTCTTCTTTCCTCATTACTTTGAAATGCCACCTTTATAATATTCAAAAACTCCACTGCCATCAAGTCAATTCCAACCCACAGTGACCCTATAGGACAGAGTAAAACTGCCCCACAGGGTTTCCAAGGCTGTAAATCTTTACGGAAGCAGATTGCCACATCTTTCTCCTGCAGAGCAGCTGATGAGTTCAAACCACGGACCTTTTGGTGAGCAGCCAAGCGCCTCAACCACTCCACCACCAGGGCTCCTTTATCATACTAAAGAACTACAAATCCTTGGGCACATTTTAAGCACTCTTTCTTATATATTTGATATTTTTGTCAGTTCCAAATTGTACTGATACAGATTCTGTTTTGTGATCCAGTTGGACGTGTTCCCCCATCACGTCCTTGTCTTTCAGACTTCTCCTGGCACTTCCCTCAATGTAAACAGATAAGTTGAGGCTTTTATTGGAATTGAGGCAAAACAATTTTATTAGAAAGAAATTCTATTCCATAATACTAAGTCTGCCTCTTTAGGAAGTACTCTCTACTTACTGAGTTTATATTTATAGTCTTCAATATAGTTTTATGTTTCCCTCTGATTTAATACTTGTATTCTGTTCAATTTACTTCTATAAAAATATATATGTATTCATATGTATATACATGTGTATATATTTTTATAAATTCTTTTCACAACTGGTAATTACCTATCATGAAGAGTTTGTGTGCTATTGCTTACAGGTAACAATTTTAGTCTGTTGCAAAAATTTTAAAATTATCCTTTCATAAACTTAGATCTCTAGGTATACAGTCATATTGACAAATAATCATTTTCCCAATATTTATACCATTTCATTTCCCTATGTTATTACATTACCTAGTAAAGTGGTCTTCAAATTGACAAACCTTCAAAGGACATGAGGTAAATAGTATATGACCAGGGGTGCTTATCAGTCTCCACACCCTCAGCTTCCATGTGGTCTTTCCCCAAAGCTGGCCTGCTTGAGGTCAGAGCATCCTCTTGGCAGTTGCCCTTCTCCCATGTTGTGAAATAGAAGAAAAGCATCTCTCCCATTCATATTAACCTTACTACAGTGCATTGTCCCAGGGTATTAGAAATATCTGGGGTACTAGATTGAGGGACAACTCCAAATGTGTCTGTGTGAAGAAAGTGAATATCATATGACTGGGTAGCAAATAGCTGTGCAAGTAGATGTCTATTATTCTTTGCTGTTACCAAAAAATGGAGAAATGAATGGAGTTGTCAGTTCAGGAACAATAACTTGATAAAAGATTGTTATCTTCAAAGTTATCGGGGGTAGAGGGAGATTGAGGAGTTATTGCTTAATGGGTACAGAGGTTCTGTTTGGGAGCTAAAAATGTTTTGGAAACAAATAGTGGTAATGGTTGCAAAACATTGAGAATTGTATACTTAAAAGTATTTAAGAGGCCGGGCCAAGATGACAGAGTAGTCAAACGCTTCCTGTGGTCCCTCTTACAACAAAGACCAAAAAAAATGAGTGAATTGATTATATATGACAATCTAGGAGCCCTGAACATCAAAGGCAAAGTTGAGGAATTGGACTGAGCAGCAGGGGGAGGGGAAGACTTTCAGAAGCAGCAAGGAGTTGCCAGATCTGACCCAGCGGGAACCGGCACCCTGCAGCCTGTGCATGCGGTGAGGCCAGAGGTGGTGCTCAGGATGCGTTTTCCACGTTGGGAGAGATGGAGTGGCAGAGAGTCTACTCAAGCCTCCAGAACCAGTGAAAAGCGGTGCTCAACTGGTAAAAGATAGGTACATGTGTTTAACCTACTGTGTGGATCAAAAAACACCCCCTTTGGAAAAAATCTCTCTCCCATTTAACTGCCTCCTCCCGATTCCAGGCCGGGTTCAGCCATTGCCATGTTCCCTGAGCCAGAAGTAAGGACCCCTCACATTCCCTGAGCCATTCTCCCAGGCTTGGAGAGGTAACAAATTAACAAACAGGAATAAATAATCTGTCAGCTCCCCTAAGCTGGGAATTTAGGGCAGGCACAGCTCCTTTGCCTAGGCACAGGCATAAGAGTTCCACGGATATTGACTGCCTTTCACCCCTGCATAGATAGACCTGTGTGGGCCCATTTCAATAGCATAGGCCCTCATTAGCACAGTACAATGGGGTATACACCTGAAGCCTAAATTCACTGTATCATCTGTATGGTGGAGTGGCATGTTCCTGACATTTGATACTGCTCTGCCATTAAGTAGGGTTCTCACCTACCCACAGCAGGGGCCTGAGAACTGGGCTCCACCCATGCCACCTAGCCACCCATGACAGGGGTCTAAGAATAAGTGGTTCCTCCCAGTCCTTACAGCCAACAGTGTTGGGTGCCCACAGTCCAGCTCTATGGAACAGGGGCACCCACAATGCGTGCTAGGGAACAGGGACATGATTTCCTCCCAGACACACAGGGGCAGCCATCAGCCCCCTGCCTTGCTCATCGCATGAACCCCTTCTGCAGCCAGACACCTGTGCCTACTTCAATCACCCCTGCCCGTCTAGGACTGTAGGTGAGAGCCTGAACAGCACACTTGGTGACTGACAATCTGGACACCTGAGCTGAATCCATACAAGAAAAGTAAATGGACATACCTAGTAACAGATCTAACCACCTGGTGACAGGACGTTAGAGCTTCAAAGGCACCAATAATGAAACTAGCTCACACGAGCGGCCTATCTGGGCATATCAAAACAAAACAAAACAAGAAGCTAGGACACAGTAAGTAAATATAAAATATAATAACTTATTGATGGCTCAGAGATAGCAGTCAATATCAAATCATATAAAGAGGCAGACCTTGATGGCTTCATCAAGCCGCAAAACAAAGAATCAAGAAATTTTCTGGAGGAAGAGACCTTCTTGGAATTACAAGAGGTAGAATATATAAGACTAATATACAGAACTCTTCAAGAGATCAGGAAGGAATTTGGCTGCTAACCGAAAGGTTAGTTGAAAAAAAAAAAGAAATGGGGTGGGCGATATCACAACAGACCCAGCTGAAATTAAAAGAATCATAACAGAATATTATGAAAAATTGTACTCTAACAAATTTGAAAACCTAGAGGAAACGGACAAATTTCTAGAAACACACTACCTACCAAAAGTAACACAAAGAGAAGTAGAACAACTAAATAAACCTATAACAAGAGATTGAAAAGGTAATTAAAAAACTCCCAACAACAAAAAAAAAGCCATGGCCCAGATGGTTTCACTGGAGAACTCTACCAAACTTTCAGAGAAGAGTTTACACCACTACTACTAAAGATATTTCAGGGTATAGAAACCGATGAAAAACTCCCAAACTCATTCTATGAAGCTAGCATAACCCTGATACCAAAACCAAGTAGACATAAAAAAAAAAAGAAAATTACTGACCAATATTCCTCACGAACATAGACACAAAAATCCTCAACAAAATTCTAGCCAATAGAATTCAACAACATATCAAAAAAATAATTCACCATGACCAAGTGTGATTCATACCAGATATGTAGGGATGGTTCAACTTTAGAAAAACAACCAAGGTAATCCATCACATAAATAAAAGAAAAGACAAGAACCACATGATCTTATCAATGGATGCAGAAAAGGCATTCGACAAAGTCTAACACCCATTCATGATAAACACTCTCAGCAAAATAGGAATAAAAAGGAAATTCCTCCACATAATAAAGGGCATTTATACAAAGCCAACAGCCAACATCATCCTAAATGGAGAGAGTCTGAAAGCATTCCCCTTGAGAATGGGAACCAGACAAGGATGCCCTTTATCACCACTCTTATTCAACATTGTGCTGGAGGTCCTAGCCAGAGAAATTAGGCAAGAAAAAGAAATAAAGGACATCCGAACTGGTAAGGAAGAAGTCAAAGTATCTCTATTTGCAAATGATATGAATCTTATACACAGAAAAACCCAAAGAATCCACAAGAAAACTACTGGAACTAATAGAAGATTTTAGCAAATTATCAGGATACAAGATAAACATACAAAAATCAGTTGGATTCCTTTACACCAACAAAGAGAACCTCAAAGAGGAAATCACCAAATCAATACCATTTACAACAGCTGCCAAGAAGATAAAATGCTTAGGAATAAATCTAACCAGAGATGTAAAAGACCTATACAAAGAAAACTACAAGACACTACTGCAAGAAACCACAAGAGACCTACATAAGTGGAAAAACATACCTTGCTCATGGATAGGAACACTCAACATTGTGAAAATGTCAATTCTACCTAAAGCAATACAGATACAATGCAATCTCCATCTGAATTCCAAGAGCATTTTTTAATGAGATGGAGAAATAAATCACCAACTTCACATGGAAAAGGAAGCAGCACCAGTTAACTAAAGCATTACTCAAGAAGCAGAACAAAGTGGGAGGCCTCACACTACATGATTTTAGAACCTATTATACTGCCACAGTAGTCAAAACAGCCTGGTACTAGTACAACAACAGATACATAGACCAATGGAACAGAACTGAGAATCCAGACATAAGTTCATCCACCTATGAGCAGCTGGATTTGACAAAGACTCAAAGTCCAGTAAATGGGGAAACACAATCTCTTTAACAAATGGTACTGGCATAACTGGATATCCATCTGCAAAAAACTAAAACAAGACCCATATCTCACACCATGCACAAAAACTAACTCAAAATGGATCAAAGACCTAAATATAAAATCTAAAACGATAAAGATCATGGAAGAAAAAATAGGGACAATGCTAGGAGCCCTAATACATGGCATAAACAGAATACAAACCATAAGTAACAATGCACAAACACCAGAAGAGAAACTAGATAACTGGGAGCTCCTAAAAATCAAACACGCTCATCAAAAGACTTCGCCAAAAGAATCAAAAGACAACCTACAGACTGGAAAAAAATTTTTGGCTATGACAAATCCAATCAGGGTCTAATCTCTAAAATCTACAAGATACTGGAAAACCTCAACAACAAAAAGACAGATAACCCAATTAAAAAATGGGCAAAGGATGTGAACAGGCACATCACCAAAGAAGACATTCAGGCAGCTAACAGACACATGAGGAAATGCTCATGATCATTAGCCATTAGAGAAATGCAAATCAAAATTACAATGAGATACCATCCCACCCCAACAAGGCTAGTATTAATCCAAAAAACACAAAATAATAAATGTTGGAGAGGTTGTGGAGAGACTGGAACACTTATACACTGTTGGTGGGAATGTGAAATGGTAAAACCACTTTGGAAATTGATTTGGTGCTTCCTTAAAAAACTAGAAATAGAAGTACCATATGATCCAGCAATCCCACTCCTTGGAATATATCCTAGAGAAATAAAAGCCCTCATACGAATAGATATATGCATCCCATGTTCATTGCAGCACTGATCAAAATAGCAAAACGATGGAAACAACCTAGCTCTCCATAAAGGGATGAATGGATAAACAAATTATCGTATATTCACACAATGGAATACTATGCAATGATCAAGAGTAATGATGAATCCGTGAAACATCTCATAAAATGGATGAATCTGGAAGGCATTATGCTGAGTGAAATCAGTCAGTTACAAAAGGACAAATATTGTATAAGACCACTATTATAAGAACTCAAGAAAAGGTTTAAACACAGAACATTCTTTGATGGTTATGCAGATGAGGAGGCAGGGAGAGGGGTATTCACCAACTAGATAGTAGACAAGAATTATTTAGATGAAGGGAAGGACAACACACACTACAGGGGAAGTCAGCACAACTGGACTAAACCAAAAGCTAAGAATTTTCCTGAATACAACCAAACACTTCGAGGGACAGAGTAGCAAGGGTGGGGGTCGGGGGACCATGGTTTCAGGGGACACCTAGGTCAATTGGCATAACAAAATTTATTAAGCAAATGTTATGAATACCACTTTGTTAAGTGGCATCTGGGGTCTTAAAAGCTAGCTAGTGAGCAGCCATCTAAGATGCGTCAATTGGTCCCAACCCACCTGCAGCAAAGGAGAATGAAGAACACCAAAGATACAAGGAAAATATTAGTCCAAGAGACAAAAGGGCCACATAAACCAGAGATTCCATCAGCCTGAGACCGGAGGAACCAGATGGTACCAGGCTACCACTAATGACCACCCTGACAGGGAATGTAACGGAGAGTCCCTGATGGAGCAGGAGAAAAGTGGGGTGCAGAACTCAAATTCTAGTGAAAAGACTGTAGTTAACGGTCTGACTGAGACTGGAGGGACCACGGAGGACATGGCCCGTGGACTCTCTGTTGGCCCAGGGCTGGAACCATTCCCGAGGCCAAGTCTTCAGGCAGAGATTAGACTGGACTACAAGATGTGGAGTGATGCTTGTCGGAAGTATGCTTCTTGACTCGAGTAGATACCTGGGTCTAAATGGGTGACTCCTGTCTGGAGACGAGATGGGAGGGCGAAGGGGGACAGGAGCTGGTTGCATGGACATGGAGGGGATCCGAGGTGGAAGGGGGGGTGTGCTGTCACAGTGTGGGGAGTGCAGCTAAGGTCACATGGCAGTGTGTATATGGAGGAGTTTTGTGTGAGAAACTAGCTTAAACTGTGGACTTTCATCTAAAGCATAAAAAATATTTAAAATGGCAAATTTATGTTATATGTATTTCACCACAATAAAAATAGTAAAAAAAAAAAAAAAGCCCCAAACCAAAAAACAAAACCTTGGAGTCATACTTGATTCCTCTCTTGCTCGACCACATTCAACTCGTCATCAGATACTGTCAACTCTTCCTTCAAAATACATCCAGAATCTCTCTGCTTCTTAGCTTACCACTGACACCTTAGGTTAGATCTACCATCACATCTCACTGTAATAGTCTCCTATCTGGTTTACCTGCTTTAACCCTTGTCCTCCACCCCTGCAGTTTATTCTCAACGTTGTATCCACAGAGATCTTTTTAAAAAATGTAAGTCATTTTTGTAGCCTTTCTTCTCGAAACCCTTTAATGCTTCTCATTTTTCTTAGATGAAAAGCCTAAGTCTTTACAATGGTATGTCCACCCCTACATGATCTGGCCGGGCCCCATCATCTCTCTGACCCCTCTCTGCTCTGGCCACAATGTCCTTCTTGCTGTTTCTGAAACATTTCAGGCCCCAGAGGCTTGGAACTCTGTTTCCTCTGTCTACATTGCTCCTCTCCAGATACCTGCGTGGTTCACTCCCTCATCTCCTTCGAGTCTTTGCTCAAATATTATCTTCTCTTGAGGACTTTCCTGAGCACTACATTTAATATCTGTACTCTTTGTGGGTCTGATCCTGAATTTTATTATTTCTTGTAACTCTCATTCATTGTGGCTTATTTCCTCATGTGTCTAGGGATTTTTGATTGTGAGATTATGTTCCTTGGAACTTTATATTTTGTAATTCTTTGAGGCTTAGGCTTAAAGTATGTTTCTCTACAGAACATTTCCAGCATGGGCCTCTTTGGGCCACACGAATAGTGTGGATTCCAGCTCCCAAGGCTGAGTGAGTGCAACTTGTTCATACAAATGCTCAGGCGTCTTTTTATCCCCTTTCTTTCTACTCTACCCAGAGCCAAGGCCAAAAGAGGCAAAGCTTCTTTTTCAGGGTTTATCTTTTCTAGTTCATCCACTGATGATGTCATCTATAATGGAAATCCCTGGCTTTTTGTGACAGCCTCTAATCAGACCCTTTGCTCTACTTGGGCTTCAGATTCTGGGCCGTCAGAGACCTGCAGATGTCCTGAGGTTAAATGTTAGCTTATGTCCTTGTGAAATCCTGCTTTCTAGTTTTTTATGGCATCTCATTGTTTTCCCTTCTGATTTAAGGATACTTAGTCTTGGGCAGAATGAACTAAAAAAAAAAAAAAAATCAACACCTAATCACATTATGGAGTCCCTGGGTGGTGCAAATGGTTAATGTGCTCACTGCTAATTTAAAGGTTGGTGGTTTGAGACCAACCAAAGGTGCCTCAGAAGACAGGCCTGGTGAGCTACTTCCGAAGAAGCAGTCATTGAAAGCCCTTTGAAGTTCGATTCTCCTCTGACACATATGGGGTTGCCATGAGTCAGAATTGATTTGATGGCAACTGGTTTGGTTTAGTTATTAATTATGTTATAATAACCTACCTAATGTCAAAGAAGAAGAAAAACATTTCAAAAACTAGTAGAGAAATGACAAGTCACCTAAAGAAAATGACAGTGAACTGATAGTATAATTCTCATTTGCAACATTAGATGACAGAAGACTGTGGAATATTACCTTCAAAAGACTGAGGGAAAATATCAACCTAGAAATCTATTCTCAACAAAACTATACCATATCACTTCCCTCATATTGGCACAGATTAAAAAAGTTTAACAATAGAAAGTGTTAGCCATGATGTGGGGAAATCAGAACTGTAAGCCACTGATAGTGGAATGTGAATTGGTGCAACAACTTCTTAGCACAGTTTGACGATATTTAGTGAAGCTGAAGGCGTGTATCCCCTATGACCCAGCAATCGCATTTCCCCAGGAAATGCTCTTGCACATATCCAGAAAAGTATATACAAAGGTGTATGCTGCAGCATTATTTGTAATGGCAAAAAATTAGAA
Organism: Trichechus manatus latirostris; assembly: GCF_000243295.1. Classification (NCBI taxonomy): domain Eukaryota; kingdom Metazoa; phylum Chordata; class Mammalia; order Sirenia; family Trichechidae; genus Trichechus; species Trichechus manatus. The sequence continues at coordinate 5,616,299 of NW_004444011.1, read as the reverse complement.
CCAACCTAAAAATCTATCAGTAGGAGAATGGACAACTGAATTGAACAGCAGCAGCTAAAAATGAATGAAACAGAACTATACGAATTTAAATGCATACATCTTGGCAACTTAATTTTAAATTTTAAAAAAGCGTGTTGTAGAAAGATACATATTTATGTGCATTTAAATCTTTATATATATTTAAAATATATAACACAATCCTATATGTTGTTTATGGAGTCATACATAGGTAACAACAAGTATAAAAACAGGATGAGAAATCCATTTTAGTAAGGATAGTTGTTACCTCAAAGGAGGGACAGAGGTAAATAAGGTGGGGGTTACTGCACTTGTAATATTTTATTTCTTATTAATAGAAGGATCTAAAACAAACAAAAAACATGAGGAAACTTAAAAAATCTCAGTGTCAGTTACATGGATGGCTGTTGCATTATTCTCTATAGTTTTATGAGAAACAACACACAAAAATGAAAAATATGAATACTTAATGTATTTTCCATATGTTTGGTACAGATTTTCTTAAAATATAGCTGTTCAGTTTAGCTTATTAATTATATATGTTTACTCTTGTATGTTTTTACTTATTTTTTAGTCTACAGTTGGCCCTCAGTATCCTTGGGTTCTGCGTGCACTGATTCAACCAACTGCAGATTGAAAATATTTGGGAGGGGGGAAGACAGTTCCAAACGTTAAAACTTGAATTTGCTGAGCGCCGAGCTGAGTCCATACAAATGAAATAATGTGTAGGCATCCCCTGCTGCAGCCTCCCACCATTTCACAGATCCTCAGTCTCTCTCCAGCATTCGTCGTTTCAGCATTGTTCGCCTCACAATTTGTTTGTTCTATACTTGTGCGCATCCTTTGTTTCTGTGAAAAAATGGCTCCTACAAAGCAATGAAGTGGTCCAAGCAATCCCTCCAAGGCTAAGCGTGAGGGGGTTGAGGAGAGTGAGAGGAAGAAGTTTCAGGCTAGTTAGGGATGGCTGGCTAGCTATGCAAGGTGCTACAGCTTCAAGAACTTCAAGATCACAGGCGTATCGGCATCGGCTGATACCAAGGCAGCATCAGTGTTCCCAGAAGAGCTCAAGAAACTCATAGAAGAGAAACATTACCTGCCAGAGCAGGTCTTCAATTGTGATGAAACAACTGTTCATATAGCATCTACACAGTATTAGGTATTATAAGTAATCCAGAGATGATTTAAAGTCTACGGGAGGATGTGCGCAGGTTTTATGCAAGGGACTTGAGCATCCTTGGATTTTGGTAAACGCAGGGGGTTCTGGAATGAATCCCCTGCGGATACTGAGGGACAACTATTATTACTAAGATGTTTTTCCAATTTTCAATTTTTACTTACAATGTTTTGAAGTTATGTGTTTAAAGATTCATGGCTTTTACATATTCCTGGTAAAATATTCATTTTATCAATATGAAACATTCTTCTTTATTTTTTAAATAGTTTTTGTCTTTTCTGTTTTTTCTGATCTTAATATTACTTTTTGGTTAGCATGTTTTTTCTTGTCCTTTATTTTCATCCTATCTGTAAAATTTTTTTTCCTGTACCTCTTAGAAACAGCAAAGCTGGATATACTTTCTGTTTGCCATCCAACTGTACTTTCTTTTTACTAATTAGTTCTGTATTACTATATGTGAAACCACTCAAAACCTCAGTGCCTTAAAACAACATCATTTTATTTGCTTAATATTTCAGTGGGACAGCACTTGGAGCTGGGCTTAGTTGTGAGTTTCTTCTGCTGGTCTTGCCTGGAACCACTCATGCAGCTGCGGGCATCTGATGGCTAACTGGGACCTCCTTAACGTTTTTGGCTGTTGGTGCTGAATTCAGCCGGACCTGTCTTTATACATGGTCTCTCCTCCTCAAGTAAGCTAGCCTCGGCCTCATTCCATGCAGCAGTGTACTAAGAGAATGACAGCAGAAGCTGCAAAGCATCTTGAGACCTGAGCTTGGAGAGCCCTTAACATCCTTTCTGTGTCATTCTGCTGGTCAAAGGAAGTCATGAGGCTAGCCTGGATTTGAAGAGCAGAGAAATTCCGTCACTTGATAGGAGGAATTACAAAGTATCGTTGCAAAAGAGTGTGTGTGCAGGGGATGTAAGAAATTATTCCACCATCATTGCAAGAAACTTCATAATGTTGTTAGATTGATCAAGTGTACTTTGTTCTACTTTTTCGCTTCTAGTGGTTTAGAAATTATTTCTACTCTTTTGATGTTATACTTAAAATTTTAACCCATGTATTTGTACCAGACATCCCATTTACTCTATCCACATTGGCTCTTTACCTCTACCCTTCCCTAAGAGGCTGACCTATATGGATTCCATCAGTGAGCTCCTTTGCCCTCTGACTTATGAGTGGGTTTGGCAAATGGGGAGCCTTAGCTGAAGATCAGAGGAAGGAAGGAGGGTGATATTGGAGTATTTATTCTCCCAGCTCCCTCCCTCTGTAATTGGTCGTTTGTGTTCACCAGTATATGCCAATTTTGATTGCAGAAGCTTATCTTAGGGTGTCTTAGTCAGGGTTCTCTCTCTCTATATATGATGCTATGGGCCTTCAAGCTCAGATCTCAAGATGCTTTGCAGCTCCTGCTATCACTCTCTTAGAACACTGTTGTGTGTGTGTGTGTGTGTGTGTGTGTGTATATATATAGAGAGA
>NW_004444011.1:5611843-5613465 GCF_000243295.1 Trichechus manatus latirostris | reverse complement strand
AAAAAAAATAGAATAAATATGTTGTTAAGCGCCATCAGTCAGTTCTGACTCATAGCAACTCTATGTACAACAGAATGAAACACTTCCCGGTCTTGTGCCATCCTCAAAATCACTGTTATCCTTGAGCGCATCGTAGAAGCCACTATGTCAATCCATCTTGTTGAAGGTCTTCCTCTTTTTTGCTGATCCTCTACTCTACCAAGTTTGATGTCCTTCTCTAGGGACTGGTCCCTCCTGATAGCATGTCCAAAGTGCATGAGACAAAGTTTTGCCATCTTTGTTTCCAAGTAGCATCTGGCTGTACTTCTTCCAAGACAGATTTGTTTGTTCTTTGGGCAGTCCCTGGTATAGTCAATATTCTTCGCCAACACCATAATTCAAAGGCATTGATTCTTCTTAAGTCTTCCTTATTCATTGTCAAGCTTTCTCATGCATATGAGGCAATTGAAAATACCATGGCTTGGGTCATGTGCACCTTAGTCCTCAAAGTGACATCTTTGCCTGTGAACACTTTAAAGAAGTCTTTAGCAGCAGATTTGCCCAATGCAATGCCTCATTGGATTTCTTGACTGCTGCTTCCATGGGGGTTGATTGTGGATCCAAGTAAAACGAAATTCTTGACAACTTCAATCTTCTCTCCATTTATCATGATGATGTTTACTGGTCCAGTTGTGAGGATTTTTGGGTTTTTTTAATTTTATGTTGAGGTACAATCCATACTGAAGGCTGTAGTTTTTGATCTTCATCAGTAAGTGCTTCAAGTCCTTTTCACTTTCAGCAAGCAAGGTTGTGTCATCTGCCTATCGTAGGTTGTTAATGAGTCTTGCTCCAATCCTGATGCTGAGTTCTTCTTCATACAGTCCAGCCTCTTGGATTATTTTGCTCAACATACAGACTGAATAAGTATAGTGAAAGTATCCAACCCTGAAGCACACCTTTCCTGACTTAAACCACACAGTATCCCCTTATTCTGTTCAAACAACTGCCTCTTGGTCTATGTACAGGTTCCACATGAGCACAATTAAGTGTTTTGGAATTCCCATTCTTCACAATGTTATCCATAATTTATTATGATCCACACAGTTGCATGCCTTTGCATAGTCAATAAAACACAGGTAAACACCTTTCTGGTATTCTGTGTTTTCAGCTAAGATTTATTTGACATCAGCAATGATATCCCTTCTTCCATGTCCTCTCCTGAATCCAGCTTGAATTTCTGCCAGTTCCCTGTTGATGTACTACTGCAACTGCTTTCGAACGATCTTCAGCAAAATTTTACTTGCACGTGATATTAATGATATTGTTTGACAATTTGTGCATTCTGTTGGATCACCTTTCTTTGGAATGAGAACAAATATGAATTTCTTCCAGTTGGTTGGCCGGGTAGCTGTCTTCCAAATTTCTTGGCGTAGATGAGGGAGCCCCTCCAGTGCTGCATCCATTTCTTGAAACATCTCAGTTGGTATTCTGTCAATTCCTGGAGCCTTGTTTTTTGCCATTATCTTCAGTCCAGCTCGAACTTCTTCCTTCAGTACCATCAGTTCTTGATCATATGCCACCTCCCAAAATGCTTGAATGTTGACCGATTCTTTTTGGTACAGTGACTCTGTGTATTCCTTCCA
>NW_004444011.1:5583416-5611743 GCF_000243295.1 Trichechus manatus latirostris | reverse complement strand
TTTGAAATCTTCTGTTCAGCTCTTTTGCTTCATCATTTCTTTCATTCGCTTTAGCTACTCTGCATTAAAGAAAGAGTAAGTTTCAGGGTCTCTTCTGACATCCATTTTGGTCTTTTCTTTCCTTCCTGTCTTTTTAATGACCTCTTGCTTTCCTCATGTATGATGTCCTTGATGTCATTCTACAACTCGTCTGGTCTTCGGTCATTAGTGTGCAGTGCATCAAATCTATTCTTGAGTTGGTCTCTAAGTTCAGGTGGGATATACTCAAGGTTGTATTTTGGTTCTTGTGGACTTGTTTTAATTTTCTTCAGCTTCAGCTTAAGCTTGCATATGAGCAATTGATGGTCTGTTCCTCAGTTGGCCCCTGGCCTTGTTCTGACTGATGATATTGAGCTTCTCCATTGTCTCTTTCCACAGATGTAGTTGATTTGATTCTTTTATTCCATCTGCCAAGTTCCACGTGTATAGTCACCATTTATATTGTCAAAAAAAGGTATTTACAATGAAGAAGTTGTTGGCTTTCCAAAATTCTATCATACGATCTCTAGAGTTGTTTCTATCACCAAGGCCATATTTTCCAACTACTGATCCTTCCTCTTTGTTTCCAACTTTCACATTCCAATCACCAGTAATTAGCAATGCATTCTGATTGCGTGTTTGACCACTTTCAGACTGCAGAAGTTGGTAAAAATCTTCAATTTCTTCATCTTGGCCTTAGTGGTTGGTGCATAAATTTGGATAAAGTCTTACTAACTGGTCTTCCTTGTAGGCTGATGGATATTATCCTATCACTGACAGCATTGTACTTCAGGATAGATTTTGAAATGTTCTTTTTTGACAATGAATGCAACTCCTCTTCAATATGTCATTTCCGGCATAGTAGACAATATGATTGTTCTATTCAAAATGCTCAATACCCGTCCATTCCAGCTCACCAATGCCTAGGATATCAATGTTCATGCATTCCATTTCATTTTTGACAACCTCCAATTTTCCTAGATTCATAGTTCCTACATTTCATGTTCCGAATATTAATGGATGTTTACGGCTGTTTCTTCTCATTTCAAGTCGTGCCACATCAGCAAATGAAGGAACCAAAAGCTTGACTCCATCCACGTCATGCAGATCGACTCTACTTTGAGGAGGCAGCTCCTCCCCAGTGGTATTTTGAGTGCCTTCTAACCTGAGTGGCTCACCTTCCAGCACTCTATCAGGCAATGTTCTGCTGCTATTCATAATGTTTTCACTGGCCACTTTTTTCGGAAGTAAACTGCCAGGTCCTTCTTCCTAGTCTGTCTTAGTCTGGAAGCTCAGCTGAAACCTGTCCACCATGGGTGACCCTGTTCGTATTTGAAATACCAATGGCAAAGCTTCCAGTATCACAGCAACACACAAGGCCCCACAGTACGACATACTGACAGATGCTTGTTGGAGACTATACATAGAATACATATACAGAGAGAGAATATATATAGATCGGAGCCTTGGTGGCACAGTTAAGATATTGGCTGCTAACCAAAACGTTGGCAGTTTGAATCCACCATCCTCTCCTTGGAAACTGTATGGGGCAGTTCTACTTTGTCGTATAGGGTCACTATGAGTCAGAATTGACTCAATGGCAACGAATAACAAATATATATAGAATATATATACATATATATATACATATATATATACGTATATATATATATATACACACACACACATACATATAGCGGAAACCCTGGTGGCGTAGCTGTTAAGAACTATGGCTGCTAACCAAAAGGTCAGCAGTTCGAATCTACCAGGTGCTCCTTGGAAACCCTATGGGGCAGTTCTACTCTGTCCTATAGGGTTGCCATAAGTCTGAATTGACTGGATGGCAACAGGTTTGGTTTTTTTGGTTCATATATATAGACTATATATATAGAGAATATATATAGAGAGAGACTATATATATATACATGTGTGTATACATACACACGTATATGTGTGGCACAGTGGTTAAAGCGCTCGGCTGCTAACCAAAAATTGGCAGTTTGAATCCCTTAGCTGCTCTTCGGGAGAAAGATGTGGCAGTCTGTTTCCGTAAAGATTACAGCCTTGGAAACCCTATGGGGCAGTTCTGCTCTACTGTATAGGGTTGCTATGAGTAGGAATCCACTCCATGGCAGTGGGTTTGCTTTTATATTTTATATATATATGTGTATAAATATATATATATTTATACACATACAGATGTAATTGTTATAATACCTTACCATTAAATTCTTGCTAATTGTCATTTTTCACTTCCCTTGGTAATACTTATTCTATTTAAAATAACTTTCAATTGGTGACACTTAAACTTCAGTGGATTCCTAAATAGTAAGCCCCATAAAAAGATAAATGGAATACGTGTATCCTAGAATACTTAAAGTATCCATAAGGAGAAACCTCCATATTCCCATTATAATTCTAGAACATGAAAACTAGAGTTTAGTTACTCTAAGTGCATTAACTAATATATCCTTTCTCAACTAAGGAAACATGACCTTCGACTGCTTTACAACCCAATTCTATCTAGATGATCTACAATTTTTAGTCACAGTTACAATCAGCATGCCAAAATCCAAATCAGCTTTTAATAATCTGATTGTGCTACAGTATTTCCAGTTATCTGGAGCAGTTACAGAACAGTAATTATAATACAGCTGGTACTTAAAGCATTTAGATTTTTGCCCCAAATCTTTATTATATTGAAAATTCAATCTTGGAGCAAGTTGTGGAACTTTACAGTGTTTCAGTTCCATATCTTAGATAAGGGGGATAAATGTTCTTCTCTTTCCAACTTAGCCTTATATACCTACCAAACATGAATAATCTATCTCTGGTTGTTTTTTGTTTGCTCTCCTCCTATCAGTTAGCTTTCGCTGCGTAACAAACCTCCCCACAAAAAAAAGCCATCCTTTTTTTAGCCCATGAGTCTGTGACTCAGCAATTTCGACTGGGCTGGGAAGTTCTTCTGGTCCTGGCTGGGCTCACTCCTGGATCTGTGGTGAGCTTCTAGGTACACTGAAGTCTAGGTGGTTGAGGGGCTTAGCTTGAATGGCTGTCTCTCAGCTGGGACGGCTTCACCTGGTCTCCCATTTTCCTGTAGAATACCTCAGACTTTTCCCCATGGTGACTGAAGGGTCCCCAAGGGTTGCAAGAGAGCAGGCTCTGATGTACAAGTGTTTTTCCAGCATCTATTTGTGTCATATTAACTAATGCTGCATTGGCCAAAGCAAGGCACATGGCTAAGCCCAGATCTAAAGAGTGGAGAAATAAACTCCACTCCCAACTGAAGGAGCTGAAAAGTCACTTTGCCAGGTGTGGACACAGGTTGGGAGGAATTTATGGCCATTTAAACAATCCATCCATTCTCTAAAAGACTAATATTACATCGGTACAAAGTATTATTTATCATAATGTAACCAAGCTCTCATTAACTTTTTTGTTGTTAAATTATGTTATCTGAATCTCTATTTGAGTAAAAACACTGAATTGTCTTCTAATGAATATAAATATTTCATTGTCTTTTAATGAATTCCCCTGAAATACAAATACTATGTTATCTTTTACTAGTGAGCCTTTTTGAAACAAATAAGCAACACAACATCAACATGACATACTAAAATTCTTAACATTATAAAATATTTCTTTGTTTAAAAAGTGATTCTTCTTAATGTTATCCTATTAGATTAAAATAATAGTAATAAAAAAAAGCCAAAACCCGTTGCCATGAAGTTGATTCTGACTCATAGTGACTCTATAGGGCAGAGTAGAACTGCCTCATATAGTTTCCAAGGAGCAGCTGATGGATTCGAACTGCTGATCTTTGGGGTTAGCAGCTGTAACTCTTAACCACAGTGCCACCAGGGCACCATAATATCCAATTTATTACATTTGATTTATATATTACTATAAATGCATATGTGGTATAGTGAGGAAAACATGAGGTGGAAGTCTTTGCCTCCAACCCTTTATAATCTCAGGCAAATCATTTAATCTCGTGAAACCTCGGTTTCTGCATTTATACAATAGATAATCTGGAAAAATAATCTCTAAGATTCATTTCAGCAATAAAATTCTGCATTCTACTTTTCAGGAAAACACGTACTGCATAAACAAGATTTATAAATGGAAATGAAAGTACCGAGTCTTTAGCTACAGTCTCAATGACTGGAAGTCAGAAATTACCTATGTAGCTACTTGGTTATAGGCAGAAGTCAGGCAGTTTTTCTTTTACTAAATATCCCATTTTGTTATAAATCATTTCTATTTAAAATTATAATAAAATGAAGTAATGAATCTGAAGGCCTTTTAATAAAGTGCTAAGCAATTTTAATTACGATTGGCTCAATGTTAGAGAACTATCTATAAAGGAACAGAGGGACATCTGCTAGGTTTGGCAGCAATGTTTTCATTTGGTGGTAGGGATCTAACATGCCTTATCTGCATTATTACATAGCCTGGCTTTTCAAATTTGTTCTTAGAGATATTTTTGACACAATAGCATTTAATCGACGTTAACTGGAATGTTATACTAAATTATGTTGTTGCTGTTGGGTGCCTTCGAGTAGACTTTCAACTCATAGCGACCCCATGTGACAGAGTAAAACTGCACCATAAGGTTTTCTTGGCTGTAATCTTTACAGAAGCAGATCACCAGATCTTCCTCCCGCAGAGTGGCTGCGTGGGTTCAAACCGTCAACCTTTCAGCTAGCAGCTAAGTGCTTAACCATTGTACCACCAGAACTGTTTAATTATACTGGTATTTATTTACTGATATAAGTTGTAGTAAAAATTACCAAAATAACTTATTTCACATATGCATGTAACTGGGAAGCCAAATAGCACCATGGTAAGGAAACAGGAATTTGAACAGGGCTCCTCTAATCATTCAAAGTAGATGTTCATCTACAAAATGGACAATATGTGGATTGCAGTGCTTGTAAATTGCCTTCTTGCAACTTATGTAATGCTAAATTTAAGGATTTTAAAATATATACATTTTTGGAAACAATCTTTTCAGTAAAAATAATTCATCACGTTAACACCATATGTCACTTTGAAAGGAGTCTTTTTTGTGTGTGCCTTGTCTTCCTTGACCTTTCAGCTGCATGTAGTGTTATTGGCCACTTCCTCCTTAAAACTCTTCCCTTCTTTGACTTCTGAGACTGGCTTTTTCTACTTCTGCTTTCATTTCTCTGATCATTCCTCACTTTGCCGACCTTGCTTGTTCCTCTTGCCTCTTAAATATTATTGTCCTTGGGCTTCCTTCCTCAGCCTTCTGTTCTTACCCTGCCCACTTTAACCTACTTCTATAGTTAAAATTACTACCAGTGTATATGCTGTTGACTCCCAAATCTAGATCTCTAATCTTGAGTTCTCTCCCAAGTGTTAGATTCATGAATCCAAATTTCCCAAGATATCACCATTGGATGGTCTCCAGGCACCTTAACATCAACAAATCTGAATGGAACTCATTGTCTTTTTCTAACAACCTTCTGCTTTTCTGTGCTTTTATCTCAGTTAATGAGAAGACCCCACGTGAGTACGCAATTAAGTTCTTAAGCCACTTTTCAGGCTCCCAATGGCTCCCATGCTCTTCTTCCTTTCTTTTCCACAGGTCCCAAAGAGGTGTTAACACTCATGTTGTCTTTTGGGGTTTTTGTAGTGAATTAGGACTCAATATCCTGTGGCCACCTCCCCAAAGTAAGCATAATATCATCTTTTTTTTGGAAAGAATTTTATCAGCAGGCAGAGAGTATATTCTGAAAATAACACAATGGGAAGTGAAATAATTCATTAAGCAAATATTTATTGAGTGCCTACTCTGTGCCGGGTGCTGGGAATACCATGGCAGCACAAACGAACATTGTGCCTCTTTTTGTTGACCTCAAAGTCTGAGGGGAAAGCGAGTGTGAAGAACTTAAGCAAATAATCACACAAATACATGTGAAATTCCAACTGTGACAAGTGCTATGAAGAAGTGCTTCAAGAGTGAGCATCTATGATAGTGTGATTTAATCTAAGCAGGAAGCTTGTGAAAAGCTTCCTTGAGGAAGTCTATCTTGAGCCAAGATCTGAAGGATAATGTGGTGGACTGATTACCAAAATTGTCCCAATTATTTCACTCCCTTTACTACGTGGCTTTGCAGCTCCTGCCATTGGAAGAATCTATTTCATGACCCTTTCTATCTGGGCTGGCTTTGTGACTTTACCCAATAAGATGCAGACGAAGTGATGTTGAGCCAATTCCAAACCCACACCTTAAGAGACTTAGCACACAACCACTCACTGTCTTAAAATCCTGACACTGCCATATGCATAAACTGGTCTAGGCTGCTGCATGGTGAGAGACATATTGCCCAGTTACCCCATCACTCTAACTGACAACCAGACAACTACCAGGCATGTGAATGAGGCCATCCAAGACCAGCCAGGCCCCAGCTGACCTGCTAGGTGAGCTCAAACTCATGAGCAAGCCTAGCTGAGATCAGCCAAGTGTGGCTCAGAGCAGCTGAATCATCCTGCTGACCAGGGAGGGATTATCCAATAAGCAAGGTAATTACAGTGTTTACCTTGCTTACCAGATCATCTGTAGTGAACAATTTCACATTTTTCACCACATCTGTCTCTCTCTCAACCCTACAGCACTTTCCTACAGAATCAAAGTCTCTTTAAATTTACAATCTCTGACAGGGTGGATAACCCAGTAAACAAGGTAAGCACAGGTTTATTTGTGCTTATGTACTAAATCTGTAGTGAAAGTTGTTCACTACAGATGATCTGGTAAGCAAGGTAAGCACTGTGCTTACCTTGCTTATTGGGTAATCCATCCCTGTGGCTGACCCACAGATCTGAATCATAATCCGTTTTTGTGGTTTTAAAAGATCAAGTTTTAGGCTATTTATTACACTGCAACAGCTAACTGATACAGATGAGTAGGGTCTAAATAGGCAAAGCTTTGTGGACAGAGAAGACTTCAGGGGCAAATCTCTGTGTTAGCAGGGAGCATAGGCAAGTTTCTGGGACTGAAAGAAGATCCTTTTGGATGGATCATAAACAGCTTGAGAAATGATATGAACTGCGCGGTTAGGTAGGTAGGGACAGGACCAGATAGATAGAGCCTGGTAGAATGAGTTGAAGACTTTAGTCTTTATTCTAAGAGCAAGGGTAAAACACAAAAGAGTCTCCAAGCAGGAAGGATGCACAGGTAGATTTGGATTTTGAAATGTGTCTGAGGTTTGAAGGACAGTTTCCATGGGGCCAGACTAGAAACTTCAACCCTTTTAGGAGGCTATTGCAGTAATCAGGCAAGAGACAATGATAGCATGGTGGAGGCAACAGGACTACAACCGTGCCCAATTCCAGGATGCTCCTCTAACCACTCTCTGGTTTATGAGAATGGCTATCCCTGGAGTTGTGCAGTGTATCCCATGGGTGTTGGGAATGGAGAGAATTAGATAGATTCCAGAGATATTTAGGAAGTAAGATAACAGGTGTTGGTGATTGATAGAATATTGAGAATGGGAGATTTTAAGGGACATATCTAGGGTGACTGGTAGATTTCTTGGTGGATGATAGCAATAATTGAGATAGGGAACAATGGAAGAAGATCAAGTTTGGGGAGAATGATCATAAGTTTGGTTTTAGACCAAATGTTAATTTTGAGATGTCTTTGAGATTCCCAAGAAGATATCCAAGTAGGCAATTCTGTAAATGGGGCTGGAGCTCAGAGGAGAGATCTAGTTGGAAACATGCATTTTTGAGTCATCTGTGTACATAGGGTCCAAAGGCTTCACCAGAATATCTTCACGATAGAAGGTAGAGAATCTTACCACGTTCTAGGTTACTAGTTCAAAGTTCCTAATGCCTTCAGAGATGGTCACTGTTTCCAGTAATTGTTTCTGAAAGGGAGGCTCATACATCATCCCTCCTTTCTGACCAATGGTGGGACATTCTCTCCTTTGTATATTATTTAATCCCACAGAAACAATAAAAAGGGGTGCTGTTTTCTGAAACCTACTGACTGAATGCTATTCAAGTGGAATTCTGGAGCACACCAAAACGATCACTTTTGTACCTTTCCTTACAATGATACACTTTGTCAGAAACTCAGGAATCATCTCTTCTTTATCTTACAGCTCCAATTCAGTGTGAAATACATCCTAACAGTTGCACCTCTCTAGAAGACATACCATTCCCTCATCCTGTCTTTCCTGGACTATTTCTAAAGTCTCATTTATCTCTTTGCCTCTGATTTTATTTCCTCGCAATACATTCTATAGATTGCTGCCAGAGTGCTTTTTCTAAAATGTGAATTTTAGAAATCCCTGGGTGGTGCAAACACATAATATGCTCAGTTGCTAACAAAAAGGCACCTCAGAGGAAAGTCCTGGTGATCTACTTCCTAAAAATCAGCCATTGTAAACCCTGTGGAGCACAGGTCGGCATGAGTTAGAATAGATTCAAGGCAAACTGGTCTTTTTGTTTGTTTTTTAAACACTCTCAGGATAAAGTGCAAACTCTTTGGGTTAGCTTTCAAAACCTTTCTAGGCCGACAGCTCCTGACTTTTCCAGCCTTATGTCTTGCCACTAAATTCCCCCTTCTGCCCAACTCTAACTCTAGCCATATGGAACTGCTTTCATTTCCTTGACCCTGTATAAGCAGATTAGTAGGGAGAAAAGCATACAGATCAGCCTGCCCTTGCTTTACTGATCAGCCAAATCAAAGCAATATGTAATAGCTCTGAGTAGAAAAGCACTTTTGGAAAGATTGTGTTAAATAAATAGCCAAGGTCAATAAGGTTGATATAATGGTAGATGAATTGAGATTTTGGTAGCTGCATTCAAATCAAAGTTCTAGGATCACATTTGCCTCATGCTTATAAAATGGTTATAAAAGTTTAGTTATTGCTTTATTTAATGGCTCATTCCATTTAAACAGCAAACTTGGAATTTATTTCACGTTGCTATAATTGCTCTCTAAAAATATTTAATCTCCATACTATAGTACTCAGTTCTCAGTTATGACTACTGATTTTGTTCCATTCTTATAAAGTAGAGATAATTATTACACAAAATAGCCACTTTCTATTTTTCTTAGAATTTCTTCTCCTTAGAAAGGAAAGCTTTTAAAAAACAATATTTTATTTTATTTTTGGTGAAAATATAGTCAGCAAAACCTGGTTGCTCCTATTCAACAGTTTGTAGACATGGTGATCAGTAACATTGGTTACATTTTTCACATTGTGTCAACATTCTCATTATTTTTGTTCTAGTTGTTTCACTCCCATTAACTTAATCTCTCTGCTTCCCAACTTCCTTGGCTATGCTTTAGAATAGCTATTGTCCATTTGGTCTTATATAGATAATTTTTTTAAAAGAAGGTGACACTCAACTGTGACAATCTTTATTTTTTGAGTGAAACTGTTCCTTAGTTTAAAAGTGACTTCAGGGGATAGTTTTGTTTTAAGGTTTAAAGAGTAACTCAGGGCAATAGTCCAGTAAGATCCAAAAGGTCCAGTAAGTCGCAATTCTTTCAGAATTTAAATTCTGTTCCACATTTTTCTCCCTTTCTATCAGGATCCATCCACTGTGTTCCTGATTAAAGCATTTAGGAGTGGTAGCTGGGCACCATCTAATTCTTCTGGTCTCAAAGTAAGAGAGGCAGTGGTTCACGGAGACAATTAGTCCTGTAGTCCAGTTCTTTCTCTGATTCTTGGGTTCCCTTCTTTCTCTTTTGTTCCAGATGAATAGAGACTAATAGTTGTATCTTAGATGGCCACTTGTAAGCTTTTAAGACCCCAGGTGTTACTCATCATACTGGGAGGTAAAACATAAACATCAAGAACTATATTATGCCAATAGACTGGATTGCCCAATGAGAAGATGACCCTAAGTCTTCAAACCAAGAGAGCTAGTCCCATGAGGTGATTGGTTATGTCTAAATAGTATCAGCATCTGTAGCCATCATCCTCCTTTTTTTGGTTTTTGTTATTGTTGCAAAATTATATATAACATTTTGTTGTTGTTGTTAGGTGCTGTCGAGTTGATTCCAACTCATAGCAACCCTATGTACAACAGAACAAAACACTGCCAGGTCTTGTGCTATCCCCAGAGTCATTGCTGTGTTTGAGCCCATTGTTGCAGCCACTGTGTCAATCCTTCTCATCAAGAGTCTTCCTTTTTCCTGACCCTCTACCTTACTAAGCATGATATGATTCTCCAAGGACTGGTCCCTCCTGATAACATGTCCTAACTGCTTGAGACAAAGTCTCACCAGCATCATTTCCAAGGAGTGCTCTGGCTGCATTTTTTCCAAGACAGACTTGTTGGTTCTTCCGGCAGTCCACGGTATATTCAATATTCTTCGCCAACACCTTAATTTAAAGGCATCAGTTCTTCTTCTGTCTTCCTTCTCCATTGTCCAGCTTTCACACGTATATAGGCAATTGAAAATACCATGGCTTGGGTCAGGTGCACCTTAGTTCTCAAAGTGAGATCTTTGCTGTTGAACACTTTAATGAGGTCTTTTGCAGTAGATTTGCCCAATGCAATGCCTCGTTTGATTTCTTGACTGCTGCTTCCCTGGGGGTTGATTGTGGATCCAAGTAAAATGAAATCCTTGACAACTTCAAACTTTTCTCTGTTTATCATGATATTGCTTATTGGTCCAGTTGTGAGGATTTTTGTTTTCTTTATGTTGAGGTGCAATTCATACTGACGGCTGCGGTCTTTGAACTTTGTCAGTAAGTACTTCAAGTCCTCTTCACTTTCAGCAAGCAAGGTTGTGTCATCTACATAATGGCAGATTGTTAATGAATCTCCCTCCAATTCTGATGCCGCATTCTTCTTCATATAGTACAGCTTCTCATAGTATTTGCTCAGCATACAGTTTGAATAAGTGTAGTGAAAGGATACCACCATGATGCACAATTTTCCTGACTTTAAACCACACAGTATCCCCTTGTTCTGTTCATACAACTGCCTCTTGGTCTATGTACAGGTTCCACATGAGCACAATTAAGTGTTCTGGGATTCCCATTCTTCAAAATGTTATCCATAATTTGTTATGATTCACACAGTCGAATGCGTTTGCATAGTCAATAGAATACAGGTATACATCTTTCTGGTATTCTCTGTTTTCAGCCAAGATTCATCTCATATTAGCAATGCTAGTCCTTCTTCCATGTCCTCTTCTGAATCCAGCTTGAATTTCTGCCAGTTCCCTGTTGAGGTACTACTGCAACTGCTTTTGAATGATCTTCAGCAAAATTTTACTTGCGTGTGATATTAATGATATTGTTTGATAATTTGTGCATTCTGTTGGATCACCTTTCTTTGGAATGAGAACAGATATGAATTTCTTCCAGTTGGTTGGCCAGGTAGCTGTCTTCCAAATTTCTTGGCATAGATGAGGGAGCCCCTCCAGTGCTGCATCCATTTCTTGAAACATCTCAGTTGGTATTCTGTCAATTCCTGGAGCCTTGTTTTTCACCATTATCTTCAGTGCAGCTTGGACTTCTTCCTTCAATACCATCAGTTCTTGATCATATGCCACCTCCCAAAATGCTTGAATGTTGACCGATTCTTTTTGGTACAGTGACTCTGTGTATTTCTTCTACCTTCTTTTGATGCTTCCCGCGTCGTTCAATATTTTGCCCATAGAATTCTTCAATATTGCAACTTGAGGCTTGAACTTTTTCTTCAGTTATTTCAGCTTGAGAAATGCCAAGCATGTTCTTCTCTTTGGTTTTCTAACTCCAAGTCTTTGCACATTTCATTATAGTGCTTTACTTTGTCATCTTGAGCTGCCCTTTGAAATCTTCTGTTCAGCTCTTTTGCTTCATCATTTCTTTCATTCGCTTTAGCTACTCTGCATTAAAGAAAGAGTAAGTTTCAGGGTCTCTTCTGACATCCATTTTGGTCTTTTCTTTCCTTCCTGTCTTTTTAATGACCTCTTGCTTTCCTCATGTATGATGTCCTTGATGTCATTCTACAACTCGTCTGGTCTTCGGTCATTAGTGTGCAGTGCATCAAATCTATTCTTGAGTTGGTCTCTAAGTTCAGGTGGGATATACTCAAGGTTGTATTTTGGTTCTTGTGCACTTGTTTTAATTTTCTTCAGCTTCAACTTAAACTTGCATGTGAGCAATTAATAATCTGTTCCGCAGTCAAACCCTGGCCTTGTTTTGACTGATGATATTAAGATTTTTCATTGTGTCTCTCAACAGATGTAGTCTATTTAATTCTTGTATTTTCCATCTGGCGAGATCCACGTGTATAGTCACTGTGTATGTTGTTGAAAAAACATATTTTCAAGGAGTAGATTGTCGGTCTTGCAAAATTCTATCATGTGATCTCTGGCATCATTTCTATCACCAAGGCGATATTTTCCAACTACTGATCCTTCTTCTTTGTTTCCAACTTTTTCATTCCAATCACCAGTAATTATCAATGCATCCTGATTGCATGTTTGATCAGTTTCAGACTGCAGAAGTTGGTAAAAATCTTCAATTCCCCTTTGGCATTAGTGGTTGGTGTGTAAATTTGAATAATAGTCATATTAACTGATCTTCCTTGTAGTCGTATGGATATTATCCTATCACTGACAGCATTGTACTTCAGTATAGATTTTGAAATGTTCTTTTTGATGATGAATGCAATGCCATGTCTCTTCAATTTGTCATTCCCCATAGTAGACCATATGATTGTCTGATTCAAAATGGCCAATACCCATCCATTTCAGCTCACTAATGCCTAGGGTATTGATCTTTATGTGTTCCATTTCATTTTTGACAACTTCCAATTTTCCTAGATTCATACATTGTACATTCCATGCTGCAATTATTAATGAATGTTTATAGCTGTTTCTTCTCATTTTGAGTTGTGCCACATCAGCAAATGAAGGTACCAAAAGCTTGACTCTATTCACATCATTCAGGTTGACTTTACTTTGAGGAGGCAGCTCACCTTCCAGCACTATATCAAACAATGTTCTGCTGCTATTCATAAGGTTTTCAATGGTTAATTTTTTTTCAGAAGTAGACCACCAAGTCTTTCTTCCTAGTCTGTGTTAGTCTAGAAGCACCACTGAAACCTGTCCACCATGGGTGACCCTGCTAGTATTTGAAATACCTGTTGCATAGCTTCCAGCTTCATACTAACATGCAAGCCACCACAGTATGGCAAACTCACAGATGCATGGTGGCTTGTAGTTTTACGTAACATTTGCCAATTCATCCTTTTTTCTTGTGTACAGCTTATTGACATCAATTACATTAGTCAAGCTGTGCAAATTTCACCCACATTCAGTGCCACCTTTCTTTTCCTTTACCATAAACAAGAAGTGACTACTACCTAGGGAATGCTTCCCTCTATTCCTTGCCACACCTCTCCCCATTGTTGTTAGGTGCCATCCAGTCAATTTCAACTCATAGTGACCCCATGTGACAGAGTAGAACTATCCCACAGGTTTTTCTCCCATGGAGCCACTGGGTGGGTTGGAACCACCAACCTATCAGTTAGCAGCTGAGTGCTTAACTGTTGTGCCACCAGGACTCCTTGCATTCGTGGTAACCACCAATAAACATTGATCTCTGCGTATTTACCTATTCTTGTCATTTCATGGAAGTGAAGTCATACAATATTTGTCTTTTTATGATTGACTTATTTTGCTCAGCATAAAATGTTTTGGGAACTCATTTTTCTTTATTGCTGAGTAGAGTGTTCCATTGTATATGTACCACGTTTTACTTATCCATTCATCTGTTGATGGGCACTTAGGTTGTTTCCATCTTGTGACTATTGTAAATAGTGTTGCAATGAATATAGGTGTGCATATGTCTGTTCGTGCTGCTTCTACTAGATCCCTAGGGTATATATCTAGAAGTGGAATTGCTAGGTCATATAGTAGTTGTATTTTTAGCTTTTTGAGGAACTGCCACATTGTTTTTCACAGTGACTGTACTATTTTGCATTCCCACCAGGAGTGAATGTGGATTCCAATTTCCTCACATCCTAGACAACGTTTGTTATTCATTTTATCTTAGCCAACCTAATGGGAGTGAAATGGTATTTCATTGTGGTTTTGATTTGCGTTTCTCTCATGGCTAATGATTTTAAGCATATTTTCATGTGTTTGTTGATCATTTGAATATCCTCTTTGGTTAAGTGTCTCTTCATATCCTTTGCCCACTTTTGATTAGATTATTTGTTTTTTTGTTGTTAAGTTGTAGAAGTTTTATATATATTTTAAATATTAGACCGTTACTTGTTATATAATTTCTGAAGATTTTTTTCCAGTTTGTTGGTTGTCTTTTTACTTTTTGGAGAAAGGAAGAATTTTTTACTTTGAAACTTTTCAAGATTATTTTGGCATTACTCATCTGTTCTGGTCCAAATGGTTTAAAAACGTTCATCATTTCTCTTGGATAATAAACAACAAAATACTGCTTTAGTTTTGGAAGACAAAGAAAAATGTCTTTAGTTTCACTCTGAAGGTCTTTGGAAAAAAATTCTGTAACATTTAGCACATCATAAAAATTCAGAAACAAAGAATAAATCCAAATCTGGAAGGCAATTATCAGCAAACCACTAGATTCACTGCACACCTGTTAGAAGAACAGCTTGATACAATTTCCAATGTTTTAATAATCTACAGAAACTTCTCAATCACGGCTAATAAAATAGAATCGTGTAGTGTCCAAAAGGTTTTCACTAAATGACATGGCATTTTATACCTGCATTCCACATATTTTTCAATCTTGGCATTTTCTTTGCAGCTGGGTGAATATTATTGAATATGGAATTAATAATTTTAGAAGTATTCTTAAGTTTTAAAATATCCTCACACATCCTTATCATCATTAGATCAGAAGTGTGTGCTTACCATTGCTCATTTAAAATTCTTAGCTCTTCCTTCTCACACTTAACTCTTAAGATGTTTCCTCCTATTGGCATTGCCTTCATTTGCCTGGCCATTTGTTGTATTCAAATCAAGTCTAACTTACTGAAACAAGTCACACTGTGTTGCACTCAAGGGCTGGACTTCATTGAACCTGGCCTGGGATATTTTCTGGGTGTGTATTACACATATTGACCACTGTTCTTCCATTCTGCCCTCCATTGTCTCATCACATTTCTTTGAATAAGCTAGGAAACACTGAGTTTATTGCCAGTGCCCTGCAACATTTATGTCCTTATTATTCCCAATATATTCTTTCAGAATTCATAAATTTTTATATATATTTTTGCTTTCTTGGTTATCCCCAAATCTCCATCTATCACTTCCCTTCACAGAGGGACTAGATTTATCAAATGCCTTTAACAGTAAAACACTGTTTTAAAATAAAAAAAAATTTTCAGCTCTGAATTTCAGACACTCTAATTTCCAAATTTATCAGTCATGTTTCATCACCAATTGTCTTAGTTACCTAGTGCTGCTATAACAGAAATACAACAAGTGGATGGCTTTAACAAACAGAAATTTATTCTCTCACAGTTTATGAGGCTAAAAGTCCAAATTCAGGGGGCTGGTTTAGGAGAAGGCTTTCCCTCTCTGTCAGCTCTGGGGAAAGGTCCTTGTCTCTTCAGCTTCTGTTTCCCAGTTCCTTGGAGGTCTCCATGTGGCTTGGCATCAATCTTCCCCGTCTCTTCTCTTAGCTTCCTTGTTTAATCTCTTTATATCTCAAAAGACATTGATGCAAGATAAACCTTACACTAATCCTGCCTCATTAACATAACAAAGACAACCCATTTCCAAATGGGATTACAACCACAGGCATAGAGGTTAGGATTTACAGCGCTTATTTTTGGGGGACACAGTTCAATCCATAACAACAATTGATGTTCAGGCCAACATGGTAATATTTTCAAACAAAATTCACTGCTTTTATAGTCTCTGAATTTTTCTATAGTGTAAAGCCAGAACTGGTAAACAGTGCAATGGTGAAGTGCATGGGTGTTGGATCCAAACTGCCTAGGTTTGAGTTCCAGCTCTATGCTTACTGGCTGTGAGCTCTTGGGAAGATAGTTTAATCTCTTTTTGCTTCAATTTCCTGATCTGGAAAATGAGGATAATAATGCATCTTGAGTTTGTCCTGAGGATGAAATGAGAAAAGCCCCTAGAACAGTTCTTGGCACATAGTGAGCAATGTATAAGTCATTGTTGCAGTTAGGTGCCATCAAGTTGATTCCGACTCATGGAGACCCCATATGACAGAGTAGAACTGCTCCAGAGTTTTCTTGGCTGTAGTCTTTATGGCAGCAGATTGCCAGGTCTTTCTCCCAAGGAGCCACTGAGTGAGTTTGATAAACCGAGCACTTAACGGTTTGTGCCAACAGGGGTCCTTAATATATTAGATTTATTTATAAAACTGTATTTCAAACATAAAAATCTGAATACTAAAATTAAAAAAAAAAAACTTTTCGAGTTGCTGAGACTGTTTTGTACTTCGAAGATAATTTTTGTTTGATATCAGCCATCACTTATTTGAATGAATTTCAGACTGTAGACAGAATCCTGGTTTTAAACTGCATAATTCTTGACTCTGTATTGATAGTAGATGTACAATGATGAGTTATTGAAGATAATAAAATGCTAGGTTGTTCTATGCTACTGCTAGTTGGGCTTCTACTCGATGGACAGTGGGGTAAGGATTAAGAAGAAATATTTGGAAATTTTTGTGGAAAATGGTTAGAATTATTGTTTTGAAATCATTTTCAAAAATTAGAGTTACCAATAAAGAAACCACAAGGACAACTGAAGAAGATTAAGAAACCCGTGAGCCAAATATTGACATGAATCAACAAGTGTGTGCCTTTGGGTGGGGAGAACATTCGCTGGACAGAGCTGAGTTGACTCAAGTGTCATCAGCAGTTGAGTTACAACAAAGGGATCAGGGGCTTTCCTTGCTTTTGCTTTCCGCCTTGATGGAAATCAGTTATGTAAATGATCACCGGAAAAAATAGAACCTTGCCTTATTTTCACACTTAGTTGATTTCCCATGTACTTTAGAAGTTCTCTCTGTTCCTCACTGCCACTATTTTCTGTGAAGCTGAAGCAGTTCATGCCCCACTCACTTAAGCTCCCAATTCTATGTTTATATGTCATCCCATGGGGTGTGTGTGTTTATGTCTAGTCTTTTTTTTTAATAATATTTTATTGTGTTTTAGGTGAAAGTTTACACAGCAAATTAGGTTCTCATTTAACAATTTTTATACAAATTGTCCCATGGCATTGGTTACATTTTTCACAACGTGTCAGCATTCTCATTATTTCCATTTCTGTTTGTTCTGTTTCCATTAATCCAGCTTCCCTGCCTCTCCTTAGCTTCTCATCTTTGTTTTAGGGTAAATATTGACTGGTCTCATATAGTTGATTATGTAAGGGAGTACAGTACTCACGGGTGATATTGTTTGTTTTATAACCCAATCTATTATTTGGATGAAAGGTGACCTTTGGATGTGGCTTCAGCTCCGAGTTCAAAGGGTATCTTACGACAGTAGTCTGAGGAGTTCTTCTAATCTCTTTCTGTCCAGTCCAAAAACCAAACCTATTGCTGTCAAGTCAATTTCGTCTAATAGCAACTCTATGGGGCAGTTCGGTCCAATAAGTCCAGACTTTTTTAGGAATTTGAGTTTTGTTCTACATTTTTCTCCCAGTCTATCCAGGACCTTCTATTGTGTCCCTGGTTAGAATGTCAGTAGTGGTAGCCGGGCACCATGTAGTCTTCTGGTCTCAGGCTAGATGAGGCTGTGGTTTATCTGTGCTATTAGTCCTGTGGACTAGTTCCTTCTTTGAGTCTTTGGTTTCCTTCATTCTCTTTTGTTCCTACATCTAGTCTTTAAAAGGAAGGAGATAGAAACAGAGTTTACGATAAAAGTTTAGATCTCTTGGAGGGTAATTAAATATTTAAATGTATTATAATTAGATGTTAACAAATGCATTTATTTATTCAAAAAGCTTTTTTTTTTTTTAAATTTTTGAGTGCCTACAATGTGAGAAGTGCCAGGTGGTGGGGGAGTCACGATGAGAAATAAAACAAAATCTGCACCCAAGAGGCTCAGTCTGGTAAGACCCAGGCATCATATGAATTGCTGTAAAACAAAGCCTTAAGGTACCCAAAGATTTGTGAGCTAGACATGATGAGAGGACAAAGGAGGGAGCAATTTCATACTTATTTTTAATTAGAAAAAAGACCTTCTCTTTTAGCATGACATGATAAAGGTGTAAACATTTTGCCAAAATATTTTTAAAGACAATCATTGCTTTGAGAGTATAAGCATTCTAATAAACATTCTAGCAAAATCAAGAAAATTTCCCAAGGAGAATTTGCCATGCTCCTCTATTTAATTCTATGATGAAGCTAAAATAATTTAAACAATGTTGTACTGGTACAGGAGTCTTGGTGGCACAGCGGTTAAAGCAATCGACTGCTAACCAAAAGGTCAGCGGGTGGAAACCACCAGAGGCTCCGGGGGAGAGAGATGTTGTAGTCAGCTTCCATAGAGATTTACAGCCTTGGAAACCCTAGGAGTCGCTCTGAGTCGGAATCGACTTAATGGCAGTGGGTTTCTTTGGCTTGAACTGGAGCCCTGATGGCACAGTAGTTAAGAGCTTGGCTGCTAATCAGAAGGTCAGCAGTTTGAATCCACCATCCATTCCTTGGAAACCCTATGGGGCAATTCTATCCTGTCCTATAGGGTCGCTAGGAGTTGGAATCAACAACAACAGGCTTGGTTTTTTGTTTTTTGTTTTTTTTTGGTTTGGTACAGTACTAGTCAGAAAGCTAAATAAAACAGAACAAGGAAAGAAGACCTTCCCATTGGTTGGGAAAGGATGTTTCTAAATCAATGTCTTAAGGCAATTGGCTAGTTATTTAAGAAAAAAAGGATTCTCAGCCTCACACCAGATGCCAGATTGATTCCAGGTGGATTAAGGAACTAAATGTGAAAAGAAAATAGCAAAAAGGAAAAAAGTATGGGATACGGAAGGCCTTTTCAAGCATGACACAAAAGATTAAAATCTTGAAAGGATAGAACTGAGTATATAAAAATAAAAAAACTTAATGTATGCCAAAATGCACCATGAACAAAATTTAAAGGATAAACAGGAAAAAGTTTGCAACATGTTTTGTAGAAAAGATTTCTACAAATTAATAAGAGATAAATACACCAAAGAAAAGCGTGCAAGTACATATAGAATTTACAATGGAAGAAATACAAATGACAAAACAATATATGAAAATGTTAAACCTCACCAGTAGGTATTTGAAAGACAATTATAGTGATGGGGTGTCAAGAAACTAGACTTCCTATATGCCACTGGTAAAAGAGAAACAGGAACTGAAATCCTAGAGGCACAATTTGTTAATATGTATCGTAAGTCTTAAGGTCCCCGGGAGGGGCCAATGGTTTGTGTTCATCTACTGACCTAAAGGTTGGTGGTTTGAACCAACACAGTGGCACGGATGAAGAAAGACGTGGCGATCTGCTTCTGTAATTGTTGTTGTTGTGTGCTGTGGAGACGAGCCGACTCGTAGTGTAAACATTTCAGCCAAGAAAACCCCATGGAGCCGTTCTATTCTATAACACGCGGGGTCACCATGAGTTGGAATTGATTGATGGCAATGGGTTAGTTGGTTGGATCATAAGTCTTAGGTCAACAAATTACTATATATTGCTGATGGAAGTTTAAATTGGTACAACATACTCAGACAGCAAATTCAACAACATCGATCAAAATCATAAGTGTGTATAGATACACATGACTCAGCAGTTTCACTTCTAGGACTTTATCCTACTAACATTTATTCATATATGCACAAAGACATGTACAAAGATATTTACAAATAGTGAAAGATTGGGAGCAATCTAAATGTCCCTCAAAAAGGACTGGCTTAATGCGTTGAAGTACCTCTACAACATGAGCTCAGTTTTAAAATTATATGTAAATGTTTAATATAAATATAAAGTAAAAAAGCCACATTGAATGGGGCAAGTTTTGAAAGCATTGTATACATTAAAATATAAATGTAAATATTAATATTTATGAAGACCGGAAAGATAGCCAAGGGTTAACAATGACTAATTCATGTAGTGAGAATATGGGGATTTTTACTGTTTTCTGTTTGCTTATGTTTTCTAAGCATTCTTCATTGAATTACATAAGAAAAAATCCAAAATACCAAGCCCACTGCCACTGAGTTGATTCAGACTCATAGCGACCCTGTCGGACAGGGTAGAACTGCCTCATGGAGTTTCCAAGTCTGTAAATCTTTACGGAAGCAGAGCAGCTAGTGGATTAGAAACTGCTGACATTTTGGTTTGCAGCCAAGAGCTTTAACCACTGTGCCACCAAGGCTCCCTATAATAAGAAAAATATACAATAACAGCACTTAATCATATTGTAAAAAAAAAAAAAAAGACGGTAATAGGAGGAAATGGGCACTCTAACAAAATACTAGCCTAAATGTCAATTAGCATATTAGCTTTTAAGGGCAATTTAGCAATACTTATCAGAAGCCTTGTTATTTTATATATTCTTTGAATGAGCAATTCCTTCTTAGTAATTTATTCTAAGGAAATAATCAGGGTGGTGTATAAAAATGTAGCTGCAAGAATCTTCATGACATTGCTGTTTAAAACAAAAAAGAAATGAACTAACAAAATATCTAACAGTAAAGGCTAGGTTGAATAAATAGTAGGATGTGTCCTCAGTGGAATATTACAAAGCCATTAAAATGTTATTGTAATGACATGAAAATATCTGAGATGTATTATTGAATGAAAAAGATATTATGAAACAAAATTCAAATAACATTTTTATAAACTCTATAGCTGATTTAGTTATATTTCTGTCTTTCTATATTATATGTATTTATAGATATAAAAACATAAAAATTTCAGCCTAAAATAATAATGGTTACCTCTGAGTAGTGAGATTTCAGGTCATTTTTATTTTATTTATTTGTATTTTCTAAAGTTTCTCCCATATATATATACACACACATACATATACACATGTTGTTAGGTGCCGTTGAGTCAATTCCAACTCATAGTAACCCCATGTGACAGAGTAGAACTGCTCCATAGGGTTTTCTTGGCTGTAATCTTTATGCAAGCATCACCAGGTCTTTCTCTCAAAGAGCCGCTGACGGTTCTAACTGCCAACCTTTCAGTTAGCAGCAGAGCACTGAATTATTGCACCACCAGGGCTCCTTTACATATGTGTATATATATTTTTTATTTTGAAATAAGAAGAAAGCACTTTTAAAAGGCACTCATTTTAAGTAAGTCATATTCAGTGATGCACTATTGAGTTTGTATTAATAACTTAAAAAAAATTTTTTTGGTAGCAGTATACACAACCAAACAACCATTCATAATTTCTATACGCACAATTCAATGACATTGGTTATATACTTCACATTGTGTCATCATTTCTACTATCTCTACCCATATTGTTTCATCACCATTAATTTAGACTCTCTGCCCCTTAAAGTTCTCATCTGTGCTTCACATTAACTGTTGTCAGTTTGAACTCATATAGATTCTTCTTTAGAAAAGCACAATGCTCAAAATGAGCAAACATTGTTAACTGAGCTAAACTATTGTTTAGTTTTAGTTTAATGATGACTTCACGCGATAGTTTGGTTTAAGGTTTAAAGATTACTTCCAGGCAATAGATTTGGGGGTCCCCCCAGTCTTAATGAATCCAGGAAGTCTGGTTTCCATGTGAATTTGAAGTTCTGTTGCTTGATTTTCCTTTTGGTCAGGATCCATCTATTGGATCCTTGACAAAAATGTTCAATAATGGTAGCTGGGCACCATCCATTTCTTCTGCTCTCATAGTGAAGGAGATAGGAGTTCAGGGAGGTTATTGGAACTGCAGTCCATTCCTTCTCTGATTCCTGGTTCTCCTTCTTCCTCTGCTGCTCCGTGTGAGTAGAGACCAATCGTTGTATTGCGATGGCCACTGACAAGCTTTTAAGACCCCAGGTGTTACTCACTTCAAACCAAAAACACCAATCCTACAAGGTTTTTAGTTGTACCTAAGTAGTGTCAAAAAGTGAAGCCTTTTTTTTTTTGGCTGCTGTTTCAGTTGTAAAATTATATATAACACTTCATTTGCCATTTTGTCCTTTTTTTACTGGTGTACAGCTTAGTGATAACTAGTACGTTTGTCAAGTTGTGTAACCATTAACCTTTATTGATGCCTATTTTCCCACTACCATTAAAAAAAAAAATTCACTACTTCCCAGAGAGTGATTTCCTCCCTCTCTCCCACTTCCATCCCTGGTAACCAGTAGTAACCACTAGTCTCTATATATTTACCTATTCTTGTCATTTCATATAAGCGAGACCACAAAATATTTGTCTTTTTGTGATTACTTATTTCTCTCAGCATAATGTCCTCAAGGTTCACTCATAATGTAACATGTATCATTTTTTAAGGCTGAGTAGTATCCCATTGTTGTACTAATTATTTTAAAGTACAAATATGTCACATGGTAAGGTAAGGAAGAAAACTGGGAGCCTCCCTATAGAATGGTCCCGATTATCCACATACCACAGCTTCTTAAAATAAGGTCAATGAGATATTTCATTACATGAATTGTCTTTGATGATCCCTAAGAAAGATCTGCCTTATAAAAAATGCTAGGAGCCCCTGGGTGGTGCAAACAGTTAATCACTGGGCTACTAACTCTAAGGTTGGAGGTTCAAACCCACCCAGAGGTACCTCAGAAGAAAGCCCTGGTGATCTGCTTCTGAAAGGTCACAACCATGAAAACCCTATACTCTGACACACATGGGGTTGCCATGAGTTGGAACTGACTTGACAGCAAATGCTATATTAAATTTTATAATTAGGGAATGATTTTATAGCAATGTGTGAATATCACTGCTCAATAATTGTTTAATTTTGTGAGTAATAAAAATAATCGCATCTGTCTAGAACTGTACGGTTCACACTGCTCTTTTATGTATATTATCTTATTTTAATGCTCATAACAGTCCTGAAAGATGAGCAAGGTATCTTTTACATACACGGAAACTGAGGCTTCAAGACGTAAATGAACTTGCTTAAGGTCACCCAGTGTCATGGATTGAATTGTGTCCCCCCAAAAACGTGTGTATCAGTTTGGCTGGGCCATGATTCCCAGTATTTTGTGATTTTCCTGTATGTTGTAAATCCTGCCTCTATAATGTTAATGAGGGAGGATGGGCAGCAGTTGTGTTAGTGAGGCAGGACTCGGTTTACAAGACTGGATTGTGTCCTGAGGCAATCTCTTGAGATATAAAAGACAGAAGTGAGCAGAGAGACAGGGGGCCTCATACCATCAAGCAAGCAGTGCCAAGAGCAGAGCGCATCCTTTGGACCGGGGTCCCTGCGCGGAGAAGCTCTTAGTCCTGGGGAACATTCATGAGAGAGAAAGCCTTCCCCTGGAGCTGATGCCCTGAATTTGGACTTTTAGCCTACTTGATTGTGAAGAAATAACTTTCTGTTTGTTAAAGCCATCCACTTGTGGTATTTCTGTTATAGCAGCACTAGATGACTAAGACACCCAGGAAACCCTGGTGGTGCAGTGGTTAAGAGCTACAGCTGCTAACCAAAAGGTGGGCAGTTCAAATCCATCAGGTGCTCCTTGGAAATCCTATGGGGCAGTTTTACTCTGTCCTATACGGTCGCTATGAGTTGGAATCGACTAGATGGCAATGGGTATGGGTAAGGTCACCGATCTGATAACTGGTGGACCTGGGCTTGAACCCAGACCTTCTGGTGGGAAATAATCAACAGGGAGCAAATTCCGTACTCTTTTCACTACACCATTCTGCTAACATTTAAAAATGTTAACTTCTTAGGTAATAAGTTCAAACCCAACACTACATTATCCCATTCCTATTTAGATCCCCACATGTCTGAAGGGCCTATAAAGGCAACTCAGTTATTCCATCATATGAGACTGGTACACAGAAAAACTGTCCTATGCACAAAAAAAAGAGCCCTTGTGGCTCAGTGGTTAAAGTGCTCGGCTGCTAACCAAACGGTTGGCAGTTGGAATCCACCAGCTGCTCCATGAGAGAAAGCTGTGGCAGTCTGCTTCTGATTTACAGCCGTGGAAACCCTATGGGGCAGTTCTGCTCTGTCCTGTAGGGTCTCTATGAGTCAGAATCAACTCGATGGCAGTGAGTTCATGCATAGGAGGTCTTGAAATTCTCACAAATTATAAAGAGCAGACTAGAGTAGATTGGAGCTCTTTTTGTCATTCTATCATGGCCATTCTAAATAAGAACCACAACCATTCTTACTGCACAACTGCCTTATGCCAGGTGTGTCACACACATTAGTACACATAGTGTCTTCCCCACAGCTCTGAGATTGGCTCTATTATCTTTGTTATTGTTGTTGTTAGTTGCTGTCAAGTCGATTCCTACTCATGGAGACCCCATGTGTGAAGAGTAGAACATTGTTTCATTGGTTTTTCAAGGCTGTGACCTTTCAGAAGCAGACTGCCTGGCCTTACTTCCAAGGTAACTCTAGGTGGGTTCAAACTGCCAACCTTTTGGTTAGTAGTCCAGTGCTTAAGCGTTTCAGCCACCCAGGGAGTCCTATCCCCATTATACAGATGAGAAAACCAAGGCTCAGAAACATGCCCTTGGTCATATAGCTAAGGAATGGCGTAAGTGGGATTGGAATTCAGCTATGTCTGACTCAAGGCTCTTCCCACTACCCAAAGCTGCCCCCTTGATTCAACCTGTAGTTGGACTGTACAGAGAAAACATCTGTCTTTGTGGTATTGACAGCATGAGGTTCACTGCATGTGGTTCTGTTGGAGAGAGGACTAAAGGGTGACCAATGCAACGGGAAGAATTACAGCTCCTTATGGGGAAAAGGAGGCCTTAGGACTTTTTCTATTTCCCTTTCTCCTTTTGTACACTTTTGCCTACTGTTAATAATTTCCTTAATCTCCTTGATGTAGCTTCCATCACTGAGGAGGAGGCCTTACCAAAAAAAAAAAAAAAAAAAAAAAGACTATCAGGACTGTGTAGTCTTAAGTTTTTTTTCTTAATTCTTTTTCTTTTTATTGTACTTTAGATGAAGGTTTACAGAACAAATAGTTTCTCACTAAACAGTTAGTACACATATTGTTTTATGACAAAGGTTAACAACTTCATGACATGTCAACACTGTCCCTTCTCAACCTTGGGTTCCCTATTACCAGCTTTCCTGTCCCCTCCTGCCTTCTAGTCCTTGTCCTTGGATTGTTGTGCCCCATTTAGTCTTGTTTTGTTTTATGGGCCTGTATAATCTTTGGCTGAACGGTGAACCTCGGGAGTGAATTCATTACTGAGCTAAAAGGATGTCCGGGGGCCATACACTCAGAGTTTCTCCAGTCTCTGTCAGGCCAGTAAATCTGGTATTTTTTGTGAGTTAAAATTTTGTTCTACATTTTTCTCCAGCTCTGTCCAGGACCATCTATTGTGATCTCAGTCAGAGCAGTCAGTGGTAGTAGCCAGGCACCATCTAGTTGTACTGGACTCAGCCTGGTGGAGGCCGTGGTAGCTGGGGTCCACTAGTCCTTTGGACTAATCTTTCCATTATATCTTGTTGTCTTCATTCTCCCTTGCTCCTGAAGGGGTAAGACCAGTGGAATATCTTAGATGGCTGCACACAGGCGTTTAAGACCCCAGACGCTACTCACCAAGGTAGAATGTAGAATATTTTCTTTACAAACTGTGTTATGCCATTTGAGCTAGATGTTCCCTGAGACCATGGTCCCCACAGCCTTCCGCCCAGCAATTCAGTCCCTCAGGGAGTTTGGATGTGTCTATGGAGCTTCCATGACCTTTCCTCGTACAAGTTGTGCTGGCTTCCTCAGTATTGTGTACTGTTTTACCCTTCACCAAAATTACCACTTATCTATTGTCTATTTAGTTCCCCCCATCCCTCCATCCCTTGTAACCAGTAAAGGTTGTTTCTTTTTGTGTGCAAACTTTTTCATGAGTTTTTACAGTGGAAGTCTCATACAATATTTGTCCTTTTGTGATTGACTTATTTCACTCAGCATAATGTCCTCCAGTTTCATCCATGTTATGAGATGCTTCATAGATTCATCATTGCTCTTTATCATTGCATTATACTCCATTGTGTGTATGTGCCACGGTTTTTTAATCCATTCATCTGTTGATGGGCATCTAGGTTGTTTCCATTTTTTTGCTATTGTGAACAATGCTGCCATGAACATGGGTGTGCATATGTCTATTCTTGTGGCAGTTCTTATTTCTCTAGGATATATTCCTAGAAGTGGGATTGCTGGGTCCTATGGTATTTCTATTTTTAGCTTTCTAAGGAAGCATCATATCATTTTCCAAAATGGTTGTATCATTATGTATTCCCACCAGCAGCGAATAAGAGTTCCCATCTCCCCACAACCTCTCCAACATTTGTTATTTCCAGTGTTTTTGATTCATGCCAGTAGAGCCAGGGTGAGACGGTATCTCCTTGGGTTTTAATTTGCATTTCTTTAATGGCTAGTGAACGCGAGCATTTCCTCATGTGTTGGCCGCTTGAATGTCTTCTTTTGTGAAGTGCCTGTTCATTTCCTTTGCCCATTTTATAATAGGATTATTTGTCTTTTTGTTGTAGAGGTGTTGGATTTTCTCGTAGATTGTAGAGATTAGACTTGTAATGTCCAAAAATTTTTTCCTAGTCTGTAGGTTCTTTTTTTACTCTTTTGGGGAAGTCTTTTGAAGAGAGTAAGTGTGTAATTTTTGGAAGATCCCAGTAATCTAGCTTATCTTCTGGGGTTTGTGTATTGTTGGTTAAGATTTGTATCTTGTTAATGCCATGTATATAGGGCCGCTAGAGTTGATATTGTTTTTTCTTCTCTGAACTTTATAGTTTTGGGCTTTATATTTAGGTCTTTGATCCATTGTGAATTAGTTTTGGTGTATGGTGTGAGGTCTGGGTCCTGTTTCATTTTTTTGCAGATGGACATCAGGTTTTGTCAGCATCGTTTGTTAAAAAGACTGTCTTTTCCCCATTTGATGGACTTGGGCACTTGTCAAAGATCAGGTGACCATAGGTGGATGGATTTACATCTGGGTTCTAAATTCTGTTCTGTTGGTCAATTCATCTACCATTGTACCAGTACCAGGCTGCTTTGACTACCGTAGCTGTATAGTAGGTTCTGAGGTCAGATAGTGTGAGTCCTCCTACTTTCTTCGTCTTCTTCAATAGTGCTTTACTTATTCGGGGCTTCCTTGCTTTCCATATAAAGTTAATGATTAGTTTTTCTATCTCTTTAAAGAATACTGTTGGTATTTCAATCAGGATTGCATTGTATTTATAAATTGCTTAGAATTGTCATTTTCAAAATGTTGAGTCTACCTATCCATGAACATGGTATGTTTTTCCATTTATGTAGATCTCTTTTGGTTTTCTTGTAGTAATGTTTCGTAGTTTTCTTTGTATACGTCTTTTACATACCTGATTTATTCCTAAGTATTTTATTTTTTTAGGGGCTATTGTAAATGGTATTGTTTTCCTGATTTCCTTTTCGTCATTCTCTTTATTGGCGTATAGGAATCCAACTGATTTTTGTATATTGGTATTTTTATCTTATATCCTGCTACTCTGCTGAATCTTTCTATTAGTTCCAGTAGTTTTCTCATGGAGTCTTTTGGGTTTTCTATGTATAGAAAACATCTGCAAACAGGGATAGTGTAACTTCATTACCAATTTTGATGCCCTGTATGTCTTTTTCTTGCATTATTGCTCCAGCTAGGACTTCCAGCACAATGTTAAATAGGAGTGGTGGTAAAGGGCGTCCTTGTCTTGTTCCTGTTCTCAAGGGGAATGTTTTCAGCCTCTCTCCATTAACAATGATGTTGGTCATTGGTTTTGCATAGATGCCTTTTATTATATTGAGAAATTTCCCTTCTATACGAATTTTATTGAGAATTTTTATCAGGAATTGGTGTTGCACTTTTTCGAATGCTTTTTCTGCATCAATTGAGATGATCACGTGATTTGTTTCTTTCCTTTTATTTATGTGTTGGATTATGTTGATTGAGTTCATAATATTGAACCATCCTTGCATATCTGGTATGAATCCTACCTGGTTGTGGTGTATTATTTTTTTGATATGATGCTGAATTCTATTGGCTAGAATTTTGTTGAGAAATTTTGCATCTATATTCATGAGAGATATTGATCTGTAGTTTTCATTTTTTGTGGCATCTTTGCCTGGTTTGGGTATCAAGGTTATGCTGGCTTCATAGAATGAATTCGGAAGTGTTGCTTCCT
>NW_004444011.1:5554122-5582820 GCF_000243295.1 Trichechus manatus latirostris | reverse complement strand
TCCTCTGCAGACTGCCTTTGCTGTGTCCCAAAGGTTTTGATATGATGTGTTTTCATTCTCATTTGGTTCTAGGAATTTTTGATTCCATCTCTGATTTCTCCTATTACCCAGTGGTTTGTAACCAGGGCGTTATTCAGTTTCCACGTAATTGACTTTTTTCCTCCCTCTTTCTGTTGTTAATTTCTACCTTGATGGCATTGTGGTCAGAGAAGATAGTTTGTATTATCTCAATGTTTTGGATTTTGTTGATGCTTGCTCTGTGGCCTAAGATGTGGTCTATTCTGGAGAACATTCCATGTACATTGGGAAAGAAACTATACTTTGCAGCTGTTGGGTGGAGTGTTCTATATATCTCTATGAGGTCAAGTTGATTGACCTTGCCCTTTAGGTCTTCAGAATCTTTGATGAGTTTCTTTCTAGATGTTCTGTCCTTTACCGAGAGTGGTGTGTTGAAGTCTCCTACTATTATTGTGGAACTGTCAGTTTCTCTTTTCAGTGCTGTTAGAGTTTTTTTTATGTATTTTGGAGCCCTGTCATTGGGTGCGTAGATGTTTATTATGGTTATGTCTTCATGATGGATCCTCCCCTTAAGCATTGTATAGTGTCCTTCTTTGTCTTTTATGGTAGATTTTGTTTTAAAGTCTATTTCATCTGAGATTAGTATTGCTACTCCTGATCTTTTTTGGTAGTTGTTTGCTTGATATATTTTTCCCATCCTTTGATTTTTAATAAATTCATGTCTTTGTTTCTAATCTAAGGTGTGGTCTCGTGTAGACAGCATCCTGTTTCTTTTTTTAATCCATTCTGTCACTCTCCATCTCTTTAGTGCATTTAGGTCATTTACATTCAGTGTAATTATTGATAGGTGTGTGTTTTTTGATGTCATTTTGTAGTGCTATTTTTTTTTTTTGTGGTGCTGACGTTTTCTTTGTTCGTCTTACTCTCCTGTGCTGAATTCCTTTTGTTTGTGAATTTTTTTCATTGCTTTTGTTTTTGTACATTTTGTTTTTACTGAGACTTTACATTTTTCTTCTTTATTTTGATGAATAGGTTTGTTAACCTTCTTTGTGGTTACCTTGAAATTTACGCTTATTTTCCTTTCTTTGAAGCAGTCTATTATTACTTGGTATCGCCTTGCCTTCCTCTTCATTAGAAGGTTCTATATTTATACTGTTTGTCCCCTGTTTTATTGTTCTGATGCTGTTGTCATTGACAGATTAACCTCTCTGTTTCCCTCTTGTAGTTCTTTTGGTTTTGGATAGTCCTTGAGAGTTCATTTCCTAGGTTGGTATCTGGCTGGTATGATGCTGCGTCCTAGATTCAGCGTGTGGTCTGATGTTTGTTCTCAGATCGAAGGATTCCCTTTAATAAGTCTTGTAAGTTTGGTTTGGTTTTTACATAGTCCCTTAATTTCTGTTCGTCTGGAAATGTCCTAATTTCGCCATCATATGTGAACGAAAGTTTTGCAGGGTATATTATTCTTGGCTGGCATTTTTTCTTTCGAGGTTTTATATATGTCATCCCATTGCCTCCTTGCCTGTATGGTTTCTGCCAAATAATCCAAGCTTAGTCATATAGTTTCTCCTCTGTATGTGACTTTTTGTTTTTCTTGAGCTGCTCTCAGGATTCTTTGTCTTTTGTTTTAGCTAGTGTGATTATAATATGCCTTGGTGATTTTCTTTTGGGGTCTACCTTATATGGGGTTCATTAAGCTTCTTGGATGGTCAGCTTTTCATCTTTCATGATTTTGGGGAAGTTTACTGTCAGCAATTCTTCAATGATCCTTTCTGTGTTTTCTGTTTTCTCCCCCTGTTCTGGAACTCTGATCAGTCACAAATTTTTGCTTTTGATTGTATCCCACTAAATTCTCAGAGTTTCTTTGTTTTTCTTCATTCTTTTTTTATGATTTTTCCTCAGAGCTGTATCCAGGTGTTTATCCTCAGTTTCACTCATCCTGTCTTCCATCGTTCAAACCTGCTCCTCAGCCCTTCTATGACACTGACCATTTCTGAAATCTGGTTGTTTACCTTCTGGATTTCTAATTGTTGTTTTTTTATGATTTCTAGTTGTGAATTTATTTTGGTACTATTTTCTTGAATTCTTCCATTTTTTTCTGTATTTTCCATGAATTTGTCTATTGTTTCCTCATTTTTGTCTGCTTTTTGCTTCAAGTCTTGGATAGCTATGAATATTAGAAGTCTGAATTCCCTATCAGGTAGTTCTAGTGCCTTTTCTTCTACTGGAAAATCATCTGGTGTTTTATTTTGGATGCCTACTAGAACCATCCTGTCCTGTTTCTGTAAATGTTTTGATAATATCTGCTGTCTTTGGGGCATTCAGTAGTTATTTTCCTCTTTTATTGATTGTAGATTTGTTTGTTTCATCCTGCTTTTTTATTTGTTTATGTCTGAGCAGGTGGGGTGTGCATTCTTTGTTGTTTGCTCGTCTGTAGGCATGATACTTTTCACCTCCTTCTCCAATGGGCAGGGCATGTCCAGCTGAAGGGGAGTTGCTGGGATCGGTTGTTTGTGGCATGTACTAGGGCTGACAAGGCTGGCTGGGAATCAGTGCAGGGCAGGTTTTGATTTTCCGTGCCTGAGCTGCTTGGGGGTGTGATGTTCAGTGCATGGTGCAGGTAGGTAGGAAATAGGGGGGAGATTGCGATGTGTGGAGCTAAGATGGGTATGGAAAAGAAGAGAGAGAGGAGAGAGGAACAGGAGCCAAAAACATACACACAAAGAAACAAACAAACAAAAAAGAGTGCTAAGAGAGCTTGCTGTTAGAGTGGAGAGATGAGAGACTGAGAAATGGAGAAAAACAAAAAGGAAAAAAATGGTAAAATAAAAGAAAAAAATGAATAAATAAAAATTAGGAAAAAAAAAAAGGAAAACAAGAAAAGGAGAGCCCCCAGAGAGCCCACTGGTGCGACTGCGAGGACTGGGGAAGTTGCTCCCAGGTCGTGAAGTACAGCCTGGGTAGAAGGGGTAGAGGTGTCACATAAGGCCATGTATTCAGGAGACAAGAAGAGAAGGTAAGTATAGAGAGATGAGAAACTGAGAAATGAAGACAGACAAAAATGGAAAAAGAGACAGAAGAAAACAAAACAAAGAAACAAAAACAAACAAACCGAAAAAGAAAAAAACAAGAAAAAAGAAAGAAATGTCCCCAGGGATGCCACTGCACGTGTGCGCAGATTAAGGGAGTAGCAGCTACCAAGCCATGTAGTACTGCCCAGCTAGAAGTGGCTCCCTAGCTGAGAAAAGAAAAAGAAAACAAACAAACTAATGAAAACAGAACAAATCAGAACAAACAAGCAAAAAAAGCCCCAGGGGTCCCACCAGCGTGGCAGCCCAGGCCAGGAAGCAGTTTCACATTTGAGCGGTGTTTTGCAGCCTTTCAGGAAAAAGCAAAGATGGCATATGCAGCCAGGTATTTGAGAGAAAGGAGGAGGAGGTGGTAAGAGGTAAGGAAGAATTCTAAAGGAGTGGAGAAAAGCAACACCAACAGCCAACAAATGGAACTCAGGGAGCAGGCCAGTGCAGATGGGTGGAATTCAAGTGGCTTCAGGGTGAAGCTGGTGCTTCCCAGCCAAGAAACTGTGGCCACAGGAAGCAGAGGAGGCCGAGTGCGCGTGAAGAAGGATGGGGATTGGGAAAGCATATATCACTGGTTACTGTTGTTCTGCCTCCTGTTGAAAGCTCTGTGAAGCTGCTTTCTCATACCCCCTGTTGGCCAATCTCTGATAGGAGTCCAAGATGGTGGATCCATGTTGTGTTAGCTGATAGGGGACCTCTGCATGTATCTCTCCTCGCTCTCTCTTCTCTGTCAGTTTCTTATTCCATTTGGTGCTTGGCTGTGTTCTTTATCTTTTCATTTGATGCTTAGGGTTTCAGGACTGACGTGTCTCTGTTTGACTTAGTTTTTCAGATCTTTGCTGTGGAGGGACAGTGTGGTGCTTCTGTCTATAGCATCATGTTCTAGTCTTAAGTTTTGATGAAGTCACTACCACCTAAACAGTTTCCTGCCTAGCATCTTCAACTTTTGCCAATCCAGTAGCAAAAGGTCTTTTAATAGTTCAAATTTAGATGATTCCAGATACTTGAAAGAATATGTGTTTGTCATTTTGGTTGTTGCTGCTGTAATGGAAATAATCTTTGTTGAACCATAGATTGAATCAGATCTCAAATCAGGTCATGAAAAACAGCTATTGTATATTTTATTGTATATTTTATTTCTGTTGATGGTTATTTACATAATAGTTTAACAGTTTTTGTGTTAAAAGAGCTGTATGCTACAGGATAAAAGCTGTGACTTACTTTCAGCCTAGTGTTAACCATGTTTGCCATTTTTGATCTCCAGTGAACACTATCGTGAATGTTTACCACTACTCTAACAATGTCCCTATTCTGTTCTGCATTAGGCCTCAGAGAAAAAAGCATAATATTCTATTGGAAGGTTAGTATTCTAATGCAAAGGATTACAAAATGATCTTGTCAATTAAAATAAGAGTGGGTAAGTTAAACGATACAGCATATATATTTAGAACCAAATTCAGCTATATATGTATGTGTATGCATGTAGATACATACATCTGTATGTATACATGCATACACACATGCAAATACGTGTATACATTTAATACATTTATACATACATGCACATTTATACTCCCCGTATACATATGTGTGTGTATGTATGTATATATATTTTTAGAAAATTGCAGATTCTGTTTTCATTTCCCCCAAATCACTTTTTTAAAAGGCTCAGAGAGACACAGACACACTACAATATGAGTGATTTCCCATACTGTCCCTTCTTAACTAAGCAGGTATTAGGAATTCCTTTTACTTTTTGTGTCCCCCTCCCCCTTTGGAGGCTTTTCCACCTTTGGTTTTTCAGACAACCAAAAGCAATGTAACAGCAAGCTGGTTCAAACAGAGATGTTTTCTACTTCCTGATTTGATTTTTTAAACATTGACTTGATATCTGAGGAGTATTAGTCACAATTTTAGTAGTGGAATTTTAGAAAGCTTGTAAGTATAAACAGTTCCTGACTTATTAATAACACACAATTACAAACGTTTATCCCTTATCCCAACTGCTGGAGTCTCAGCTATTCCAATGAAAGCTGTCATGCTGGCAGAGAGGGGGAGGAGCAGTTAGAGATTCTCTTGATTCAGAGGAGGAGGAAATAAAGAATCCATGCAAAACAGGTACAGGAGTCCGACTTGAGCAGATTTGGCGCGTCCATGTGCTCAAATATCTCTCAAACTAAAGGTTATTTTTTTTCCATTTTACTTTTCCTAACATTCCACCAGTTAAAAGTGCTCTCTCTCTCTTCCTCTCTGTGCTGAACGTTGTTAAAAAATGAAAACATCTTTGGATATTAAAGGATTATTAGTCATTCATATCGTAGTCTAAATTAGGTTAATAATGTTGCTTTTCTTAAAGCACCTAGAAGAAATAAAGACTACCAAGTTTGCTGGGTTTTGAAAAAACTTTGAGATAAAAAGTAATTCAGAGCATTAGGAATGCTGAATCTGCCAAGCAGTGGTCATGCTTTAATGGGTCTTCAGGGGGATTGAGAAGAAGTCTTCGTGTGCATTGGTTAAGAGCTCAGCTGCTAACCAAAAGGTCAGCTGTTGGAACCCACCAGCCGCTCCATGGGAGAAAGACGTGGCAGTCTGCTTCCATAAAGGTTACAGCCTTGGAAACCCTGTGGGACAGTTCTACTCTGTCCTATAGAGTTCCTGTGAGTCAAAATCAACTGGTCTGCACCTGGTTTGGTGTTTGGTTAGGCGTATTGACAAAAGGATACAGCACAGGAGGCTCTAAAGTTCAGACAGAAGGGTAGAAAGGGAGTTAGGGTGGTGCCAAGAACATGGTACTACTTTGATAGTTTGTCTATATCTGGCTATGTCCCAAGGCTTTAATTTTTAGTTTAGAAGGGGAAGAAATTATCCATTCAAATATCCAATTCTTTTCCCCTGGGCAGACTGACTTCTAGTGATCTCCTGATTCAGACAGGGAGGAAGGAGGGGATAATCCCCATCTTCATCGGTGCAGAAGTTTCCTATTTCCTGTCTTTGTTACACCACCGAGACATTTTCCATATGTGTCTGCGGCACATTACAGACTCCTAGAACATTAGAGAAACTGGAAGAGTTCTGCTAGATCATGTAATTCAGTCTCTTCATGTGTGAACCATGTTCTTGAGTTTTCAGAAAAAATTAGTGGCAGAGCCAAGATTAGAAACCACCTTATGCTGGATATGTAACATTAAATAATAAATATTTCTAAAAATAAAAATGGGGAAAGCTAAGTATAAAAATAGGAAATGCTAAGTAATAACAATGGGCGGAAGTGTAAACTCGTTTAGCTGACCAGTTTCACTTTGATTTCCTAAAGTGTTGTCTTCTATGCCAATTTTTGCAAAGCTTTTCTAACCTAAGAATGTGTGTTATGCCTGTTAGGCCGGCCAGCATGCTTCACCTTATCTACCACCACCCCTCTTTTTCTATTCTGTGGTAGCTGTCTTGCTGTCTCAATTTGCCGCTTTATTTTTCTCCTGTGCTTTTATTGCTCTTCTCACTTTTTGGGGAAGAGAGGTGGTGGCGGGTGGTGAAGTTCCTATTCCGCTTACATCTTCCTTCCTCTTTAGGAGCAGCAGAGCAGCCTGACCCAGTGCATACAATGCCTGCGGGGCTGATAGGCTTTGGACTGTTGGGCCAGGCCTGCCCTGACATGCACCAATTTACGTAAAATAATTAGGAAGTCATTTCACTTAACAGGTGAAGATGAAATTAACAGCTGAATTTGCGTTCACCTTAGGTTATTCCTACAGAATTTGAGGGGTGTGATGCTGGTGCTGTTTCTACATGCTAAAAATATCCTTTTTATATAGCTCCCTTTTAATGCATTTTCCATGACATGAATGCTATGAGTCAGAATCGACTCAACGGCAACAGGTTTTTTGGATGCATTTATAATCCAAGGCCCCAATTAACCTTCGATATAGATCAGTTCATTCAAAAATTATGCAATCACCAATTGTCAGGCTTCAGCCAATTTATGTACACAGAGTCCGTAATATCAAACACAGTTACGGTTGAATCTACTCTGACTCATGGCAAACCAGTATGTGTTAGAGTAGAACTGTGCTCCATACAGTTTTTTAATGGATGATTTTTCCGAGGTAGATTACCAGGTCTTTCTTCCAACACACCTCTGGGTGGACTTGAACCTCCAACTTCTCGGTTAGCAGCCGAGCACGTTAACTGTTTGCACCACCCAGTGACTCCAGAATACAGGAAGTTATCTGAAAAATCCTTAGTTTATATGCATAAAACATTTTTATACTTAAATGTATTTTACACTTTGAAGAATATAGAGTAGGGTATATTAACTCAAATAAGCTTACGTGGTGGTCCTTAAGCCCTCTGAAAAGTTGCGTGAATGTGCAGCTTCATAGCTGTCATCAGAGACTCAAAGGACCCCATTATCTAAACAAAGGTAATCAGTGGCCATCAAGTTGATTTTGATTTATGGTTTCCCCATATGTGTCAGAGGAGAATTACTCCATTGGGTTTTCAGTGACTGATTTTTCAGAAGTAGATCACCAGACCTTTCTTCTGAGGTATCTCTGGGTAGACTTAACTACCAACATTTCAGTTAGCAGCCAAGTGCATTAACCCTTTGCACCACAATGAATGGGTCATTTGAACCATCTCACCAAGTTTATTGATTTTTGTCTCTGTCCAATTTGGGTGAATTTCCTCACTGATTTCTTTAATTTCTGGTTTAAATTAAACATCAGGATCCTGTATATGCTGTTGATTGATTTGGGCTACAATTGGGTAAAATAAAAGCCATACAGAGAACAAGACGTTCATGTTATAGCAAGATTATTTCTGTTGCAGAAGAGTTATGAACTTTGGAGTTCAGCTCTGCCACAAATGTCATGAAAGAGCTATTTTATGATTGCTTTGAGTCTCAGTTTCTTTATCTCTATGATGGGAAAGGGTATCTACTTCAGAAGATTGTTGTGACAATTAAATAAGGTAAATATGTAAAAGTCCTACTTACCACAATTCATGGCACATAAGTATAACTTCCCTTCCTCTTGTATGAAACAGATTGCATGACTTGGTGAAGTTACTCTAGATGCAAGTATGTACCCCCAATGATATTTATAATAGTTACCTGTGGTTTGACTTCCTATTTTTAGACCCAGAAAGCAAATTCTTTAGATTACAGCTATCAGACTAGCAAAAATTTTGCTCTGCGACCTTACTTTCTTCTTTGCCCATTCTGTCTTCTCCCTTATGCTCCTGTCACCTTCTCACTCCTTGCTAATCTTGCTATCTATTCCATTATCTACAGGAAGAGTCAATTCACAGTGGTCTCACTGTTTCTAAGCACCTAGGAGAAAAAAAATGTATCAAAGAGAAGAAGAAAATATAATACTTACAAAGCATGACAATAAATTATACAACTTCATCTCACATTTTGCTCTGGGAAAGGTTTGACATGAAACGTTTGAAGAAACATGAAACAAATCCTAATGGCAGATGATTTTTCACAGTGAAATGCAATTTTTTTCAAGCTTCAAAGCAAGGATTCCTTTTGTTATCTGCTTGATAGGTTATTTTTTGACAAGATTTAACTTATTATATTTTTCCACTGGCCTTTAAAAGGGTCTGGGTATATGACAGTGCCAGTGAAAATGAGGAATGTTAATTCTTAATTGAAATTTTTAAATATCCATGTGGCAAAGAGTAATAAACACATTTGCTCTTTTGTAAAGGTTTCAAAATTAGGTACCTTCTATAGTGCCACATTCTCACTCAATAAGCAATAAATAGGATGCTCTAAGAAATAAGCTAGAGAATATGCCTTTTGAATATGACTTCTTCCTCTTAAATTGTTCCTTGCAGCTATGATTCATCAAATCCTTCGAAGATTCTTTCTCTAATATAGATATAATTCTTTATTATTTCATTAAGAACCCCAATACATTATGCCAAGAAAAGAATAAATATACCTATAAAATTATTAAAAAATTATTTGTAGTAATAGAGAAGTCTAACTTTTTTTGGCTACAGAAAAGTTGTTGAATGTTTGACATCACTTAAAATTTCCAAATTTTTTAATAAACTTGTTTTAAATTAAGAAGGAATTTAAGTAACTTAATTGCAAAATAGGCTGGAGGATTTTGCCAGTGTGAGATAATAAGCTATATTTTAATTGCAAAAACACATTAATTAATAAAATACACTTATTCCTAAAAATGTAACAAAATAGAAATTTAAAAGAATTCAGAGTTTCTAAAAAATTCGGTTGCTGAGCAACACTTCATAACCACCACATCAAATGCGATCATTTCCTGTACCAGCTACATCTCACTTCATGCAAATTATGTTTCTGAAAAGTTGTCTTTACATTTTATTTTTGTAATTTGAATCATATAGCTGCACTAGAAAAGTTTGTCCTATTTAAGACCCCACAGTAACTCATTTTGTAAAATGTAAATAGTACTATCTAAATATGATTTTATGATTCTGAATTTGTATATATTGTGGAAGTGAGGGAGAAAAACCTGAAGGAAGGGTACTAACATTAATCGAACGTCTGTTTTGTGCTGGGCATCTCCTTTAACCCCCAAACAATTTGCAAGTTAATTATTTCCACCCCATTTTAAAGAAGAAGAAATTGCTCAGGTCCATATGGGAAAAACATACCACTACTTGATGACAGGATTTGAATATTACATGTGAATGCATATATATTTTATCTTTATTATGAACAATTTCAAAAAATTTTCAGTAATTAAAAATCCATCTCCCCATCATCCAGATTGAAAAATTATCAAGACTGATACATTTGCTTCATCTCCCTTTTTTCTTTTACTTTTCTTATTTGCTAGAGTGTTTTGATGCAAACTCCAGATTATACCATGTCATTTTACCACATCTAAAAATAAGGACTTTTAAAAATAACAACAATGTCATTATCACACCTAATAAATTAACAATAATTTAATATGAGTCAGTCCATAATTAATTTCCCTAATTGCCTGAAAAATGTTGGTTTGTTCAAATCAAACTACATGGCATGCATTTTAACCAAAAGGCTGAACAATTTCCAGTGAATCCAGGAAGCTAAGCAATGATAGAGAGACCAGGTCTAAATAACTAATGGAAACTCTGCAAAGTACACTGCAGTGTTCTTAGATGTTTGAATTCCATAGTCCAGCAATTAAAATAAAAATTGACATGATCCATAAGGGTTGTTGATTTTTTTTTCTCTTTGAAAAGAGGGAAGACTTACTATCTACTAACACTATTATTTCATTTTTCAGAAGGACATTTTAACTCTCAAAAGTGGGAAAGATGTACTCTCAGAATGACAGGCCTTCCTAAGAAAGGACATTCAGTAAATCTGGAAATATGGATGACATATTGACAACTGGAAAATACTTTAAAACTAGTAACTGCATATGTTACATGTATATGGTGAAAAATAACATTTCCCAATATAACTAGGACTAAAAGAGGCAGCATAATATAATGGTTGAGCCAACAAAGTCTGGAGTCAGACAGACCAGGCCACTTATTCAACCTTCCTACACCTTAGTCTCTTTCTCTGTAAAATGGAATAACAATAGTTCTTACCTCATAAAATTATTATTTGATATGCATGTAAAGTACCTAACACATTATCTGGTGCACAGTACATACTTAACAAATGCTAGCTAATTATTAATTTCTAAATTTTCAGGCAGTAT
Source organism: Trichechus manatus latirostris (assembly GCF_000243295.1). Classification (NCBI taxonomy): domain Eukaryota; kingdom Metazoa; phylum Chordata; class Mammalia; order Sirenia; family Trichechidae; genus Trichechus; species Trichechus manatus. Next base: position 5,572,034 of record NW_004444011.1, on the reverse strand, counting down.
GTCCAAAAGAACATAAACAAACTCAGCCTCTCTTTTGGATTTAGTTTTCACAGGAACTCATTGAGTTGGTGGGGAAACTCCATTTCTATCCCCTCAGGGGAAATTTTGTTTTCCCCAGCCTGCTGAGCAGTAGAGCAGTCAGAAATAACGATATCTTTAGGGGAACGTGTTTCAGAGGAGTAAGATTAGTAAGTGTGCACAGGGTTATTTCTTGCTTGTTTATTAAATGTTAAACATCTTTCTAAATACAGTAAAACCTGTGAAAGTCAGAAATCTGTCAGAAGGAAAACATAAATATTTAAGTAATAGAGAGCAATAGAAAAGTGGTAAGACTGCACCCTGTCTTAAGTGGAAAACTTTCGAGACCCGGAAAAACAAGGCAGTCTTGTTGAGCTCCGGCTCTACAGGTTTCACTGTATATCTTCCAAGTTGACATGCTAGTTCATATTTTCTAATCTTTATTATAATATCCTTTTTTTCTTTGTAATAATTATATAGCACAAAATAATTAAATGACCTGCTCAGCGTAATAATAGTTAACATTTATTGAGACTATATGTTAAGTGCTTTATATTTGTCTTAACTCACATGATCCTCCTAGCAACCCTGGGAGGTTGGTGCAATTTCAACCACAGCCCAGGGTCATAGAGCTGGTAGATGGCAGTGCCAGGATCTGTACTGGGCAGTCTGGCTCTATTTTGTGTAGTCTTAATCACTCTGAACATAGGTTCTCATAGAATGAGGTTCAGCATGAACTACTCAAATATGGTTGGCCTGTAGTTTCTCATTTAGCAAGATATCTTTTTCACATTTGTGGGAGTATTTCTTCATTTGCATCTCTCTCTCACCCCAAAATTTTAAAAGAAAAATAGAGAATGTTATGGATTGAATTGTGTTCCTCAAAAATGTGTGTCAACTTGGCTAGGCCATGATTCCCAGTATTGTGTGACTGTCCTCCATTTTGATGTAATTATCCTATGTGTTGTAAATCCTAACCTCTATGATGTTAATCAGGCAGGATTAGAGATAGCTACGTTAATAAGGCAGGACACAATCTATAGGATTAGGTTGTATCTTGAGTCAATCTCTTCTGAGATATAAAACAGAGAAGCGAGCAGAGAGGACAAGGACCTCCTACCACCAGGAAAGAAGAGCAAGGAGCAGAGTGCATCCTTTGGACCCAGGACCCCTGTGCTGAGAAATTCCTAGACCCAGGGAAAGATTGCTGCCAAGACCTTCCCCCAAAGGTGACAAAGTCTTCCCCTGGAGCCCTGAATTTGGACTTCTAGCCTCCTAGACTGTGAAAGAATACATTTCTGTTTGTTAAAGCCAACCACTTGCAGTATTTCTGTTATAGCAGCACTAGATAACTAAGGCAGAGAACAAGATCTTCATGTTACTCATCTCCCTACCACTGCCTCCTCCCCAAAATATCACCATCATCAATATCAACCAGAAGATTCTCCAAGTGGTATCCTCTTATGTTTAAAGAGCAGCTCATCACCATGGGCTGGAATTAGGGGTTGATGGGGTGAGGTAGGCAGCCCTCCTCCAACACCTGGAGCTGCCTCAGCTCATATCTCCTCCCTTTCACTCCCCTGAGTCAGGAATGCAAGCCAGAGGCAGTCTCCGCCCCACCTCCTCCCCCTCAGAAGCCCAAAGCACCTCTTTGTTTCCTCTTTGTTGTTTCACAAAGATCTATTTGTTTGATCTTTCCATCTCCTCATTGTTTCAATCTAAACTGGAAGTCATGGATGTGGGCAGAGGAGGACAGATAAGGAATTGAAATCAAACCCTTCAGAAGTGAGAGATGAAACGGGTTCTATCTGGGTTCCCTGTGCTTGTCATATAGACATTTTCTCAAATGCCCCTGACTTTGCACTTTTTTTCTCTTCTTGTGCCCTTTAATCAATTTAATTGTCTGGATATCAATTACTTGTATATCTAAGGAAAAGTTTTGCCCATTCTGTGATTGTGGCCTAGCCATACACATAAAGCCCAAGTTGAGTGAGGATGAAAAAAATTTTTTTTTATTGAGAAAAAAATTATTTTTGAGGCTAGAATTCAAGTCAAAGTTCCTCCTCTTTGAAAACCTTACATTTAATCTTTGACTTGCTCTAAACAATAACATCATCTGTTCTGGATTTTTTATTTTTTAATTTTTTTAATTTTTGTTGTTGTTGTTGTTGAGAATAAACACAGCAAAATATACACCAATTCAACCATTTCTACAGGTACAGTTCAGGGACTGGATTAGATTTTGACGGTGGTATTTTTTTTTTCCTCAGAATTTCTACCAGTTTTACCAGCTATGCACTTAGCTCAAATTTTACCAGTTCTCAATTATTCTACCATGTGATACTTGCTCTGATAGTTGTATGCCAGGGGGAGGCCCAGGCAGCTCCCCTGAGGAACAAAATGACTGGGAGAAGGCATAAGAAGGCATAGGAAGCACTGGGTACAGTAGAATAAATGCTTGAAGGAGAACAGTGAGTTCAGAGGTGTCGGCAGTGTGGCTAGGGCACGAAGTGCTTTGTGTGGGTATGGTGGTGGGGTGTGGAACAGGCAGCAGTGACAGGGCAAGGAGGGGCCTGGGATCTGGAAAGAGGCTAACCAGAGAAAGGTGTTTTGGGCAAAGCATGCTGTTTAACTTCATTCTGAATGTCACGGGGAGCCAAGGAAGTGTTCCCTACCCCATCCAGGAGGGATCGCCATGATTGCAGTTTTGTTGCAGAGAGCTCCCCTTCACATTCTGATGAAGAGGGATTGGAGGGGGAGCCAGCCTAGAGACGGTCAGTCAGACCCTACTGCAGTTATCCAAATAAGGGGTCATTAGGTCCCAAGGTAAGATGATGGTGGAATGGAGCCCCAAGTGCAGATTCCACATGCACTTTGGAGGTAGAGAATTGAGAGGAACTGGTGATAAATTCGATGTGGCACGCAGGGAAAGAAGGGGTCTAGGGTCATTTGTATAACTAAGTTTTGGCATTTAAGATTTGCCCTGTTATTCCTAACAATGACCTACTTAACAAATCAGAGGAGTAAAAGGACAAATAAACCTGAAGTAGACCAAGGCAATGGGTTCAGTCAATGACACAGGACAGACAGGGAGCGGGTTCTGAGGATCTCCAACTAAGGAAACGAGGGCATCAGGGGACAGGAATGCAGACTGGAGGGACTTGGTTAATGCTGCCAAACACCATCTAACTTGTCCAGGACTGTTTTTAAAAGGAGCCTTGGTGGCACAATGGTTAAGAGCTCAGCTGCTAACCAAAAGGTTGGCAGTTCGAACCCACCAGCCACTCTGCGGAAGAAAGATGTGGCAGTTTGCTTCTGTGAAGACCACAGCCTTGGAAACCCTATGGGGTACTTCTGCTCTGTCCTTTAGGGTCACTATGAGTCAGAATGGACTCAACATTAACAGTTTTTTTTTGTTTTGTTTTTTTTTACACACTCCCCCTGGCATACGACCATTATGTGTATAAGACCATTCACATCTTTAGGCGCTGCCCAAACCTGATCTTCCGACAAATGAGAAAGAATGGATGGTAGAGCTATAGAGAAGGAAACTAGCATTATTCAGTCCCATTAAATGACAAGCAGTGAACATCTCTCTCTCTCTCTCTCTCTCTCTCTCTCCCTCGCACACACACATATGCTGAAAGTGTGTGTTCATGTGATGTTAAGTTAACTGGCATAAAACAAAATGTGTACATTACCTGGTATTCTCACATCCGGGGGGCCTTTTACTGCACAGGGCTTTTGCCCTCCTTGACACATGTATGTCAGTTCTGATGTGTTCTCCATCTACTCCGCACAGGAAGGGGATGTCTATGGGCTCTTTTCACAGAAGGGAAAGAACTCAGAACAGGTTTGTTTTTTTAATTTTTTCCTGAGTTCCCATTTTCCTCCAGGTCCATTTTAGTGGAGAGACAGTGATGTCCATTCAGACTTCTCCAGAAAGTGCCTTGTTCTCATTTTAAAGCATAAGATTCTTGAAGTATATTAATCAAATAAAGAAATTATACATTTCCTCTACGCCTTTCTTTAAAAGAACTAACTAGAATTGCTGTCAATAGATGAGTGTATAAATATAATGTTAAAAAAATAATAAACTGATGTCAGTTGCATGATGTATCTTAAATGCAAATGTCTTCCAAACTAAAATTACTAGTGTCTCTAGAGTAATACTACAAATAACCTATGCTGACTTTTCAACCTATAAGAGAGACGGCAAAAATAATGAGTTAATAGTTGCATAAATACTATGTTTGAAACAATTCATGAGTATTTGAGACTCTTTTATGAAATGCTTACGTGTTATTTCAGTGAAGTATACATTTTGTTTGTCAGAGTTTAGTGGCTGGCAAAGCATGCAATCAATGGCAAGATTAAGGAGAAATACACAATTTGCATAGGCATGAATTTAGGTATGAGAGAGTTCTTGCATGCACTATATAAAAATGTCCACAGCTCTGGCATCTTAGAATATTTGCATGAAGGTGATCTAAAAATTCGCAAATGTGAGCTGAGGACAAAAAAGCAAATAGCAAATATCTTGTGTAAAATACAAGACCCTCTCAAATTCTATTTTGGTTATACACTGTTTACTGCAACATCTGAAGATGAAGTTGTCCTCTCTACTTCCTTTTCTTTTCCTTCAAATCTGCCCTCAGATGACAAGCTAAATGTGCACCCAATGAAGAAGCACATATTTGCAGCTGAGGTCATTGTCGCTGTGTTAAATGGTAAACACTTTTTTTTTTTTACTGTTGTCCAACAGTACTGGAGTTAGGCCCTATATTTTGTATGGAAGGACAAGGCGGAGGTAATAGGAAATTTTAATATTTTGACTCTTCCTTGAAGTCCATATTAGTGTTAGAGGAGTTGCTTTGTGGATATTTAAATATCTCTATCACATAAGACATTGTAGCTCCCATAAAAATCCATCCTTTTTTTCTTAGTTGACCATTGTTCTTGATTCCGATTTAGGCAGCTGCTGTCTTGTTAAAACAAGTGTAATCAATGTTTAAATAATTTTAGACTGTGTTTATAATATGCTGGGTATTTTAAAGTAGCTCAGAAAGTTACCAGGACTTCTGAATGTCCAGTGTAACTTAACATATTCCTGAAATATCTCCCAAAAACTGCAGAAAGGACATGATGATTTTAATGTGGGTGGGGGGTGGTGAGGAGACTTTTTTCTCTTTCTGTTCAATTAAGGCACATAAACAGTCAAATTTATTCTGGGCTGTCCTTCACTAAAACAACCTGGGCAACTCCTGGCCTCTGTGGAGGGGGCTTGAGATGGAAGAAACTGCCCCCTCTTGTGGGTATGAAGGGGGAGGGTTATAGATTTCAATGAACAAACTGAGGGACTTGGGATCTAACACTTGTTTATAAAGCTGGCTTTACAGGCAGATAAAAATGTACAGTGTTTGTAAAAAATGACTTCCTTTCTAGTCTGCCAAAGGTATTTAAATACTATTTTTCAGGGAGGCCGATAGTGGAAGCATCAGTAAATCAGTTCTAGAGGACTCAGTCCTCCCTCAATCCTGCCTCCAGTCTGGGCTCTGCTAACGGCATCCTTCTTCCAAGCTCCGTATAGGTTGTTGTTGTTAGGTGCCATCGAGTTGATTTAGACTCAGAGCAGCCCCATGTGACAGAGTAGGACTGCCCCATTGGGTTTTCTTGGCTGTAGTCTTTATGGAAGTAGATCACCAGGTCTTTCCCCTGCGATGGGTTTGAACCATCAACCTTTCAGTTGGCAGCTGAGCACTTAATTGCTGTCTCCATTACTGAATTGTAAATTTAGAGCTAGGTGGTTAAAAGTATAGGATCTGGAGTCCCATTGCCTGGATTTGATACTATTGGGCTTTGTCTTCTACTAATTGGTGACCTTGGGCACATTGTTTACCTACTGTAAGCCTCAGTTTAACCATCTGTAAAATAGGGACAATCATAGTACTTTCTCATAAGGTTGTTGTGAAGATTAAATGAGATAGGATGTAAAGTACTTAGCCCTTGTACCAGGCACACTGCAAAAACAACAACAGCAACAAAGTTGATTTTGAGTCTACTCCAACTTACGGTGATCCCATGTGTGTCAGAGTAGAACTGTGCTCTATAAGCTTTTCAATGACTGATTTTTCAGAAGTAGATCTCCAGGCCTTTCTTCTGAGGAGACTCTGGGTAGACTCTACCTCCAACCTTTCAGTTAGCAGCCAAGCAGTTTAACCATTTGTACCACCCAGGGACTCCCACATACTGTAAGCACTAGTAAAGTTTAAACCAAAACCAAACCCATTCTGTCCAGTCGATTCTGACTCATAGTGACCCTATAGGATAGAGTTGAACTGCCCCATAGGGTTTTCAAAAAGCGGCTGGTGGATTTGAACTGCCTACCTTTTGGTTAGCAGCCGAGCTCTTAACCACTGCAACACCTAGGCTCCAAGTAAAGGCTAGTTATTATTCATTAACTTTTCCTTTTGATAAGGGAGGTGTTTTTACTCTATCAAGAGGCAAAATGCCTATAAAATTAGATTATACCACATACCTGACCATCTTCTTTTTGGTGACTCAAGTTGACAGAGCATTTAGGAGAAGAAAGGAGTGTTGGTTTGAAGCTCTTTTTCCCCCTCATCTATAAAGAAGGAATAGAAAAAGAAGTGTGGTCTGGTTCTGAAGAAAACCAGGTCAAGCTTTGTTTCCCATTTAGACATTCTGTGTATAAATGCATATAATGATTCCCAGAATTCCTTCCTGACAGCTCCCATAGTTAATGGACAAGGAGGATTTTCTCAGGCCAAGCTTACACAGATCTGCCTCAGAAGAGAAAGCCAAGCAATTCCTATTTTTGGCCTTGAGCTTAGAAAAAGGGGACAAACTGCCTGTTTCAAAGAACTTTCTGGAGCATTAAACAGCAGTTTTATTTTTTTTTAAGGGGAGGAGATCATTTAAAAAGGAAACAATCTCAAAGGCCCTTCAATTTTACTTTTTTATGATAAAATTTTTTTTCTTGTACTAATTCTTAGGCATTACTATTCTAATTTATCTAGTTTGTCTCCCAGGATACATAAGAAAGATCAATTGCCTATAGGAGAGCATGGAGCCATTCCATTTAGCTTCTCTGCCATAATCAAAAGGGCCAAAGTGTCTGCTGGGGCTGGGATTTTGCTCAGCAGTTCATCAGGGCATGTGTGTGGCTGTGTGGGGGGTGAGGTTGGGGTGAATCAGGGCTACTATTGGGTTAAGCAAGCAAAGAACTCACTCTTAGATGCTCTTCTCATGGTCTGCTTTGTTGTCACACCAATTCCTCTAACACCTTATCACCATACTCTTAACTATTAAGTGAATAGATTGTCTTTAGTTTTGCTAAGAAGGCGGCACTGCTTCTGAGAATGTGCCACAGCCAGCTAAGCTTTTGCTTGTAGGTCTTCTTTCTAGTCTTACATATTCTTTTCTACCCTCTACCTTTTCCCTGTCATGTGAAGGTCTGTATTTTGCATCCCACAAACTCTAATTATTTTTCTTTATCTTTGATTTTTTTCTTCATATTCTTTTGAAAACTTTTTAATTTTCTGCCAAAGTGCCTATCTTCATTTCTCTTTCTTCTTCAGTTTCAAAAAATCCCTCCAATTTCTCCCTACTCTGAGGGCTCATGATATAGCACATATGTAGAATACACATGTACTTCTAAAGTCTTATCCAGAAAGGAAGTAGCAGTTTTGATCAAAACAAACAATCTCTTCCTCTAAGAAGCAAACAGACAGCAATGGAAGCAACAATGAAAGACACACACCCTAAGACAACCTTCTAACTTGAAACTATAGACACTCCCGGCGACCACCTTTCAGCCAAATAATAGACAGATCTACAAAATCAACAATAACATCCATGAACAATGTGCTCCTCACAACAATCGACTATTTGAGACCAAAAGGGTAACATTTGCCCAAACCAAAAATGAGAAGACAGGGAGGGACAGGGAAACCAGACTACTGGAAACAGGGAACCCAGGGAGAAAATGAGGAGAGTGCTGACACATTGTAGGGACTGCAACCAAGATCATGAAGCAATCTGTGTAAGAATCATTGATTGGAAAACTAATATGCTATGTAAATTTTCACCTAAAGCACAATAAGATGTTAAAACACACACACATACGCACAATCATGAAGGATTAACTACGCGTGTATATATATATACATATATATATATTACATCAAATAACATTCCAAGAATTCTATTCAGTGCTGAAAGGACTTGGACATAAAGACATGCCATTTTTAAATCTTCACATTTATACATATAATAATTCATAAAGAAAAAATATCTTTCAATAAAACGTATCAAAATATATCCCTGGTGTGAATATTCTTGTGTTTTCTCATTCTGTCATCAAATGAACTAAATATAAATCTATTTTTCTTGGAATATTTAGCTACGTACTGCAAGGTCATATAACAGTGTTAAAGAGCAGCCTTTGGCATCAGACTGATCTGGGTTCGACTCCAGCCTTATCTACTTTACTAGCAACACAAACTTTAAAAAGCCACTTAACTTTTTCAAACGTTAATGTCCTCATCTCAAAATGAGTTTTTTTTTGTGTTTGAGTATAAGGGATAAAATATATGCAAAGCATGTAGTACAATGGCTGACACATTAAAACTCTTTAGGGTGGGATACAACATCCTTACTCAGGTCACAGCCCTGATCTCTGATCCAACGTAAGGAGAGTTTCCCTGGGGTGTGACCTGCATCACCTTTTATTTTACAAGAGATAAAAGGAGATAGAAGCGAGCAGAGAGAGACCTCATATCACCAAGAACAGGACATAGAGGATATAACGGGGTGTATCGAATGCAACAGCTTCCTGCTTGCAACATGCTTATCTCATGTCTCTTGTATACAAAGCAATTGTGCTGCCAGGCGTATAACAGTACAGTACATATATAACCTGTAATACATGCGACTTGATAGTCATAATAAATGCCTGTGTTACTGGCTTATGTATGTACTGTACTTTCTATCCTTATTTTAATGTGAACTTACCCTACTTACAAATAAAAAGTTTACCATATAACAGTGGTAAACTCGTAGGCAGCAGTATCCACTCTTGTGTATCACATGTCTCTTGAATGTTGTATATGTTGTTTAATTTTCTTTTGAAACTATTACTGTGAAGTGCATCATGGCTCCCAAACACAACAAAACCAGTGCTAGTGATAAGGCAGCAAAAGGCAAAGGAGAAGTATTGATTTGGAAATGAAACAAAAGGTTATTAAACAACGTGAAGGTGGAAAGTCAGTGAATACTATTGCTTGTGATTTAGGCATGTTTGCACAACATCCAAATCACATAACGTCTGTCATGGACAAATTGTGTTCCCCAAAATATATGTCAACTTGGCTAGGCCATGATTCTCAGAATTGTGTGGTTGTCCTCCATTTTGTGATCTAATTGTCCAATGTGTTGTAAGCCCTAATCTCTGCCTGTGGTTAATGAGCCAAGATTAGGTTACATTAAACCTCTTTAGGGTGGGACACAACACCCTTACTCAGGTCACAGCCCTGATCCGATGTAAGGGGAGTTTCCCTGCAGTGTGACCTGCATCACCTTTTATTTTACAAGAGATAAAAGGAGATAGAAGTGAGCAGAGAGAGAGACGGACCTCATATCACCAAGAAAGAAGAGCTGGGAGCGGAGCACATCATTTGGACCCATAGTCCCTGAGCTGAGAAACTCCTAGACCCAGGGAAAGACTGATGACAAGGACCTTCCCCCAGAGCCGACAGAGAGAAAGACTTCCTCTGGAGCTGGTGCCCCGAATTTGGACTTTAAGCCTCCTAAACTGTGAGAATATAAATGATTTGTTAAAGACATCCACTTGTGGTATTTCTGTTTTAGCAGCACTAGATAACTAAGACATACCCTATTTCACAGAATGTATTGTGGATATTAAGTGACACATGACTGTATTTCCATTTTGGTTGTTCCATTAATCTAGTTTCCCTGCCTCCATACATTCTCATCTTTGTTTTAAAGTAATTGTTGACTGTTTGGTCTCATATAGATGATTTTTTAAAGGAGCACAATACTTACGGGTGATATTCATTATTTCTTGAACCAATTTGTTATTTAGCTACAAGGTGACCTCAGGGGTTAGTTTCAGTTCAAGGTTTGAAGAGTGTCTCAGGGCAATAGTCTCAGGGAGTCCTCCAGTCTCAACCAGTCCAATAGATGTGTTTTTTTTTAAAAGGAATTTGAGGTTCTGTTCCACATTTTTATCCCTTTCTATCAGGGCCGATCTATTGTGGCTCTAATTAGAATTGTAGGTAGTGGTAGCTGGGCACTATCTAGTTTTTCTGGTCTCAGGGTAGATAAGGCTGTCATTTGTGTATACATTTGTCCTATAGTTTCTTTTCTGAGTCTTTAATTTCCTCCTTTCTCTTTTGCTTCGGATGAGTAGAGACCAATAATTGTATATCACTAATAAACTTTTGTCTCTATACATTTACCTATTCTAGCTATTTCATATAAGTGTGATTATGCAATCGTTGTCCTATAGTGTCTGACTTACTTCCCTCAGTATAATGTTTCCAGGTTCATCCATGTCGTAGCATGTATCAGAACTTCATTCCTCTTTATGGCTGAATAATATTCCATTGTATGTGTACACCACATTTTGTTTATCCATTCATCTGGTGATGGACACTTGGGTTATTTCCACCTTTAGGCTATTGTGAATGATACTGCAGTGAACATTTGCGTACAGGTATTTTTTGAGTCCCTACGTTCAGTTCTTTTGGGTATAAACCAGAGTGAAATTGCTGGGTCATATGGTAATTCTATGTTTAACTTTTTGAGGAACTGCCAAACTGTTTTCCATATTGGCTGCATCATTTTACATTCCCATCAGCAATGGATGAGGGCTCCAATTTCTCCACATCCTCCTCAATACTTGCTATTTTCTGTCTTTCTAATAATAGCCATCCCAGTGAGGGTGAAGTGGCATCTCATTGTGGTTTTAATTTTCATTTCCCTAATGACTAATGATGTTGAACTTTTTTTCATGTGCCTAATCATCTATTTTAAACTTTAAACATATTGACTTGGAGATAATTCTATGAAGAATTCTGTGTTGATTTGGAAGACTGATTATTTTCCTTTGTAGTTTGCCTAAATTGCACTGAAATGCACCTATGGATAGAAGCAAGATTTTATGGAGTATCCATTATTGCCTGGCTCTTTACATACATTAATTCAATTTAATCCTTATAGTATCCCTATGCAGCAAATGTTGCTGTCTCCATTTTACAGATAAAACAACAACAAGAACAACAAGAACAATAAAATCCAAGGAGATGTAGAATGAATTCCAGGTTTCTGGTTTAGATTTGGGATTGCTATCTCCAAAAAAATAAAACATTGTTAAGTGTCATGAAATATTCTTAAAACTTCCTACAAGTTTTATGCTGTTTTTATGGTTTAAAAAAATTGGGCAATATGAAATGATAGAGTGAAAAGGGTTTTCTTGCTCCATGGTAAGCATTTTCCTGGAGCATAAACTTAAAGATTTGGAAGAAATATACTGCTTTCATATTAAAATAATCTCTGATATATTACAGAGTCAATTCAAGGCTCATAGACATTTTAACATTTTAAAATAAAACAAGAGACTTCAAAGACATTTCTGAGAGCTTGTAGCTGTGGTCCAAAGGCAGAGTCTTCCTCTCCCCTGTTGTTGGGGTACCTGATGAAAAGTTGGAGAAGCCTAGAAGGCACTAAATTATTGCTGTTGTTTCCTGGTTTGCCAACTCACTTCCTGGTAGACTTTAAAAGTCAATGAGAGTTTACTTCTTAGAAAAATCAACTTTGGAAAATGAATTACTCTCCCTGGGAGGACAGCAGATCCCACAGTAGGAGAAAAAACTATGTATTTTTGGGGAAAAAAAAGAAACTTAGCAGGAGCTGGATATAATCAAGCTTCTATAGATCAAAGCCAGTAAGCAGTGTGGTTGACAATAGCAATGAGAATTAAAAAAAGTTTTGGCTCTGTGTGCCCACCAGCAGAACTACTGGAATCCTGAAACTCTCCAACATCTTTTTGTCTGACCAGGTCCCTGAGAGCTCACAAGATGTTTTGAATAGTCATAAAAAATTTCCTGGGACCACTACAGATGAGGATCTCCCCAGCTCCCTGTGTTTTTTCATTATTATTAAATTTTATTGTGGTTATATATACAATGTAAAATTTGCCATTTGAACAGTTTTTAAGTTCACAGTTCAGTGGCATTAATTGTGTTCACAATGCTATGCAACCTTCACCATTATCTAGTGCCAAAACTTTTTTATCAAGCTCTCTGTGGTCTTAATCTGTATCTTCTGACTGCTGGCACTGACCTGGTCTTTGCCTCTGTACTACAAGATGTGCCTCACCATGGCTCCCTCCCCTGACTTTACTTCTTTCTGGCAGGTAGTGTTCCTCACAGGGGCTCCAGGCTCCCACTGCACACAGCACTTCCCCTAGCCTTGCTCTCAAGGCACCTTATTGTTATCGCTCATTTAATTGTCTTTTCTGTCAGACTGTAAACTCTATGATGTGTTGCTGTCTTTCTTCACTCCAAAAATGAGGTGCTTAAAAGATCTGATGAATGAATCAAGGAATGGCTCCTGCCGGTGCATTCTCAGAAGTGGAGGAGGGCTCTCTTCCCACTAGAGTTACAACCGTCACAGGCCTCTAAAAAAAAACTACTCTCCTTCCTACTCTCAAGGAACCTGAGTCAAGTTCCCATGGGTTTGGGTTAGAGAATGTTTGAGAAGTCACTTTTACAAAGAATTAACCAGTGCCGTAAGTCAGAATCCAGACACTTTGACCTTTACCTTAGAGCAGTATTTGGCTGGTCCATCACCAGCAATGTATAATTAGAAGGCTTGTCCTCTCTCTTTATATGCTGGTTTATTCCAAGGGCTACATCATCAATCTCAATGTGTGGACATAAAAATCATGGTCTGGAGTCAGACTGCTGAGGTTGAAAACCAGCTCCATCACTCCTAGCAGCTGACTTTGGGCACATTACTAAACAGTAATAATGCTCTGTTTTCTCATCTGGGAAGTGGGGCTAATACCAGCCAGCTTCACATAGTTGTTGCAAGGATTAAAGGAGATAAACACACTGCCTGGCACAAAGTACGTGCTCTATAAATGTGAAGTATTGTTCTAGTATTGTTTTTACTGTATCTAGCAGAAGGCAAGAACTTCCTGAAAGTGTGACATGTATAAGTTAGGTCTCCTTTTGAATCTTCTTTGTGGGTACACACAGGAATATACATACACGCAAGTGCACACACAAACACATACACACATATAAGTTGGTTAATGTAATCAGACAAGGAGCTAGAGAACTTATTCTGAAAAGTGGACTCATTAAATTAAGAAAAGCAAAGGCGTGCTTGTATTAGGAGTACATGACCTAACCAGAAAAAAATAAAAAAGCAAAAATAGTAATCTATCCCAAGAAAAAGCATGTTCCTTGGCTGCTGGCCCACTGAACTGTGGCAACTTCTGCCACTGCAGACATTGCTCTTGGCTCTGAAGGTCCTCCTTGGTTGCTGTGGGAGGCTGGGACCTGAGAGCCTGCTTTTAGCTGAATGAAAAACACAGCAGTGTTCCCAAGAGGTGGAAGATCTGTCAGTGTGTTCCAGGGTAACACAGGCTTCTGGGTACTCATCTCTGGAGGCCAAATTACTAAAAGCTCCAGGAAGAAAGGTCTGCTCCATCTGGAAGGGAACTAAAGGGATTTTCTAAAGTGTCCCAGCTGTTTTCAGTGGGGCAGCAGCCTGGTCAATGGCACAGTGTGACCAAGGAAAGGGCCATTCTGTCACTGTCCAGCCTCCCTGGAGAAATGACTTCTTTGCAAGCTCATGAATATCAATGAGCCCAAACCACATGAGGAAGAGCCAGAAAATATTGCAGTAGCCAAAATGCAAGTTAGCTTCTAAAGTTTGCCCAAAACAAACAAAAAACCTGTTGCTGTCGAGTTGATTCCGGCTCATAGTGACCCCATAGGACAGAATAGAACTGCCCCATAGGGTTTCCAAGGAGCAGCTGGGGGATTTGAACTGCAGACCTTTAGGTTAGTAGCCTGAGCTCCTAACCACTATTCCACCAGGGCTCCAAGGAGCATATGATTTGAATACTGAGTCTGGGGCTGGCGCTATGCCTGAGCCTAAACAAGGGATGGGAGAAATTTCAGCTCAACTCTCTCGCAGATCTAGAGGCAAGAAGAAGGGAGCAGGAGAGAGGGAGTTTCATCACCATCCTTGTAAACTCTGCCAACGAGTCACTGGATGTCACATTATAAAGTATGTTCTTCATCAAACCAGAGTGCGGGAGAAAAGAACCCAATATACAAGAATATACAAGCTAATTTGGCATAAATAAGGACTTCATGAACTTTGAAAGGCAATAAAATTCTTTCATTCAACAAATATTTACTGGGCACTCACTATATATCAGGCTCTGTGCTAGGCACTGGGGATATGATGGCAGAGAGGAAACATTTCCTGATCTTAAGCAATTCATAGTGGCAGAGGTGTGAGGGTAGTGAGAGAGGGTAACAGGGCAAGAATAAACAAAATAGGATTTCAGTCTGGTATGATATAGCAAGTCTCAGTGATTTGTTCCTTTAGATTGCCAAGTAATGTATCACAGGCTGTTTTTCCATTCACCTGTTAAGGGACATTTGGTTTGTTTTCATCTTTGGTCTATTATGAAATAAGCTGTTATGAATATTCATGTCATTTTTCTTGGGTTAACATCTAGAAATGGAATTGCTGGGTGACTTGGTAAGTATATATTTAACTTTATGAGAAACTGACAAACTGTTTTCCAAAATGACTCTATCACTTTTCATTTCTACCAGCAATGTCTAAGTGTCCCAATTGTTCACATCCTTGTCAACATTTGATGTAGCCAATTTTAAAAATTTTAGCCACTTGTAGTGGTAGCCCATTGTGGTTTTATTTGCATTTCCCAAATGATCAATGATGTCAAACATTTTTTTTTCACATGATTACTTGCTATTAGTGTATCTTCTTTGGTGAAGTGTGTTCAAATCTTTGGCCCATTTTTAAAACCAGATTGTTTATCTTATTATTGAGTTTTGAGAATTCTTTCCTGATATACCTTAAAACTGACATATGTTTTCAAATATTTCCTCCCAGTCTGTGACTTGCCTTTTCATTTTCTTAACAGTGTCTTTGAAGAGTAAATGTTTTATATTTTGATAATGGCTTTAATTTATTAATTTTTATTCATGATTTGGGCACTTTGTATCCTATCTAACAAATCTTTGTCTAGCCCAAAAACATGAAAGATTTTTTTCCTGTTTTGTTCTAGAAATTTCCATTTCCATTTAGGTCTAGGATACATTTTTTTGTGTATATGTGTGCTTTAGGTGGAAGTTTACAGCGCAAATTAGTTTCTCATTCAAAAATTCATATACAAATTGTTTTGTGACATTGGTTGCAATCCCTGCAATGTGTCAGCATTCTCTCCCTTTCCCTTTACACTCCGGGTTCTCTGTGTCCATTTGTTCAGTTTTCCTGTCCCTTCCTGCCTTCTCGTCTTTGCTTTTGGGCAGGTGTTGCCCATTTGGTCTAGCATACTTGATTGAACTGAGAAGCACATTCCTCACGTGTGTTATTGTTTGTTTTATAGGCCTGTCTAGTATTTGGCTGAAAGGTGGACTTTGGGAGTGACTTCAGTTCTGAGTAGCAGAGTGTCCAGGGGCCATAGTCTTGAGGGTTCCTTCAGTCTCTGTCAGACCAGTAAGTCTGGTCTTTTTTGTGAATTTGAGTTTTATTCTACGTTTTTCTCCTGCTCTGTCAGGGACCCTTTAGTGTGATCCCTGTCAGAGCAGTTAGTGGTGGTAGCCGGGCACCATCTAGTTCTTCTGGGCTCAGGCTGTTGGAGGCTGTGGTTCATGTGGTCCATTAGTTCTTTGGACTAATATTTTCCTTGTGTCTTTGGTCTTCTTCATTCTCCTTCGCTCCAGATAAGATGGGACCAACAGATGTATCTTAGATGGCCACTTGCAAGCTTTTAAGACCAAAGTAGGATCTAGACCATTTTCTTTATGAGTTATGTTATGCCAATTGACCTAGATGTCCACCAAGACCATGGTCCTCAGCCCCCAGCCCCAGCAATTCGGTCCCTCAGGGTGTTTGGATATGTCTCAGAAGCTTCTATGACTTTGCCTTGGTCAAGTTGTGCTGACTTCCCCATATTATGTGTTGTTTTTCCCTTCACCAAAGTTAACACTTGTCTACTATCTAGATAGTGATTTCCCATCCCCAGCCCTTCCCTCCTTTGTAGCCATCAAAGACAGTTTTTTACTGTGTGTAAACCTTTCTTGGGTTTTTATAATAGTGGTCTTCTACAATATTTGTCTTTTGTGATTGATTTATTTCACTCAGCATAATGCCCTCCAGATTTATCCATGTTGGGAGATGTTTTGCAGATTCAACATTGTTCTTTATCGTTGCATAGTATTCCATTGTGTGTATGTACCATTATTTGCTATCCATTCATATGCCGATGGGCACTTAGGTTGCTTCCATCTTTTTGTTATTGTGAGTAATGCTGCAATGAATATGAGTATGCATATGCCTATTCTTGGATACATTTTGATTAATTTTCTTATTTGGCGTGAGATAAGGGTTGAGGTTCTTTTTTGCATATGAAAATTGAAAAAGAACCATTTGCTGAAAAAAAGAACTATCTTTTCTGAATTTACTTTAACCATTTGTTAAAAGGACCATCTTTTCCCCATTGATAACTTGGCACCTTTGTTGAAAACCAATTGATCATTTATGTGTGGACCTATTTCTCGATCTCTATTTAGTTTCATGTCTATCTTTATGCCAACACAACCTTGTACTGATTATTTTAGCTTTTCGTAAATCTTGAAATCAAATAGTGATTATTCTTCTTTTCCAAAATTGTTTTGACCTTTTGCATTTCTATATAAATTTCTACAAAAATTCCTGCTGGGATTTTGATTGAGATTACATCGAATCTATTGATCAATTTAGGGAGAATTGGCATCTTAACAACGTCAAGTCAACCAAAATATGAACATGGTATGTCTCACTATTTACTTAGATCTTCTTTAATTTACTTCAGGAAAGTCTTGGAGTTTTCAATGAAAATACGATCAATATTTTGTTAAATTTATCCCAAATATGACGTGTGATGCTACTGTAAATGATATATTAAATTTTTTTAAATTTCCAATTGTTCATTGCTAGTGAATAGAAATATAATTGATTTTTGAATGTTTTTTAAATTTATTTTGTTATTGTTGTAGTTTAAATGAAGTTTACACTTCAGGTTAGTCTCCCATACAAAATTTTATACATACATTGTTATGTGACCCTAATTGCTCACCCCTTTCTATGACAGCACACTCCTCCTTTCCACCCCTGATTCACCATGTCCTTTCAACCAGCTCCTAACCCTCTCTGCTTTCCCATCTCAACTCTGGACAGAAGCTGCCCCTTTGGTCTCTTGAATCTGCTTGAGCTAAGAGGCACACTCATCTCGAGTATAACTTTATGTCACTTTAGGCCAGTCCAATCCCTGTCTGAAGAGTTGGCCTCGGAAATTGTTTTAGTTCTGGGATGATAGAGAATGCAGGGGCCATGCTTTCCTGGGTACCTCCAGTCTCAGTCAGACCATTAAGTCTGATCTTCTTACTAGAATTTGAGTTCTGCACCCCATCTTTCTGTTGCTCCATCAGGGACTCTCTGTTTTGTTCCCTGTCAGGGCGGTCATTGGTGGTAGCCAGGCACCATCTAGTTCTTCTGGTCTCAGGCTGATGAAGTCTCTGGTTTATGTGGCCGTT
>NW_004444011.1:5551588-5553215 GCF_000243295.1 Trichechus manatus latirostris | reverse complement strand
AACCTATCCAGTATTTATTATTTTGTGTTTTTTGGATTAAGGCTAGCCTTGTTGGGGTAAGATGATATCTCATTGTAGTTTTGATCTGCATTTCTCTAAAGGTTAATGATCATGACATTTCTTCCTGTGTCTGTTAGCCGCCTGAATATCTTCTTTGGTGAAGTGCCTATTCATATCCTTTGACCATTTTTTAATTGGGTTATTTGCCTTTTTGTTGTTGAGGTTTTGCAGTATCTAGTAGGTTTTAGAGATTAGACTCTGATCGGATTTGTCGTACCCAAAATTTTTTTCCCAGTCTGTAGGTCATCTTTTTACTCTTTTGCTGAAGTCTTTTGATAACCATAAGTGTTTGACTTTTAGGAGCTCCCATTTATCTGGTCTCTCTTCTGGTGCTTGTGCATTGTTACTTATGGTTCCTAGTATGTTTATGCCATGTATTAGGGCTCCTAGAATTGTCCCTATTTTTTCTTCCATGATCTTCATTGTTTTCAATTTTATATTTAAGTCTTTTTTAGTTTTTGTGCATGGTGTGAGGTATGCATCTTGTTTCAGTTTTTTGCAGATGGATATCCAGTTATGCCAGCACCATTTGTAAAAGAAACTGTCTTTTCCCCAATTAACGGACTTTGGGCCTTTGTCAAATATCAGCTTCCCATAGGTGGATGAATTTATGTCTGGATTCTCAATTATGTTCCATTGGTCTATGTATCTGATGTTGTACAAATACCAGGCTGTTTTCACTACCGAGGTGGTATAATAGGTTCTAAAATCAGGTAGTGTAAGGCCTCGCACTTTATTGTTCTTGAGTAATGCTTTATTTATTTGGGGCCTCTTCCCTTTCCATATGAAGTTGGTGATTTTTTTCTCCATCACGTTAAAAAATGCCAGTGGAATTTGGATCAGGATTGCATTGTATCTGTAGATTGCTTTGGGCAGAAATGGCATTTTCACGATGTTGAGTCTACCTATCCATGAGCAAGGTATGTTTTTCCACTTATGCAAGTCTCTTTTAGTTTCTTGCAGTAGTGTCTTGTAGTTTTCTGTGTATAGATCTTTTACATTGCAGGTTAGATTTATTCCTAAGTATTTTATCTTCTTGGGGGCTATTGTAAATGGTATTGATTTGGTGATTTCCTCATCGAGGTTTTCTTCATTGGTGTAAAGGAATCCAACTGATTTTTGTATGTTTATCTTGTATCCAGAAACTTTTCTGGAATCTTCTATTAGTTGCAGTAGTTTTCTTATGGATTCTTTGGGGTTTTCTGTGTATAAGATCATATCATCTGCAAATAGAGATACTTTGACTTCTTCCCTAACAATTTGGATGTCTTTTATTTCTTTTTCTAGCCTAATTGCTCTGGCTAGGACCTCAAATACAATGTTGAATTAAGAGTGGGGATAAAGGGTATCCTTGTCTGGTTCCCTTTCTCAAGGAGAATGCTTTCAAAGTCTCTCCATTTAGGATGATGTTGGCTGTTGGCTTGTATAAATGCCCTTAATTATATTGAGGAATTTCCCTTCTATTCCTATTTGGTGAGAGTTTTTATCATGAATGGGTGTTGGACTTTGTCGAATGCCTTTTCTGCATCAATTGATAAGATCATGTGGTTCTTGTCTTGTTTTATTT
>NW_004444011.1:5526274-5551488 GCF_000243295.1 Trichechus manatus latirostris | reverse complement strand
GATTTTCTAACCAGAGGACTCCCTTTAGTATTTCTTGTAATTTTGGTTTGGTTTTTGCAAATTCCCTAAACTTCTGTTTATCTGGAAATGCCCTAATTTCGCCATCGTATTTGAGAGACAGTTTTGCTGGATATATAATTCTTGGCTGGCACTTGTTTTCCTTCAAGGCTTTATATATGTCATCCTATTGCCTTCTAGCCTGCATGGTTTCTGCTGAGTAGTCAGAGCTTATTCTAATTGACTCTCCTTTGTAGATGACTCTTCTTTTATCCCTAGCTGCTCTTAAAATTCTCTCTTTATCTTTGGTTTTGGTAAGTTTGATTATAAATATGTCTTGGTGACTTTCTTTTGGGATCTACCTTATGTGGGGTTCAATGAGCATCTTGGATAGATATCGTCTCATCTTTCATGACATCAGGGAAGTTTTCTGTCAACAAATCTTCAACAATTTTCTCTGTATTTTCTGTTATCCACCCCCCACCCCCGTTCTGGTGCTCCAATAACTCCTGGGTTATTTCTCTTGATAGAGTCCCACATAACTCTTAGAGTTTCTTCATTCTTTTTAATTCTTTTATCTGATTTTTCCTCAAATAATTTGACATCAAGTGCTTTATCTTCAGTGTCACTAATTTTAACTTCTACTGCCTCAATCTGCTCCCGTGACTTTCTATTGAGTTGTCTAATTCTGACATTTTATTGTTAATCTTCTGGATTTCTGATTGCTGTCTCTCTATGGATTCTTGCAGCCTATTAAATTTGGCATTATGTTCTTGAATAACTTTTTTAAGTTCCGCTACTACTGTGTCTCTATGTTCCCTGGCTGTTTCTGCATTCTGTTGAATTTCCTGTCTTATTTCTAGAAGATTTCTGTATATTAATCTTTTGTAGTCTGCCCTGGTAATTCCAAGAAGTTCTCTTCCTCCAGAGAAATTATGGATTCTCTATTTTGGGAGCTTGCTGAAGCCAATCATGGACTGCCCCTTTTTGTGATTTGATATTGAGTGTTGTCTCCGAGCCATCAATAAGTTATTACAATTTTATTTTATATTTGTTTAGTGTGTCCTAGCTTCTTGTTTTGTTTTGTTTTGTTTTGATATGCCCAAATAGGCTGCTCGTGTGTGCTAGGGATTATTGGCACCTTTGAAGCTCTAACGTCCTGTCACCAGGTAGTTAGTTCTGTAACTCAGTATATGCACACAAGAGTCTGTTAAAATTTCCTGTATGGGTTCAGCTCGGGTGTCCAGGCAGTTGGTCTCCAAGTGTGTGGTGCAGGCTCTCACCTACAGTCCTAGATGGGCAGGGGTGATTGGAGTAGGCACAGGTATCTGGCTGCAGTAGAGGGTCACGTGCTGAGCAAGGCACGGGGCTGATGGCTGCCCTCGAGTGTCTGAAAGGAAAGTGTGTCCCTGTTCCCTAGAACAAGTAGGTAGGTGAGTTTTGCAGCCGTACTATGAGCACCCTACTCTGTTGGCTGTAAAGACTCAGGGGCACCACTTATTCTTGGACCCCTGTAGCAGGTGACTAGGGGGCATAGGTGGAGCCACCAGTCCTCAAGCCCCTGGTGTGGACCAGTAAAGCCCTTTAGGTAGGGCTGTGTCAAGGGTCACAAATCTGCCACTTCACAGCTGAAACAGTTGACGTTAGACTTCAGGTGTTTACCCTGTTGTACTGTGGTAGTGAGGGCTTATGCTGTTGAGATGGGTCCACACAAGTCTGTACAGGGGTGGAAGGCACTCAAAGTCTGCAGACCCCTTATGCCTGTGCCTAGCAAAGGAGCTGTGCCAACCCTGAGTTTGTGGCTTAGGTGAGCCAGTAGCTTATTTGTTCCATCTCCAAGGCCAGGAGAATGTGTCAGGGTGTCTTTTGGGATCTACTTCTGGCCCAGGGGACTCAGAGACTTCGGAAGGCTGGACTGGTGCAGAGTGGGGAGGGAGGAGGTAAAAGGGAAATAGGTTTTTCCCAAATGGGCTTTTTTTTTTTTTTTTAAATCCCCGTGAAAGACCACATGCACGTACTTATCTTTAGTGACTTGGGAGCCGCTTTTCACTGGTTCGGAGTGTCAAAGCAGAATCTCTGCTGCCAGATCTCTCTCGATGTGGAAACTGCCTCCCAAGCACACACGTGGAGCTGTTTGCCTGCTCTCTGCACACCCGGAGCCCTTCGGGGCTGAAGAGCTGTGGTTCTAGCTCCTGGTCTGGCACTCCTTGCTTCTTCCGAACCATCTCCCTCTCCCCCCACCACTCAGTCCGATTCCTCAACTTTGCCTTGTTCAGGGCTCCTAGATATTCATATACAATCAAATCACTTGTTTTTCCAGTTCTTTGTTGTAAGAGGGATATATGAAGCCATCTGACTACTCCACCATCTTGGCCCCACACTGATTTTTGAATGTTGACCTTGCATCATATGACCTTGTTCAATTTGCTTCTTAGTTATTGTTGCTTTTTGGTTGATTACTTACAATTTTCTACATACACAACCAGATTGCCAGTGAATAGTGATAGTTTTATTTCCTATTATCCAAACAACCTGACTTTTATTTTGTTGTTTTGCCTTATAGCATTGACTAGGAAGTCCTGTTAAATAGAAGTATCAGGAGGGGAAAATCTTGCTTTCTTCCCAATCTTAGGGGGAAAACACTTAAATTATTAAGTATGATGTTAGCTGTAGGTTTTCGGTGGCTTTCCTTTTCAGGTTGAGAAAGTTTCCTTCTATTTCTAGTTTGCTGAGAGGTTTTTTATTTATTTTTCAAATCATCTTGGGTTGTCAAATTTGTCAAATGCTTTTTTGCACCTATTGAGTTGATCATATGGTTTCCCCTTTTTAGTTTGTTAATACGGTGATTTACATGTATTGATTTTTTTATTGCAGTAAAGTACACATAACAAAAACTTTGCCATTTCAACCATTTTTAAAAGTCAAGTTATTGGCATTCATCATATTCACAGTGCTGCACAACCACCGCAACCATCCACTTCGAAAACCTCTGCTGCACTACCACCACAACCATCCACTTTGAAAACCTCATTATCATCCCAAACAGAAACTCTATCTTGTTACTTTTTGTTTTTGCAATTTTTTATCATTCTTTTATTTTTAACCTGTCCATGTCCTTACATCTAAAGTTGGTTTCTAGGAGACAGAATATAGTTGGTTTTGCTTTTTTATCCAATCTGACGATCTCTGTCTTTTAATGAAGTGTTTAGATCATTTATGTTTAGTGTTATTATTAATATGTTCAAGTTTAAGTTTACCATTTTGATACCTGTTTTTCCATTGGTACCATCTGTTTTTTGTTTTCTTTTCCTTTTTTTGTATTATTTTGTATTAGTTCAATTTTTTTTTATTCCATTTTATCTCCACCATTGGCTTATTAGCTATACCTCTTTATTTTTTTATTTTCTTAGTGGTACTCTAGGATTTGCAGTATCTAACGAATTACGGTCTACCTTCAAATAATATAGTATTTTATTCATCATGTAAGAACTTTACAACAGTATACTTCCATTTCCTCCCTCTTGCTTTTTGTGTGATTGTTGTCATATAGTTTACTTATGCATATATTATCAACACCACACACTTTATTATATTTGCTTTAAATAGTCAAATATTTTTTAAAGAGATTAAATGGGAAAAAGAATTTCTTTTCTATTTATCCACATAATACCATTTCTGGCATTATTTATTCCTTTGTGTAGATTAAATTTTCCATCTGTCATTATTTTCCTTCTGTCTGAAGGGTTTCCTTTAACATTTCTGCAGTTGGTCTGGTAATGAATTTTCTGAGTTTTTGTCTTACCAGAAAAGTCCTTATTTCACCTTTATTTGCTCCTTTTTGTTTTTCTTCTTTTGTACAGTATGATTATACTTATAATGTTGGAACATGTATGTTTAATGAATCTGGAAATACACATAGCGAACTGTTAACATTGGCTTATTCCTGGGAAGAGGGGTTGGAGGTGAAGGACAACTTTTAGATTTATTTTTTCAATTTTTAATTTGGAAAATTTTTTAGTGTACAGAAAGTTGCAAGAATAAGAGTATTATCAAGAACGCCTCTATAGTGTCTATCCAGATTCACCTACTGTTAACATTTTACCCAGTCTACTTCATTATTCTCTCTGTACGTATGTGTGTGTGTGTGTACATAAACACACACACATTTATTTTATGAACTATTTGAGGGCAAAATACTTAAGTGTATTTCCTAAAAATAGAAGGATTCTCTTTTATAACTATGGTACAATGAACTACTACACTAAATTTAATATTGACACATAGTTTTATCTAATCTACCATTTATATTCTAATTTCATTAATCGATGTAACAATGTCTTTTAGGATCTATGCTCTGGTCAAGTATTGCATTTAGTTGTCATGTCTTTTTAGCCTCCTTTACTCTGGGTCTTTTCCCTTATTTGTCTTATAAAAAATGACACTGGTATTTTTAAAGAATTCAGCCTGCTCCCCCTTTTAAAAATAGAACACTCATCATTTTTTGCTTGTCTGATGTTTCCTCATGCTTATATTCAGGTTTGCATTCTCAGTCAAAATACTACATAAGTGAGTTTGTCCTTCTCCACATCTGCAGGCACCTGATGACCATTTGCCCCCCATTGGTGATGACAATTTTGATTATTCAGTAATTTTGAAATTCAGTAATAACTTTTATTATTACTATTGCTTACAGCTAGTAAGCAATCTGTGTGGAGGCACTTTAAGATCATGCGAATATCCTTCTCCTCATCAAAATTTCCCTCTTGATTCAGCATCTGTTGGTGATTCTTGCTGAACTGATCCTTACTATGTTGGTTGCAAAATGGTTATTTTCCAGCTCCAGCACTCCCTCTTCATTTATAATTCGTCACTTGGCATTTTACTGCAAGTAGGAGTCCTGTCTCTTCTCTCAGTTATTTATGTATTTATCATAGGCATAGACTTACTAATACCTATTTTTCAATGATTTATAACTCAGTACTGTACTTAATTATTTTGGTGCTCAAATTGTCAAAGATTTGTCAGCTTGTAGTGGCTCCTGTGTCCTTGTGACACGTGATACCCCTCTCCATAATTTCAGCACTTTCTTAATATTTGGTATTAAAAAAATCCAGGCTTATCTTGTTCCTACTCTACCCCATCCTGAATTTAGCCTCTTCAGTGGAGACTCCTGGTACTTTTTAATGGGAAAGGTATTAGAAAACAAGATCTGGGTATTATGTGTGCATATTGCTATTGGGGAGTCTTTAATTCTTGCACCTTTCAGTTGACCAAAAATCAATGTTCAGTTCAGTTGACCAGAAAATCAACAGAGGTTTATACATGTTGTTGTTAGGTGCCGAGTTGGTTTTGATTCATAGTGACCCTATGTACAACAGAACGAAACACTGCCCAGTCCTGCGCCATCCTCACAATCATTGCTATGTTTGAGCCTATTGTTGCAGACACTGTGTCAATCCGTCTAATTGAGGGTGTTCCTCTTTTTCACAGACCTTCTACTTTACTAAGCAAGATGTCCTTCTCCAGGGACTTGTCCTTCCTGATAACTAGTCCAAAGTATGTGAGATCAAGTCTCACCATCCTTGCTTCTAAGGAACATTCCAGCTGTGCTTCTTCCAAGACAGATTCATTTATACATATATACATAGAAATATATATAGACACACAGATACTTACATAATACATGTAAACATACACCTGTGTTAGAAATCATGCATTCACAACAATAACATCAATTTCCATACATCCCCACGGGGATTTTTCTTGCCTTCTCCTCGTCCATATTGCTAAGTTACTTTTTCAATGAGAACCTGGTTTCCCAAAACATCAACATATTTGCATATTTGCTCAATTGCATTATACACCTAGAATAGTTTCAGAATTGCATGATCCTTGCCTCTACTCAAAACAAACCTACTGAAAAGAGCTCAGAATTTGTTTATAATTTTCTGCTTGGTCCTGAATTGCACCTGAGACTGAGGATATACCATCAAATACTGTATTCATAAATTGCTTGGATTAGTTCTCTCTTTCTCTTCTTCTTCCGTATGGCTATAATATTTATTTGAATTCTGATTGAGTGAATTTGTTTCAGTTTGGCTCTTCAATTTATTTTCTCCATCCATCCTTACTGACTTAATTTTACTTTTTGAATATGTGGAACATTATCATCTTTCCAAAAGAATAACTGTACAGAAAGATAAACTCACACAAATGTCCATTTCTCCCATATCGCTACTGCTACATTCCCCTTGTAGGGAACTGACTTTGTGTCTCTTGGATATAGCCTTCTTGTGTTTCTTTTTGTAAAGATAAATAGGTATTCATATGTTTTCTTGTTTTTCTTCTACTTACACTCAAGATTGCATATTACATATGCTCTTTTTAAAAATCATCTGTATTGAGGTACAATTTACATAATATAAAATTCATCTGTTTTAAGTGTGCAGCTAGACAAGTTTTAGTAAATATATTCAGTTGTGCAACCATCACAATCCAGTTTAGAACACTTCCATCACCCCACAGTTTCCCTCATGCTTATTTACGGACAATCTTTTCTACGATCTCCAGCCCATGTAACCACTGACCTGGATTCAGTGATTTTGCCCTTTCTAGAAATTTCATCTGAATGAAATTATGCAGTATGTAATCTATGTGTCTGGATTGTTTCACTTAACATAATGTTTTTGAGTTTCATTTATGTTGTTGTGTGAATCAGTAGTTATTTCCTTTTTATTGTATAAATGTATCATTGTTTATCCATTCAGCTGCTGATGGACATTTGGGTTGTTTCCAGCTCTTTGGCTGTCGTGAATAATGCTTCTATGAACATTTGTATGCAAGTCTTTGGATAGACATGTCTTCAGTTTTCACAGGTAGATACCTAGAAGTGGAATTGCTAGATCATATGCTAAGTGTATGTTTAATTTTTAAAGACACTGTCAAACTGTTTTCCAAAGTGGCTGTATCTTTTTACATTGCCATCAGCAATGGATTTATATTTTTTATATTAATTGTAAGCAAATGTATTCTCAGAAAATTGCTGAAAATTCCTGTCTTAGTTAGGCCAGATATTGTCCTTGTAATCTTGCTCATTTTTTACTTAAGCAGCCCTTTTCTTCATAGGTAGTTCAAAGGTAAATCAGATTATTCTGTGTTGAATTATAATGAATTCAGAATGAATGTGACAACAACAACAAAAAGACCCAGAGAATTGTTTCCTCTCCCTTAATAGGGAATGGAAACATCATACAAGTGATATGATTAAGGGAAGGGCTTTCTAACCCTGGTCTTTAAAAATAAAAGTCAATCGCACCAGAAACCTGAGTTTTCAAATTCTCTGATGGTAGAGCAGAAGTGAGGTTAGTTTGTGGACAAAACTTGAGCCTCTTGAAAACCAAAGCAAGCTTTATTGTGGCTGTCATTTAGGATATCACCCAGATGGTAACCCACCGCCCTCAAGTCAATTCTGACTCATACTGACCCTATAGAACAGAGTAGAACTGCCCCATAGGGCTTCCAAGGCTGTAAATTTTTATAGAAGCAGACTGTCACAGCTTTTTCTTGTGGAGCGGCTGGTGGGTGGGAACTGCTGACCTTTTGGTAGCAGCTGAGTGCTTAACCACTGGGCCACCAGGGCTCCTACCCAGGTGGTACACTGGACATATTATAGGCTTCAAGTTACATCCCAAGAAAATCTATATCAATTAATAGATTTGTCAGTTAATTTTAAAATTAACTTCAGTTAAATTTTAAATAACCAAAGATTGTCTTTAAAAAAACTCCTCACATCCCCTTTCAATACTGTTTTCTTTCTGCTACTGATACCTCTCACCTTTTTCATCCCAAGTGCCTAGCTCATATATAATTTTGTTGGACCTGAATTCAGCCAAGACATATATTAACCAATGAAGCTCTCATTAGTAAAAAGTTTACTTAAAGTTATTAAACATGTTTCCTGTGCTTCAGGGAAGTGAGGGAGTATTTGGTCAGTAAAGGGGTTTTCCTGGTATCCCTCAAACGCATCATATAGACAGATAGTTGCCCTCACATCAGCCCAGCCCTTAGGAGGTATAGATGTGGATGGACTACTGGGTCCAGGGTACTGGACAAGGGTTGTGGGGAGTTTTTCAGAAAGAGGAAAATACCTCCTGAGAGCTTAGACTCTAATGGGATAAACTGGATTACATATATTTTATATACCAAGATTAATATATTATCTATCTATCTCTACCTATCATCTGTCTATTAAGTCATCTGTAGCTTTATAGAGATACACTTAAGTGCTGAATAATTAAGAAAAGAGAAAAATTGAAGGATAAGATAATATGTGTCCATAAGGACTGGCTGATACATGTAGTTGATAAAATGTGCTAATTATCCTGTAGTGCCCATTTTTAATTAGCATTCTGTGTAGTTTCCTTATTTTCAGAAATTAGATCTCCCTAACATGCACAAGGCCAAGAGGCAGTCATTCAAATAGAGCAAGGGGATACTGCATCGTTTAAAATTAGGGAAGGTTGCGTCAGGGTTGTATCCTTTCACCATACTTATTCAATCTGTATGCTGAGCAAATAATTTGAGAAGCTGAACTATATGAAGAAGAATGTGGCATCAGGATTGGAGGAAGACTCATTAACAACCTACTATATGTAGATGATACAACCTCACTTGCTGAAAGTGAAGAGGACTAAAAGCACTTACTGATGAAGATCAAAGACCACAGCCTTCAGATTACACCTCAACATAAAGAAAACAAAAATCCACATGACTGGACCAATAAGCAACATCATGATAAACAGCCAAAAGACTGATGTTGTGAAGGATTTCATTTTACTTGGATCCATAATCAACGTCCATGGAAGCAGCAGTCAAGAAATCAAATGATGCATTGCATTGTGCAAATCTTCTGGAAAATATCTCTTTACAGTGTCAAAAAGCAAAGATGTCACTTTAAGGACTAAGGTATGTCTGACCCAAGCCCTGGTCTTTTCAATCTCCTTATATGCATGCGAAAGCTGGACAATGAATAAGGAAGACCAAAGAAGAATTGACATATTCAAATTGTGGTGCTGGCAAAGAATATTGACTATACCATGGACTGCCAGAAGAACGAACAAATCTGTCTTGGAAGAAGTACAGCCAGACTGCTCCTTAGAAGCAACGATGATGAGACTTCTCATGTACTCTGGACATGTTATCAGGAGGGACCAGTCCCTGGAGAAGGACCCATGCTTGGCAAAGTAGAGGGTCAGCAAAAAAGAGGAAGACTCTCAACAAGATGGACTGACACAGTGGCTGCTACAATGGGCTCAAACACAGCAACGATTGTGAGGATGGTGCAGGACCTGGCAGTGTTTCATTCTGTTGTACATAGGGTTGCTATGAGTTGGAACCTACTCGATGGCACCTAACAACAACAACAAACACAAAACACACCCACACACGCACACACGTACACACACACATCCACACGAATACACATGCACATGTCCGCAACACATTGATTTTCTTTTTCCCCCACGTTGCTTCTTATTGTTGGTTTCTTTTTTAGAGTTCACAGCTATGTCATTCCACATATGGGAGTAAATCTGAGAAATGTTATAGAGGAAATATCAAGACGTTACTACTTCTGGTTTGGTTAGGCAGTGGGTTCATTTTAGTAATGGTCCCAAGGTGTTCACAACTCCCTGTGTTTTCACTATGGGCTTGGCCATGTGACTTGTTTTGACCAACGGGACAGTGGCAAACATGATGCAGCAGATATTGGGAAAACTAGTAATAAACACCTGGGACACCGATAACTCCCATCTTTTTCTTTTTCTTTTCTACCATCATAGAAAATAGCAACTTTTACATTTGTGACAACAAAATTGATTCATGTTCATAATTTAATAGTTGTTTTAATATTCCATTCCATCACAATCAGTAGTTACAAAAAATATGGAGTGGCATTTTCTTCTCCCCCTCATTCAGGGGTGCATTGGTAAATGCTCAGCAAGTAGCTTTTGGAAAAATACAATGCCATAATTTGTATCATTTGCTGATTTCTGTGGTGTTAATACTCCCAATGTGACCAATTTCAAGTTACTGATGAGATGTCACTAAAAGCAGGTTTGGGAAGAGATGTGCAGTAGCACCCCATCGTACAGAACATTTATCATTCACCTGCAATAAATGTAAATAACCACAAGAACAAAGATGAAGATGGTGCAGGACTGGGCAACGTTTTGTTCTGTTATACATAAGGTGACCATGAGTCGGAGCCAATTTGATAGCAACTAACAACAACATTCTTAGGCTTATGGGAAATGCTGAGTATATGGCTCTTGCTTCTTATGCTTTATTTTTTTCTCTTTCAAACTCCTACCTGTTGGTCCATTTCTAAATATCGCATACTCAGTTATTCTGTTTTCTAATATTTCTTTCTTTAAGGCAGGACTGGGAGAACACTGGTTCTCAAGTTCTGCCTCAAGTATCTACTCTGAGAGTAGTTTCCAAGAATACTTCCTTCATTTATACGCTATTTGTGAAAAGTTACGTTGATAGAGTTAGTTATAGTAACATACTAAAAAGCCTTAGTTGGTGGCCTCTGCTCTTTAAAAGTTCATGCTTTCCTGGTTTGTCTGTGCTTCTCTTTCTCTCTCTTTTCCTGTGTTTGTGTGGGTTTCTCTGTATCTCTGTCTCCAACTTGTCTTTCCTCTTAATTTTTCCTTTTCTATCTTCCTCTCCCTCAGGGTTTTTCAATTTGTTCACAATATATATATGTATATGTACTGCTAATATATACATCTTTATTATTTGTTGTTTTTATTGAGTAGAATTTTATGTTCTCTCTCCTTAATTTAAATATTATGTGAAGAGCATGTGTTCTGTTTCAAATAAAAAATGACATGACTTTTATTTATGAATTTCTTGATGGAATTTTTTTGGACTGATAATTTCCTTTGAGAGAGAAAAATAATTTTTCTACACCTGTCATAAAAGCTCTATTCGTTCAGCCTGGGCAGTCACTACTCAATGATGAACTTATAGAAGAACTGAAAAATAAAATAAAATAAAAAAGAAGAAGGCTTCAGGAAGCTGGACCAGGTAGTATCATAGTGTACTGTCAGTATAACTTCAAGTCATTTTTAACAGAAATTGAAAGAGAAAGACCTGGAGACGTTCTAATAACCAATCTTTTGTACAGCACTAAGGTTTTAACCTGCCAAAGACAGTCTAAGTTCTTGAGTAGCTCAGCCCCATGACCTGTGTGCTGTTCTTTAACTAAATAGCAAGAAAGGATGGCCATAGTAGGAAAATGCTTGGCACATATGTTTTTGAATCAAGGAGTACTACTCCCAGCTGGATCACACTAGAAGTGTGAGGATGGAGAATAGCACAATACACTCGCGGATACTACACAAACAGCCAAAGGGGGATCTGTTGTTTAGTCGGAGGTATTACTTTATAAAGTTAACCACAAATGGAAAACTTTGACTATACAAGATCAGAAGTGTAGTTTCATTTTGATGAGATCTTAGTACTGTGTGCCCTCTTAGAATCACACTTTAGAAACTTAAAATGTCCAGAAGGAAAGCTACAAAATTATTAGGATCTTATCAAATAAGGCCTAAGAGAAATAGTAAGATCACTGGAACAATTAAACCAACAGAGATGAAGGTTGAGGGTGGAGATGAGGACTTGCTCTTTTCTCGGCACCTTAAAGGGCTAGCACAGACACGGGCATGCAGTGGGTGCACTGCTGAGATTTTATTGAGGAGCAATAACTGTTGTTGTTAGGTTCCGACAGAATGAAACGTTGCCCGGTCCTGCACCATCCTTACAATCATTGTTATATTTGAGCCTATTGTTGCAGCCACTGTGTCAGTTCATCTCATTTAGGTCTTCCTTTTTTTTGCTGACCCTCTACTTTACCAAGCATGATGTCCTTCTCCAAGGATTGGTCTTTCCTGATGATGTGTTCAAAGTAAGGGAGACGACAGATGAGCCATCCTTGCTTCTAAGAAGCATTTTGGCTATACTTTCTCCAAGACTGATTTGTTCGTTCTTCTGGCAGTCCATGGTATATTCAACTTTCTTTGTCAGCCCACAATTTGAATATGTCAATTCTTCTTTGGTCTTGCTTTTTCATTGTCCAGCTTTCACATGCATATGAGGTGGTTGAAAAACCTATGAGTTACAACAGAACCTTATGGGGCAATACCTACAGACAGCCTTACTTTGTATGTAAAACAATTTGAAGATCAGTAATCTCTCCTGAGAATATACAGATATTAGGGCTTGGGGCCTAAGACCTCTATCTCCTCCAGGCTCTGTCTGGCAGATGCACTTAAGTAAGACCAGTCTCATAGGGACCAACAGGCATACTTTTTTTTTTTTTTAAATGGCCAGATCAATGACCCTCCTTTCCCCTCCAGTGCAGGAAAACTGTGTCAGAGATTGTGATTCTTAGCTGAGGCCAAAGAAGCCTTCTGACTCCTTTCTTTAAATATTTCAAGGCCCTAGAGATTTCCAGCCTGACCTGAATCAGAGAGACAATGGCAGACCTCCCCATAGAAAGGGGGTACTGTGTGGGGTTTTGTATATGATGGGTCCTTTCAGGTGACAGGAAGCAGAGGAGGGAACTGGTTCTTATTATCCATCCACGAATGAAGGTATCGGAAAAGACCGACACAATGAACCTCCATATGGGTGAAACATGGCCGAATGGATATCAAGTACTTCAGTGTTCTCCTCCACATCCCCTGAGGGATGAAGGTGGTTGTCCCTTCTTCCATGGGCCAAAGTGGAATTATGAGTAGAAGGCATAAGTGTTTTTCCTCATAATAAAACAGGCAAACGGGGTTTTAATTTAGATCAAGGAGATTCAAGTGAGATGTAAGGAAGACTCTTCTCTAAGAATTATACCCAATAAAAACAATTCTCACTGAGATGCTCAAGATGTGGCTTTCAAGAGGATGGACCCCTACAAGGACTAGAAGGCAGGAGGAGACAGGAAAGCTGGTAATAGGAAACCCATGGTTGAGAAGGGACCGTGTTGACATGTCATGGGATTGTTAACCATTGTCATAAAACAATATGTGTACTAACTGTTTAATGAGAAACTATTTGTTCTATAAACCTGCATCTAAAGCACAATAAAAAAAATTAAAAAAAAAGAGGATGAACCCTTGCCTAATTAAAGGCAGATTTCCATAATGCACATGCATGTACTAAAGGTACATGTGCCATGTAAAACGGGAAATGCAATAGAAAAATGCAATTAAAAACAGAAAAGTGCAGCACAGTAATCCAACAAGATTAACAATAAGTACTCCACAATTGATCATAAACGATGTGTTTTCAGAACAATTTAATGAGACATTGAGTTTAAATTTACACTTATAAAAGAAACCAGGAATGTATGGGAAGATTAAACTTCCATCTGTCACACTGGAGGAATGTTCTATTTGGTTTCACAGCTTTACTTGATAAGGATGAAGTTTCACTGCCCTTTGTCAGACTGCTCAGGTGTGGAACCAAAATCTGTCTGCAGAGCCACTCAACTCAAAACACGGATTATCCTTTCCCCATATCTCCCAGCATGCTATAAGTCTTAAGCTATCCATTTCTCCTTCTCATATGAAAACTTTTTCAACTCTCACCTGTTAGAGGAAGTTGCTTTTCCCTCCGCCAAATGATCCAAATAATTTGTGGTTCAGGGTGATTGTTCATCCAATCCCCCAGGTGCCTAATCTTATAGGGCGTATAACCTTATTCCATGGGCTTTTTTCTAGGGAAAATTCTTTTGTTAATTATAATACAGCTGGTATCACTTCAGAAAGTGTGATGAGACTAATTGGGTGAGCTGGAAACCAATTACTTTGAGTGAGAAAGAAAGGAACAAGTGAAGATGGAATGTGAATGTGATGAACTCACAGGGGTACATCTGCTGCAGTCTGACTCATCTGTGGCCCAAACTGGGCCCCTAATACTACTACTGGGCCACAACTCAGAAGATACCATGGAAAATCTGAAGAGCTTTATAATTTAGTTAACGGTAATGTTAGCCTAGTGGCTTCCAAACATTACAAAAAAAAGATGGGTAGTGTAATTAAAGTGTCAACAAAATTTTAGAAGATGTATAATTCATGACATTGTGCCAGAAAGACATTAACTATTTAGGCCCATGGGTAAATAATGAAATTGTTATGCCTCATTTAGCTCACTATGGATTTGGAAGACAGAATAGTTTTCAGAGGAAATTTATAAATGAAGGCAAGTCTTGATTTAGATTCTTAGGTAGTACCAGAAGGTTTACACAGCCTTTATCACTTTAGCATCATATACCCTAGGCATCTGCTTTCAAATAACAGGAAATAATGGAGCTGGGAAATGCGTTTTCTTGAGAAACATCTTCGATCGCATGAGAGACAAATTTTGTGATCACCGTCTGCTAATGTGTAAGTGTAGGACTTCTTTTCCCTCTCTGAATCACTCCCTGTTTCTCTTTGTGAAGCTGTATCACTTGGGTGCAGGAGGAGAGGTTCTGCCTGGGTATTCTATTAGCATTCACTGTAACCAGCATGTAGAAGACACAAATGACTGAAGTCATTGCTTTTAAAGCCCTTTTCACAATTGAATTTCCTGTGGAGAAGCAATACCCCAGGAGCATAATAGATTTTTTCCCTGTCTTCCATTTACACACTTTCACAGCTAACTAATCAGTTGCCATTTTAATCTATATTTATTTGTTTACATGCATCATGCAGGCTGGCAATCTTTTGAATTTAAATGTAACTTAAAGTAAAATAAAATAAACCACAAGTAAATTACGCAGAATTGCTAACAGTAGGAACCTTGTTTACATTCCACATTCTGAAAATATTTTGTTCAGCTGGCTAGGGAAACCACATGGCTGAGACAGACTGGATGATGATTTGGTTTATTGCCTGGCTGGGACCAGGATAAAAAAGAGATGGCGTGTGATGTGACTGTCTGTCACCTCAAACTCGGAGAAAGAACACATTTTTAGCACACATGTGATCCGCACTCTAACAGAAGAGCTCCGATAAACTCAGCCAGATCATCGTGTATGTCTGGCACTGAGCCAGGACAATATGCCACTCTTTTTGAGTCTTCAGATAATAACTGTCTCTTCCTTTCTGGAGTCATCAGCGGATGTAACTTCTTTCATAAGACTCTCAGAGTCTATTTGTTCTTCAAGCCCTTTGTTCCCTCCTATTTTCTGGAATTATCCCCTAATAAATTCATATTTCTCCCTTCCCACCTACATTTGAAGGTCTCTTGAGAGGCTTTTGCAGTCTTGTCTTCCTCCTTGCCTCTCCCAAAGAGTGGTTGCAGCTCCATTAAATGCAGCTTAACAATATCTCATGAACTAAGGGCAAAGTACTCCTAGAGGCTATTGGAAACATAAAGATGCTCTTTAGCATGGTCCCTGTTCTCCAGAGGGAGTTTCTGGGTGGTGCAAATGGTTAACATGCTCGGCTGCTAACAAAAAGGTTAGAGTTTGAGTCCACTTACAGAAGCCTCGGAAGAAAGGCCTAGTGGTCTGCTTCTGAACAATCTGCCGTTGAGAACCATATGGAACACAGTTCTACTCTGACACACATGCAGTCACCATGAGTCCGAGTTGATGGCAACTGATTCTCTAGGGATGTAACATCTCAAGGGGCAAACCTGCAGCAGGGCGTAAGAACTGAGAAAGGAGGCAGGGGGTGAGTGAGGATGGAATTTAGAAGAGAAAAATTGGATTTTAACAAGGCTTTTCTAATAGGAGTTATTCCTGAGGTGCAACTCGGAAAATTATTAGTATTATTATCTATTTGTTAGAATATATAGCCCATCTGAAGAGGTCCAAACTAAAATTTTCTTTAGAGACCTAAGAAAGTGTTCACATTTTTTTCTTTGAAAAACAAATTTCCTTAAACACATTTTTATCTTGAGAGCTCATCAAGGAACAAATGCTGCTTGGGGATTTCAGGAGCCACAGCAGGGAATCCTTAGAGTACTTGAGGAGGTGGTGAGGTGATGAAGCACTGGGTGCCTCCTCTGCTAGCCTCCCACATGTCCATCTGAAAAGCAGAGCATTTCCAGCAGCCACTGTGGGAAGAGTAAGCATGAAACTGTTTCACAATCTACGGGAGTTTCTCTTCAAGGGAATATTAGAGGCAGCTCCTTCCAAGCTAGCTGCCTCATGGGCGTCTGCCTACTTCCTGGTTGTTCCTCATGCCCGAGCTCTCCCCTGCCCGGCCTCTAGCCCCTGCTCTCTATGCCTGATAACAGGGCTTGGATAGCCCTGGCCTGCTTTCTTTGCTTTTGGGCCACACTGGAGTTCTGCTCTCCACCTTCAGGGCATGGTGTGAAAAGCCTCCAGCCTGTTCCTGTTTTCTGCACCGTGCTCTGACATCTGTCCCCAAGCCCCCCATACTGTCTCTTCCATGCACCCTGAGGCTTCCCTTCCAGGCTTCCAGCTCAGGCTTGGTGTCTGGACCTGTATCAAGAGGACAGGAACAAAGAAGATGGGGATGGGGATCTGAGACTGCAGATAAGCAATCCTTCAGGGCCTCACCTGGGTGGAGGAAACTCTTCAAATGGGGCCCCACGGATAAGTTTTGAAAACAGCCTTTCAACATATTCAGACATCGATAAAGAACAAGATGTCATACTGTAGAATGAGAAAATAGAAAACAAGTGGACCTATGAAAAAAATTCACCAGCAAATTTATAAATGCTTCCAGAAAAATGTTTCCTCCTGAAATAGATTTGCTCATGAAACGGTAGAAAACTATGGTTAATATTTCCTGAGTTCTCAATAAAAGAGGATGTTTGGAATAAACACACATACATACACACAAAAGAACTGAAACAAAACTTTAACTGAAAACAATACAAAACAGACAACACATAGAAAACTGAATCAGCAGTGTAGATGACTAGCTTAAGGAAATGACTTAGAATGTTAAGGAAATATTTTTTTTACAGCTTTATTGAGTTATATGTACATGCAATCAAATTATCCGTTTAGGGGTACAGTTTGACAAGTTTTGGTAAGTGTGCACAGCTGTGCAACCATGACCACAATCAAGCTTTAGAACACTACCTTCATCACCCCAAGACCTTCCCACAGACCCTTTTTCAGTCAATCCCCACCCCCATCTTAACCCCTGGCTTCAGGCAACCACCGATCTGACTTCTGTCACTATAATTTTGCCTTTACATTTGTGACACATGTAATATGAAATTTATTATATTGGAATTTGTATTAATGGAATCATACAGTATGTACTCTCTTGTATGTCTTTCACTTAGCATGATATATATATTTTTTATTTTAATAGCTTTTCATTGGCCATAAGCAACACAAACAAAATAATTTAGTATCTGGGCTACACAGGGAAAAGTCACAATTAGGTGTGAATTGATCTAGTTTTCTATGTGATTAATAAAGCATTCTGTTTACTTAACATGATATATCTGACATGCATTCATGTTACTGTGCATTTCAGTAGTTTTTAATTTTTATTGCTGGCTCCCATGTATGGATATACCACTTTTTTTTATATAGAGATAAACATTTGAGTTGTTTCCATTTTGGAGGTTATTATAAATAATTCTGCTATGAGCATTAACGCAAAAGTCTGTGTAAACGTATGTTTTCATTTCTCTTGGGTAGGTACCTAGGAATGAAAATATTGAATCATATGGCAAAGTATGTTTAACTTTCAAAGAAACTGTCAAACTGTTTTCCAAAGTGGTTGTACCATTTTACATTTCCACCAGCAATGTATGAGTGTCCCAGTTACTCCACATCCTCACTAACATTTGGTATTGTCAGTCATTTTAATTTTAGCCATTCTAGTAAGTATGCAGTGGTATCTCATTATGATTTTAATTTGTATTTCCCTGGTGGCCAATGATGTTAAGCATCTTTCTATGTGTTTGTTGGTTATTTATATATTCCTTTTTTTTTTTGGTAAATGTCTAGGCAAAACTTTTCTGCCCATTTTTTTAAATTGGATTTTTTGTTTTCTTATTATTGAGTTGTAAGTGTTCTTTATATATTCTGGATACAAGTCTTTTGTTGGATACATGTTTTATAAATATTTTCTCCCAATTTGTGATTTGCCTTTTCATTTTCTTAATGGTGTTTTTCAAGAAGTAAATGTTATCGTGATGTTCAATCTATCAAGTATTTTATTTCATGGTTTGTGTTTTTTAATGTCCCGTCTAAGAAATCTTTGCCTAATCACAAAGATATGCTTCTGTGTTTTCTTCTGCAGCAAATAGTTTGATATGCAGATGTGGAAAACAGATTGTAGAGAGCTGCCCACTTATAAACTATAGGTGTGAAAAAAAGTAAAAGAGAGCAAATTGATCAGAAATTAAAATCAAAAGGGAATAGAGAAAAAAATCTTTTATAAATCTAAAAATCTAAATCTAAAACAAACTTAAAACAAAGACTCAAGTTGGATAATTGTGGCAGGCCAACTGTAGGGAAGTCCCTGGGTTGCACAAATGGTTAATGCACTTGGCTACTAACTGAAATGTTGGAGGTTTGAGTTCACCCATAGGTGCCTTGGAAGAAAGATCTGGTGATCTGTTCCTGAAAAATCAGCCTTTGAAAATCCTATGGAGCAGCATTCTACTTTGACATACATGAGGTCTCCATGAGTTGGAATCAACTCAATGCCAACTGATTTTTGTTTGTTTATTTTTTTAACTGTAAGGAATGGGAAGAAAATAGATACACCAAACATGTTTCAAAAACAGTGAAAAAACAGAAACCATGGAGTACATGTTCTAGTTAAAGTGTTTAAATTTAGAAAGGGTTTTATCTTTAGAAATTTAGAAAGTGTCTTCTCTTTCTAGTCCCAACCCTTCTTCTTATTTTTTTTCAAGTTTTTATAATATTTTATTGAGTTTTTGGTGAAAGTTTACACAGCAAGTTAGGTTCCCATTTGACAATTTCCACACAAATTGTTACATTTATCACAACGTGTCGACATTCTCTTTAATTGTGTTCTGTTTGTTCCCTTCCAGTACTCTAGTTTCCCCATCCCCTTATCTTCTCATCTTTGCTTTTGAGAAATTGTTGACATTTTGGTTTCATACTGATAGTTTTTATGTAGAGCACTGATCTTATGGGTAATATCCTTTATTTTGTGTGCCACTCTTTTATTTTGTTAAAAGATAATAGGATTTTGCTCAGGGTATAGGCTCAGTACTAGGTTTAAAGAATGTCTCAGGGCAATAGACTCAAGGGGTCCTCTGTTTTCTACTGTTCCAGTTTGGCTTTTTCTTTTTTTTTTTTTAAAGAAGAATTTGAGTTCTTCTCCATATTTTTCTCCCGTTCTATCTGGGACCAACGATTGTAGCCCTGGTCAGAACAGTCAGTGGTGGTAGCTGGGCACCATCCGGTTCTTCTGGTTGCAGGATAGATGAGGTTGTGGCTTTTGTAGACTTGTTTCCTCTCTGCACTTTTGCTCACCTTCTTGCTGTTTTGTTCCTGGTGAGTCAAGACCTGTAGTTGTGTCTTAGATGGCCGCTCACAAGCTTTTAAGACCCCAGATGCTACTCACTTCACTAGGATGCAGATCATGACTTTTGTGAACTATGTTATGCCAATTGACTGAGTTGTCCCGTGAGACTATGGTCCTAAGCCTTCACACCCATAAAACCAATGTTGGAAGGCATTTAGTTATGTCTGAAGAGTATCCGTATTCGTGCCTTCAATGAATATATGTGCCTGCATCCACATATTTGTATTTATACGTACCTATAGATACTTCTATCTGTTCTTATCTATGAACGCATGTGTATCTACCCATATACCAATTTGCCTATACTCATCCATATATGCTCAAATGCTTGTTATTACTTTGTTTGTGCTGTGCTCACTACATCCACAGTTGGGGCCACTTTTCCAATCACCAAAAATAGCTAGTCTCTACTGTATAAAGCGTACTTTCCTCATCCACCCCTCTTCCTGGTAACCACCAATGAACATTGGTCTCTCTGTATTTATCTATTCTTGTCTTCTTATAAAAGAGGGATCATACAATATTTGTCCTTATATGCTTGCCTTATTTCACTTAGCATTATGCCCTCCAGGTCCATCCATTTTGTCGTATGTTTTGCAGACTCATCATTGTTCTTTATGTTGCGTAGTATTCCATTGTACGTAGGTACCACTGTTTGCTTATCCATTAATTCATTGATGGGCACTTCGGTTGTATCCATTTATTTGCCATTGTGAACAAAGCAGCAATAAACTTAAAGTGTGCATATGTCTGTTCGTGTCATTATTTTTAGATCTATAGGGTATATACCTAGGAGTGGGATTTTTGGATCATAGGGTAGTTCTATTTCTACTTCTTTGAGAAAGTGCCATACAGTTTTCCTTAGTGGTTGTACCATTTTACAGTTACCACCAGCAATGGATAAGGGTTCCAATCTCCCGACAACCTCGCCAACATTTATGGTTATCTGTTTTTCTTTATCAGTGCAATTTTAGCCTGGGTAAGATGGTATCTCATTGTACTATAGTTTTGATTTGCATTACTCTAATGGCTAGTAATCGTGAGCATCTTTTTATATGTTTGTTGGCTGCTTGGATGTCCTCTTTGGTGAAGGTTCTGTTCATGTCCTTTGCCCATTTTGTGATTGGGTTGTTTGTCTTTTTGTTGTTGAGCTGTTGCAGTTTTCTATAGATTTTAGAGATTAGACCCTTACTGGAGAAATAGTTTCCGAAGATATTTTTCCAGTCTGTAGATTGTCTGTTTATTTTTTTTAATAAAGTCTTTTGATGAGCATAAGTTTTTTAATATTTATGAGGTCCCATTTATCTATTTTGTTGTCTTCTATTCGAGCATTTGTTGTAATGTTTGTTGCCCTATTTTTACAAAAGATTAGATCTCATAGTTTTCTTGATTTTTTGTCTTCCACAAATTTTGTGGTTTTAGATAAAACATTTAGGTCTTTGATTCATTTTGAGTTAGTTTTTGTGTATAGCGTGAGGTATGGGCCCTGTTTCATTTTTCTGTAGGTGGATATCCAGTATGATGGTTAAGGTTGCACGTCAGCTTGGCTGGGCAATGATTCTCAAGAGGTTTGGCCGTTACGGTGTAGTTTGGCAGCTATGTAATGATGTAATCACCTCCATAATGAGATCTGATATAACGTAATCACCTCCATGATGAGATCTGTTATGAGCAGCCAATCAGTTGAAAGGCAGTTTCCTTGGGGATGTGGCCAACATCAAATATATGTGGACTTTCTGGCAAAGCTTGCTGGCTTTTGCTTGCTCTGGATCCTGAAGCTAGCTCCTGTTTATCTGACCTCCAGTTCTTGGGACTTCAGCCTGCTGTCTGACCTGCTGATCTTGGGTTCACCAGCTCTTGAAGCTACATGAGTCAAGAGCAGCTTCCATCCTGACCCACAGACTTGGAATGTTCCAGCCTCTACAACCGCATGAGCCATTTCCTTGATATAAATCTTTCTACATATATACTTGTACACTTCACTGGTTTTGCTTCTCTGAGAGCTCAGCCTAAGACATTCAGTTTTGCCGGCACCATTTATTAAAGAGACTGTTTCAGCCCCACTAATTGGAGTTTGACTCCTTGTCAAAAATCAGTTGTCCATAGATGGCTGGTTTCAATTCTGGGTTCTCAATTCTGTTCCACTGGTCTATGTGTCTATCATTGAATCAATACCAGGCTGTTTTGATTACAGTGGCTGCATAGTATGTTTTGATATCTGGGATTGTGAGACCTCCTGCTTTGTTCTTTTCCTTCAGTATTGCTCGGCTATTCATGGTTTCTTTCCTTCCCATGCGAATTTGGTCAATAGTATTTCCACTTTAGTAAAGAATTTTGTTGGAATTTGTATTTGATTGCATTGAATCTGTATATCACTTTAGGTAGAATTGACATTTTCACTATATTAAGTCTTCCAATCCATGAGCACGGGATGTCTTTCCATTTTTGTAGATCTCTTTTAGTCTCTTGTAAGAGTGTTTTGTACTTTTCACTGTGTAAGTCTTTTATGTCCCTGGTTAGGTTAATTCCTAGATATTTTATCTATTTGGGGGCTATTATAAATGGTATTCTTCTCTTGGTTTTTTTTTGGAGTAGTCTTTGTTGGTATAGAGGAACCCAACTGATTTTTGTACGTTGATCTTGAACCCTGCAACATTACTAAATTCTTCTATTAGTTCCAGCAGTTTTCTTGTGCAATCTTTAGGGTCTTCTATGCATAGAATCATGTCATCTGCAAATAGAGATAGTTTTATTTTTTCCTTTCCACATTTGACGTTTTATTTTTCTTTCTTGTGTTACTGCTGTGACTAGGACTTCCAGTACAATGTTGAATAAGAGTGGTGATAATGAACATCCTTGTCTTGTTCCCATTCTCAAAGGGAAGGCTCTCAGCCTTTCTATCTTGAGTGTAATGTTGGCTGTTGGTTTTGCGTATATGTCCTTAATTATGTTGAGAAATTTCCCTTCTACTCCTATTTTGCTGAGAGTTTTTATCATGAAAGGATGTTAAATTTTATCGAATGCCTTTTCTGTATCAATTGGTATGATCATATGGTTCTTTTCCTTTATTTACATGATGTATTACATTGATTGATTTTCTAATGTTGAACCATCCTTGTAATCCTGGTATGAATCCCACTTAGTTGTGGTGTATGATTTTTTTTATATTTTGCTGAAGTCTGTTGGCTAGAATTTTGTTGAAAATTTCTGTAAGTATGTTCATAAGAGATATCAGTCTGTAATTTTCTTTTTTTGCTATGCCTTTTCCTGGTTTAGGTATCAGGGTTATGCTGGCTTCATAGAAACAGTTTGGTAGTGTTCCTTCCTCTTCTATGTTGTTGAAGAGATTGAATAGTATTGGTGTCAACTCTTTTCTGAGTGTGTTGCAGAATTCTCCAGTGTAGCCGTCTGGCCCTGGACTTTTTTTGGGGGGAGTTTTTTTTTAAGACATCTTCTGTCTCTTCTTTTGTAATGGGTCTGTTTAAATACTTAACCTCTGTGTTAGTTTCAGTAGTAGTGTGTTTCTAGGAATTTGTCCATTTCATCTAGGTTTGCAAATTTGTTGGAGTACAATTTTTCATAGTATATCTACTCACTTATTGACTATCTTGTTATCTGACATTTCACATTTACAAAGTAGTAAAAAATCTACTATCCAACTATTTTGCACATTGACGACATACATCTGGCAGTAACAAACGCTGAGGTGTAAGATGAGAGTAACGCTGGCTGTGATGGTTAAGGTTATGTTTCAACTTTGCTGAGCCATGATTCTCAGTGCTTTGGCAGTAATGTAATGATATAATTTGGCATTTATGTAATGATGCAATCATACTCCATCTTGTGATCTGATCTGGTCATCTCCCATTTTTTCATAACACCAATTTTCACCTAATGACCTGGTTTTTGGAACCTAACCATGTTGATAAGTGAGCAATGGGTGTATTTAGTTATGATCTTTTTTATCTCTGTTGAATCGGTCGTAATGTCACTAATTTCATGTCTTAATTTGATTTTTTGCCTCTTCTGGTTTTTAATTTTGTCAATCTAGCCAGTGGCAGTGGTTTGTCTATGTCATTTGAAAGAACAAACTTCTGGTTTTGTTAATTCTTTCAGTTGTTGTTCTATTTTCAATTTTGTTTATTTCTGCCCTGATCATTATTGTCCTTTTTCTGGTAGTTTTTGGCTTCTTTTGCTCTTCCTTTTCTATTTCTTCAAGTTGTAGGTTTAAGTTAATGATTTTGGATCTTTCTTCTTTTTTAATGTATGCATTTATTGGTATAAATTTCCCTCTGGGTACTGCTTTTGCTGTGT
This sequence comes from Trichechus manatus latirostris, assembly GCF_000243295.1. Classification (NCBI taxonomy): domain Eukaryota; kingdom Metazoa; phylum Chordata; class Mammalia; order Sirenia; family Trichechidae; genus Trichechus; species Trichechus manatus. The sequence goes on along the minus strand of NW_004444011.1, from coordinate 5,527,630 downwards.
TCCTAAGGTTTTGATATGTTGTGTGTTTTTTTTTTTTCTTTTTAAGTTTCAAGGAAAGAAATAGCTTATTTGTGATCTAGGTAGACAGTTATAAGAATTTATGTTGAAATTGAAACTTTCTGTAGTACAAATGAAAACTTACGTAGCACAAATTTCTAACATAAATCAGTTTTCAGATTTTAATTGCTATCAATATGCAGATTTTAATTGACAAAAGTGTTTTGTCAATCTTCTAGTTGCAAAAAGTACATGAAAAGTTTGAAAAATGCTTTAATGAGATTGATATATTTAGAGTAGTTTCTCAATTTATATAATTTCCCTTTGAATTTAATGTTACTGAATTTATGTAAGAGTTAGTGATTTACTTCACTAACTTCACTAGGACAGACCTAGTTTTTTAAACTGATATGCTTTTGTTTCAAAGTCAAATAAACTCTAAAAAACACAAACCACTTTTGTCACTATGGACTTGGGTATTAAGTAACTTGACGAAGTTACTTGAAATTTATTATGTTTGCGAAACTTAGGTGTGTGAAACTTTTTCTAAATACAATTTCAAATTTAGAACAGTTTTAGACTTACAGAAAAAATTGTGAAAATAACAGAGTTCTCACATCTTCTTTCTCCTATTATTTACATCATACATTAATATGGTACATTTGTTACAATTAATGGACCAATATTGGTACATTATTATTAATCAAAGTTCTTACTTCATTTGGATGTACTTGGTTTTTACCTGTCCTTTTTCTCTCCAAGGCTCTTATCCAGGATACTGCATTACATTTAGGCATCATGTCTCTTTAGGCTCCTCTTGGCTGTGAAAGTTTCTCAGACTTTCCTTTTTTTTTTTTTTTTTTTATTATACTTTAGGTGAAGGTTTGCAGAACAAATAGTTTCTCATTAAACAGTCAGGACACATATTGATTTATGACATTAGTTAACAACTCCATGACATGTCAACCTTCTCCCTTCTCGACCTTTTCTTTTGGTGAAAATATGCATAGCCAAAGATACACCATTTCAAAAATTTCTACATGCACAATTCAGTGACATCGATTACATTCTTCCAGTTATGCTGCTATTCTCCCTTTAGATGAAGGTTTACAGAACAAAATAGTTTCTCATTATACAGTTAGTACACATGCTGCCCTGTGACAATGGTTAACAACCCCACAACATGTCAACATTGTTCTTACTCAACCTTGGGCTCCCTATCACCAGCTTTCCTGTCCCCTTCTGCCTTCTAGTCCTTGCCCCTGGATTGCTGTGCCTCATTAGTCCCATTTTGTTTTATGGGGCTGTCCAATCCCCAGCTGAACGGTGAACCTCGGAAGTGACTTCACCACTGAGCTA
>NW_004444011.1:5484429-5524460 GCF_000243295.1 Trichechus manatus latirostris | reverse complement strand
TGATGTTGGGTGGAGTATTCTGTATGTCAATCAGGTCCAACTGGCTTATGGTTTTATTTAAGTTCTCAGTGTCCTTAGTGATCTTCTTTTATGTTCTGCCTATAATTGAAAGTGGTGTGTTGAAGTCTCCTACTATTATTGTGGAATTGTCTATTTCTCCTTTCGTATTAGTCAGTATTTGTTTCATGTATTTTGGTACATTGCTGTTAGATGCATATATTTATAATAGTTATGTCTTCTCTTTTATTATTAATTTAATGTCCATCTTTATCTCTTGTAATAGATTTTGATTTAAAGACTATTTTATCTAATATCAGTATGGTCACCTCTGCTCTTTTTTACTTGTTGCATAGAATAATTTTATCCATCCTTTTATTTTCAGTCTGTGTCCTTATGTCTAAAATGTGTTTTATTTTATTTTATTTTTTTGGAGAAGAAAAGCTTATATTTAGTCATATTTTTGCTTACCATGCCCTTTTTACCTTCCTGATATTCCAAAATTGTTTCTTTTATTATTTCCTTTATTTCTGGAAAACTTACTTTAGTCATTCTTTTAGGGTGGTTCCTCTAGTGGCAAATTCTCTTAACTTTCCTCTAACTGAGAGTGTCTTGATTTCTCCTTCATTCCAAAATAATTTTTTTTTTTTTTCTGGATTAACAGTTCTTTTCTTTCAGCATTTGAAAAATGTGCCTCTTCATTCTGGCCTCCATGGTTTCTGATAAGATATCCACTGTCATTCAATTTGTTTTTTTTAATGTAGGCAAGATGTCATTTCTCTCACTGCTTTCAAGATTTCTTTTGTTTTGCTTTACTTTTTTTTAATTGTGCTTTAAGTGAAAGTTTACAGTTCAAGTTAGTCTCTCATTTAAAAATTTATACACACATTGTTATGTGACCCTAGTTGCTCTCTATAATGTGACAGCACACTCCTCCTTTCCACCCTGGATTTCCTGTGTCCATTCAACCAGCTCCTGGCCCATTTTACCTTCTCATCTCATCTCTAGACAGGAGCTGCCTTTTTAGTCTCATGTATTTACTTGAGCTAAGCAACACTCTCTTCACAACTATCATTTTATGTCTTCTTTTTTTTTTTTTTTAAGATATCACAGATGGAGAATGCATAGTATATTCCATTGTATGTGTGTTTCTTTTTTTTGCATTTTTCTTAATTTTTTTGTACTTTAGATGAAGGTTTACAGAACAAATATTTTCTCTTTAAACAGTTAATACACATATTGTTTTCTGACAATGGTTAACAACCCCACAATATGTCAACACTGTCTCTCCTCAACCTTGGGTTCCCTATTACCAGCTTTCCTGTCCCCTCCTGCCTTATAGTCCTTGCCCCATTAGTGCCCCATTAGTCTCGTTTTGTTTTATGGGGCTGTCTAATCTTTGGCTGAACAGTGGACCTTGGGAGTGACTTGATTACTGAGCTAAAAAGGTGTCTGGGGGCCATACTCTCGGGGTTTCTCTAGTCTCTGTCAGGCCAGTAAGCCTGGTCTTTTTTTGAGTTACAATTTTGTTCTACATTTTTCTCCAGCTCTGTCTGGGACCCTCTGTTGTGATCCCTGTCAGAGCAGTCAGTGGTAGTATCTGAGCACCATCCAGTTGTACTGCATTTTATGTCTTATCATCCGGTCTAACCTATGTCTGAAGAGTTGGCCTCAGGAATGGTTTCAGTTCTGGGCTAACAGAGAGCCCTGGGGCTAAGATGCATTTCTTGTAGACAGAAAAAGGATGGATCTTTTTTTTTTAATCTATTCTGCCACTCTTTGCCTTTTGCATGGGGTGTTTAGATCATTTACCTTTAAGGTTATTACTGAAAATGAAGTGTGTACCTCACTCATTTTGCTATTGTTTTCTGAGTGTTTCATATCTTCTTTTTTTAATTCTGATTTTTTGGGTTTTTTTTTTGTATTTGAGTGCTTTCTTGTGATGAGCTTTTTTGTTTTTGTCCTTCTTGTCTTCTGAATGTTTCTTCTTGGTGATTTCTTAGTGGTTACCAAATATGTTACATTACACAGTTTACAATTACAACAAATTTTAACATATGAACAACAGTTAACATACAACCTTAACATAATAAATCTATTCCTGATATGCTCCTTCCTCCCACATTCCTGTTGGTGTGTCTCCATTATTATCAGTATACAACATATATTTGATAAGTTTACTTTGTACTTATTTCTTAATGCTCTTTCCTTTCCATTTGGAGTACTCCCTTGAGTAATACCTGCAAAACTGGTCTGGTAGTGGCAAATTCCAAGAGCTTCTGTTTGTTTGGAAATGTCTTGATTTCCCTCCTCATTTTTGAGTGACAACTTTGCTGGATAAAGAATTCTTTGTTGGAAATTATTTGGGTTCAGTATTTTACATATGTTGCTCCATTGTCTTCTGGCCTCCAGAGTTTCTGGGGAGAAATTTGCTCTAATTCTTATGAAAGACCTTTGGTATACTATATTGCATTTTCTCTTGCTGCTTTCAGAATTCTCTCCTTGTCTTTGGTTTTCAAGAATTTTATTGGAATATGTCACAGAGTTGATCTTTTTGTGTCTCTTCTGATTGAGGTTCATGTAGCTTCCCATATTTGCAGTCTTGGTTCTCTGTTCAGGTCTGGGAAACTCTCTGATTATCTCTTGGAAAATTGTTTCTGTGGCTTTATTGTTGTCATGGTACTCTGAGATTCCAATAATTGTCAAGTTAGATTTCATAACTGAATCCCACATTTCCTTTTGGGTTTGTTTGACTTTCTTTGTTCTTATCTCTTGAGACTTGATCAGTTATTTTGTCTTCTATTTTACTTATTCTATCTTCTGTCTGTTCGACTCTATTGTTGAGTGTTTCTCTGGCTTTTTCTAATTCAGATGTTTTAATCTTCAGTTCCAGTAATTCCCCTTGAGATTTTTTTTTTTTTTTTTGGTTTGTTTTTTGTTTTTATATGTTTTTATTTCTTTGTTAAATCTCGCATTTTGTTCCTTCATTTGTTTCCTTTTCTCTGCTAGTTTGTTTTCTGTGTGCTTTTTGCTTTCTTTAAACATATTTAGCACCATAGTCTGAAAATTATCAATTCTTTGCATTATTCTGGCTTTCATAGGAGAGATTTCCTCTTCTTCATATTTTGCTTTTGATTGTTCCTCCTTGTGATTCTGTGTGTTTTACTATCTTTTGTTGAACTTGGGCCTCTCTTATTTTTTGCTTCAAATTTTGTATTCTGTTTATTGTGGGAAATTTTTCTGATTGGGTACATTGGTGGCACAGCTAACTCCAACCCTTTTTAGTCCCTGACCCAACCACTCTTACATCACATACTTGCTCACTTCTGAGGTGAAGGACCAGGACATCTCCTTGGTCTACTATCACTTGCACTCATCTTCCGGACCTTGAGGCTCTGCCTTGTTCTCTGCTTTGGCCCTCCATATGTGGTGCTTATCTTGTCTTTTCTCAGCATATGAATGATCCACCAGGCAGCACAGACCACTAGCCTCAGGGAACCCAGGCCTCAGCCTTGTCAGTTGGCTACACCCAGCCCATCATTCCATAGTATGGGAGAAGAGAAGACTTAGAAGGATGTTACCTCCAAAATAACTAAATCTAACTTAGTTTAAGGTTTCTCCTTTCCAACAATGGATAGGAGATAATGGAGCAACATCTGGAGAGTTAGGAAGGAAAAAAAGAATTTGGTACTCAATTCAGTTGAGGACAACTGAAAAAAATTGAAATGCATATTTTCAGAATATAGATGATCCCATTATTATTTCTACAAAAGTTGTTTTAAAATGTGCTTCAAATACTCAGAAGTTAATCAGAAAAGAAATTAATAGTGGGGAATGTGAAGATGAAAAGGACTTCTAGTAGATTTTAAAAACATCTGAAGATAGAAATATGGTTAAAGATACTATCCAGTGATTTAGATAAGGGTTGTTTTTCAAAAGTTGAAAATAATTTTAGGAAATAGACTACAAAATTAAGAGTGAGTTAAAAAATACTGTTCATGAAATAAATGGATCAATAAACATGGGCTGAGAGCTTACTACATGAAAATCACTGAACTAGGTGTGATTAGGGAAACAAGGACATGTAAGTGTATAGGCCCTTTTCGCTGGGAGACTATGATGCAGTTGGAATGACAATGGTTACTGTCTTAGTGAGGCTTAGGCAACAACAGGGGAGCAACTGGTCAGCAGGGTCTGTGCTGGCCAGGAGCCCATCTCATGCCTCTCTCCTTTTCCTCAAGCTTTCCCTGTGTGTAGAAAACCCTCCTCTCTCTTTTGAGTGTCCCTCTCTTTCCACCCTTGTCTATAAATGGTGAATTCCTGTAATTAATCCTTCAAGTATTATTCCTCCAGGAAGCCTTCCCTGATTGGCCCTGGCCCTCAGGCTGAGTGGTCCTCCTACACATACATAGCCCTGTGCATACTTCAGCTCCTGCACTGATCACTTACCACATTGTACTGAAATCATCTGGTTATGTGTCTGCATCTCCCACTAAACTGGAGGCCATTCAAGAATAGGGGCTGTGAAGTGTGTCTTATTCACAGACACATAGGTGCCCAATAAATATTTCAAAAGCTGGTCTGAATGAAGCAACAGATCAGTGCACTCATTCAGCAGTCAGCCAGGTTTCTCACTCTTGAGTTAGCTGCCGTCACTGCTCCTAGAGAAGCACCAGGACTACAGACAGGCAGCCTGCCCTCAGAAAGAACAAAGCCCATTGAGATTATAACGGCCATGGCTGTGCCCTTCTTGATGGTGAAGTTATTGGAAGGACACCAGGCCTCCTGGATTCCACATGCCTGCCTGAGCCAACCTCTGGGATGTGGTTTCTTTCCATCTCTGGCTACCTGCCTTCTACACTCTTGTTTCATTCTGACCACAGATAAATGCAGAGTCTCTATAGCCTCCCATGGGGTATGATCTCCAGAGCTTGACTCACTTTATTCAAACTTCCTATGCCTATAGGACAAAATCCTATAGGGGATATGGAGTTACTGAAGGATTTTAAGCAAGAGAATTATGTTGCTAGAACCTGACCAGAGACAAGGAGATTGGCTGAGAAATATTGTTTGATTCCCAACAAGAGATACTAAGGCCTGGGTCAAGGTCAGTGGTAAAAAGGAAGGAAAGAAGTGGATAGATTGGAGACGTGTTTTGGGAATAAAATCTGTGATGCATGAAGGAAAGCAAAATGCCTAGCATTTCTCCCAGGTCTCTGACTTGGGCTCCTGAATGGATCTTGGCACAATGAACAAGTAATATGGGACAGTAAGCAGATATGAGTGAGCAGGTAACCTTTTACTATTACAAAAGCGGCATACGTACATTGTAGAAAATACAGAGAAGCCAAAAATAAGATAATAAAGAGGCCACGTTCCATCACACATTGTTGTTATTATGTACTGTCAACTCAATTCCAACTCATGCTGACTCTATAGGACAGAGTAGAACTCTATAGGACACAGCAGCCTCATAGGGTTTCCTAGGCTGTAATCTTTATGGGAGCAGATCATCAGGTCTTTCCTCCTGCAGAGCCACTGGTGAGTTTGAACTGCCGATCTTTTGGTTAGCAGCCAAGTGCTTAACCATTGCTCTACCAGGGCTCCTCCATCACCCATTATCACTATTAAATTCTTAGTGTATATCCTTCTAGATCTTTTTTCTAGGAGATGGACTATAGTACTGGCTTATAAATTGCTTTTATCAATTAGTAATCTCCAACTTTTCATGTCAATAAATTTTATTTTTCTAACTTCCTATTTGTATTACATTTCCCCAGTTGTCCTCAGAAAGTCCTTTACACTTGTTTTGTCCAAACCAGGTTCTAACCCAGGACCATGAAATGTATCTGATTGTTATATATCTTCCAAAAACCAAACCTGTTGCCATCGAGTTAATTCTGACTCATAGCAACCCTATAGGACAAAGTAGAACTGCCACATAGAGTTTCCAAGGAGTGGCTGGTAGATTTGAACTGCTGATCTTTTAGTCAGCAGCCGTAGCTTGCCGTAGCTCTTAACCACTGCGCCACCAGGGCTCCGTTATGTATTAGGTATTACTTAATATAGCACATTCTCTTTTTTCTCATGATATTGTCTTGATAAACAGACAAGGCCAGTTGAACTGCAGAATGTCCCACCTTCTTTCTGGCTCTATTGGTACTTCCTAGAGGAGGTGTCATTGAGCTTGTTCCTCCATCCTGCAAGAAGAGTCTTCCACAGTCACAAGTGAAAAGAAAACAAGAAATAAGCATAGAAAATGACAAGTCTAAATGAGGGGCAAAAGCAGTAAGTGCAAAAGGATTCCAGAAAAGGGGAAATGATATTTGAGCAGGCCCTTGAGTATAAGTAGAATGTGGATAGTTAATCAGGTAGAGAAGAATACCAGTGAGACATCGCAGTGAATAAAGGCACAGATAAGGGAAAGAATAAGACTGATCTAATAACTTAGGTTTACAGGGCATTGGTGGCTCAGTGGTGGAATTCTCGCCTTCTATGTGGGAGACTTGGGTTCACTTCCTGATTAATGCACCTCATGCACAGCCACCACCATCTGTCAGTGGAGGCTTGAGTGTTGCTCTGATGCTGAACTGGTTTCAGTGGAGCTACTTCCAAAAATTGGCCTATAAAAACCCTATGGATCACAACAGACCATGAGATGTCCACGAGTCAGGGGCCAACTTGATAGCAGCTAACAACAATAATAATTTAGGTTGATCTTTTTTTATTCAGAGAATGTTGGCACTGTTTACCAAAATTAGTGAATAGAAGAAGTAGTTGCTATTCATGATTGTTATGGTATGTAATGGAAATTTTTTGCCAGGAGTGTTTAAAAAGGATATCTTCCTTCAGATTGCGCCACCAAAGAATACTTATGTTTCCATCAATTTTTACTATCTGAAAGCATTAAAACAAATGAAATTTATTCATAATGTGTGTTTGATACAGAAGCATATCCTTATTCTTTCATCTTTTGGTTGTGTTTTATTTGAATCACTTAAAGATGTACTAAGGGCTATAAATTCAAGGATGATATAAATCTTCAGAATGTATAAATATAAATCTTCAGAGTGTATACATGACTGAGGTACTAAAAACCTTTTTCTCTGATAACACCAGAAAGTTTGTCAGACATTAGAATGGATATTTTCACTTCAAAGTTTGGTGGTACAATCTGAAGGAAGATATCCTTTTAAAACATTCTTCACAAAAATATTTCCAATTACATATCATAACAATCAAGAATAGCAACTACTTCTATCGTTCAGTAATTTTGGTAAGCAGTGCCAACATTCTCTGAAAATAATGTAGATCTGTACTTCTGGAAATCAATTATATCAAATGTCTGCTTAAATTTACCTTAGCAATTGACATACCCTCTTAAGATTTGATTATTGAAGTGAACACACATTTCCAGTTTGTTAACCTAATCCTAACAAGATGACTTTAGAAACTGTCTTAGAATGTTGAGACATTTGTATTTTCCCCTAGCTCCTTAGTAATTTGGTGAATACGGTGAATACCACTTAGATTCTAAACCTTGAAGTAATTTTTTTTCTTCCCTTTCCTGTGTTTCCTAGAGCACACCAGTCCTGAAGTCCCATGACTTCATCTTAAATCCTTCTGCTTTCACAATTTCCTTTTAGTTCTTATTATGAACATTAACTTTCAGATGCTCATCATCTCGGTGTCTCCTACCTCTTCAACTACATAATTTCTACCAGATAAATTATTCTGAAATTAAAATATCAGCATACCACTGCCCTATTAAAACACACATACACACACATACAACCTCCAAAATTATAAGACAAAATCCAAATTCTATAATTTCCACCAAAAACCTATGGATCCAGGTTGGCTTGTCTCCTTATTGCCTCTTGAACATGCCCCACATTCATTTCCAACTCCAACCCTTTGCTCCTGCCATTTCCTCACTTAAATAGTCTTCCTTCTCCTACCATATTTAGATCTTACCTAAGGTTCCATTCCCTGGTGGCACAGTGGTTAAGCATTAGGCTGCTAGCCAAAAGGTAGGCAGTTCGAATTCACCAGCCACTCCTTGGAAACCCTTTGGGGCAGTTCTATTCTTTTCTATAGGGTTGCTATAAGTTGGAATTGACTCAACAGTGATGGGGTTTTTTTTTTTTAAGGTTCATCTCAAGCCCACGGAGAATTTTTCAATAGCTTTACACCACAATAATCTCCATCTTCTATGAAATTGTGTAATTCAATTTGTGCACGCCACTCATTTTTACTTTTTATTATTCTTGGCCTTTTTTTTGCTTCGTAACTATTTTCATGTGTGTGTCTTCATAATTTGCCTCCACTAAAAAACCCTGGAAGAGACTTAACGTATCTTTTGTGTTCTCCATTGTGCCCCAGGGGTTGGAGAAATTAACCCAGGCATTGCCCTTCCCACTAGTCCACCTCCCTGGTGCCTTCCTTTCACCTGTTCTCTGGCATTGCAGATGGTCTGGGAGCCCCAAACTCTTTAAACTCCTGAAGAAGCTACGGCATCTGATAGTCGTTAGTGCTGCTCACTGGATATTTCCTCTTCTCCATTGGACGCACGGTAAGACTACATTTTCCTGCCACTTTGAAGCTAAGCATGGCCATGCAATTTGCTCTGACCAATGAAATGTGAATAAAAGTTCATCCTCTTTCTTTACCTTTACAATCAGATTGTAATTGATGTTGGGTGGAGTATTCTGTATGTCAATCAGGTCCAACTGGCTTATGGTTTTATTTAAGTTCTCAGTGTCCTTAGTGATCTTCTTTTATGTTCTGCCTATAATTGAAAGTGGTGTGTTGAAGTCTCCTACTATTATTGTGGAATTGTCTATTTCTCCTTTCGTATTGAGATGGTTGAGATGGAACCTCTAACAGCCTGGGATCCACAGTTTATTTCTGAGGCGCAAAAGCTCCTACTTTTTCTGTTTGATTACTAAAGCATAAGAGATTTCTTTTCGAGTTTCTATAAAACATGTCTGAGTGGTATTTATCCTTTTAACATTTATTAAATATCATCCACAAAGTTGACCAAAAAATGCTAGATTTCCAAACTGGTATTTCAACAGTGATGAAATTAGGCAACAGAAGGGGAAAAAATAGGACAAAGAAGAAGGGAATTTTCATTAACAACCAATATGTTTGCTTAGTAAGAGTCTCTGGGTGGTGCAAATGGTTAATGCACTTGGCTGCTTACCAAAAGGTTGGAGGTTCAAGTCCATCCAGAGGTGCCTCAGAAGAAAGGCCATGGCAATCTACTTCTGAAAAATCAGCCATTGAAAACCATATAAGGTCACCATGGGTCACAGTTGACTCTATGGCAACTGGTTATGGTTGCTTAACACAAGGTGTTCTCCCAACATTCAGTGAGAATAAAATCTAAATCCCCCACTGCAGCCCACATGTAGAGGTCCTATGGATCTGGCTCCTGTCACCTCTCTGACCCCATCTCCTACTGTGATTTGCTTTAGACACACTGGCTTTCTCTCTAACCCTTGAACACATCAAGCCTGATCCCATATCAGGGCCTTTGCATATACTGTTCCCTCTGCTTGGAATGCCCTTTCCACAGATTTTCACATGACTAGTTCCTTTCCTGATTTTCAAGTCTCATCTCAAATGTCACCTCCTCAAGATGCCTTACTAGGCCAGCCTAGATAAAGTAGCCCCTACTGCCACCATGACCACGTCTATCCTAGTATCCTGTTTTTTCATAGAATTTATCACTAGCTGGAATGATTTTGTATATATTTATTATCTGTCCCCCTATTAGAATGTTGGATCGATGAGGGCCAGGAGCTTGTTTGCCTTGCTCCTCTCTGTGTCTCTAGGGTAGTAGGTGTTTGTCATGGATTGAATGTGTTCCCCCAAAATATGTCTCAACTTGGCTAGGGCATCACTCCCACTGTAGTGTGGTTGTGCTCCATTTTGTATTCTGATGTAATTGTCCTGTGTTATAAATCCTAATCTCTGCTGTCGTTAATCAGGCAAGATTAGGTTATGTTAAAGAGGACTAGGGTGGGATGCAACACCCTTACTCAGATCTTAGCCCTGATCTGATGTAAGGGGAGTTTTCCTTGGGTGTGGCCTGCATCACCTTTAATCTCACAAAAGATAAAAGGAGAGAGAAGTGAGGAGAGAGAGAGGGACTTCCTACCACGGAGAAAGAAGAGCCAGGAGCAGAGTGCATCCTTTGGACCCAGGGTCCCCATGCTGAAAAACTCACTAGACCCAGGGAAAGATTGATAACAAGGACCTTCCCCCAGAGCTGACAGAGAGAAAGCCTTCCACTGGAGCTGGTGCCCTGAATTCACACTTCTAGCCTTCTGAACCGTGAGAGAATAAATTTTTGTTTGTTAAAGCCGTCCACTTGTGGTATTTCTGTTATAGCAGCACTAGATAACTAAGGCAGTGCTCAACGAATATTAGTTGAATGAATGGACTGAGGCTGTAGGGGAACTATAGTAAAATACTAAGAATTATTATATCTAAAATTTTTAAAAATCTTCCTTCACAAGTATCGTCTCAGATTTAAAAACCAAAAATAAAAACAAAAAAAACCCACCTTTCCTTATAGATACTATCTTCAGCAGCATCTCTTTAAGTTAATTTGTTTTAATAAAGAGTAGTGTATACAAAGCAGAGTGTCAGTGCTTTCTCCTAACCACTGTTCTTTTTCCCTGTTTCTTCTGGGCAGAATGCAATGACTTCCCAGCTCAACCTGTTAAGACCTGACGGCCACGTAAAAAAAAATTGGCATAGTGGTGCTTACGAAAATACTTCACAGGGGAAGGGCACGATTGGCAAACAAACGTAGAAGGTGTGCATTATTTGTGTAAAAATGTGATAAACAGAATAAGACTTTATTAGATCCCAATATGCTGTTCCTTTAATTTGACTTGCCTACTGAAATTTTGAACATTTTTCATGAATGTTTTGAACTCTCCCAGATAACTGTGCACACAGTATAGGCGACACCCCCAGCTTCTGCTCGTAAACTTCTTTCTGATTTGACCTCAATAATTGCTTAGCTCTCTGAATCACAGCATTTGTTCATTTGTTTATTGATTGCTTAACTAGTTGATTTGTTGATTCATTCATTTATTCAATAAACATTTAAGGTACATGGCTCTGCGTCAGGTACTTAACTGGGCAGTGGGATTCATGAGTGACTAAGGGGTAATCATTGTGCATGAGAACTTTACAGTCTACACTGACTTGGAAGAATGAACAATAAAAGAGTTTAATTCCAATTTCAGATAAAAATAGAACTTTTGATTTACACTGAATGAAGCTGAATGAAGAATCACTGCTACCCAACTAATAGTATCAGCTAGTAAATAATTAGTATCAACTAGTTCTCATTGTAGAAAAAGTTTCAAAGGATTAAAAAAAAATTGAATACTAAATATGCAAAGCTGACATTTGGAGATAATTGCAAAGATTATGAAATAAGCTAGTAGGTATCACTAGTTTCTATTTTTTACCTGGGTTGGTCTTTTATTATAAGCTTGGAGAGCTGACCATTAACAAGAAAAATGTGGGTGATGAGCAGGACGAAATCACATTAACTTTGCCTTAAGAGCTAATCTAAGGAGCCCTCGCTGCACAACGGTTAAGTAAGAGCTCTGCTACTAATTAAAAGGTTGGAGGTTTGAACCCACCCAGCGGCCCTGAGAGAGAAAAGACCTGGCAATCTGCTCCTGTAAAGATCACAGCCTAGAAATAGCTATGAGGAAGTTCTACTCTGTCACACAGGGTCGCTGTGAGTTGAAAATTGACTCTACGACACCTAACAACAACAAAAGCTGCTCTGTTGTATTTAGGTTGATCATATAAAAATGTTCTGCGGGGCAGGGGGTGGGGAAGGAAGAGTAAGGGAGGCAGTTGGAAAACTTATTTTGTTGAATGAAAGCATATCAGAGAATTACGTGGAGGCCAAAATGTAATCTGCAGGTAAGACGTCTGTCTAAACCTGTGGTTTGTAACCTTGGTTGCACATTAGGATTACCTGGGAAACTTTAAAAATGACTATGCCTGGGTCTCATACAAAAATTCTGATTTAATTAGTCAGGGGAGCTGCCTAGGCACCGGGATTTTTAAAGCTCTCCAGTTGATTCGAATGTGCAGCCACATTTGAGAACCACTAGGCTAGAGTAAAATCTCTAATGGGAAGCAGTGCATGTACAAAAGGAAATCATCCTTTTAGGGACTCTTTCCAGTGATCCAGGAGACAAGATATTACCAAAAAGACAAAATATGGCCTTTTCTGGGAGAAATGAAAAATGCACTTCAAGGAAGTAAAAACCCATTGCCGTTGAGTTGATTCTGACTCATAGTGACACTGTAGGAACAGAGTAGAACTGCCCCATAGGGTTTCCAAGGACGTCTGGTAGATTCAAACTGCCGACCTTTTGGTTAGCAGATGATCTCTTAACCACTACGCCATCAGGGGTCCTAGGAAGTAATAGAAACCTGAATTCTAAAACACATCCATCAATTGGATAGGAAACAAACTACGTAGCCAGGAGTTGAAAATAAATAAGAAATAGAGCTTGTTAATAAGCATTGTTAGATGAAATGAATGGAAGAAACTGAAAATTTGTATGTAGGTGTTATATTAATTTGTGCTTTGCTCTACAATACATATTATTATAAATAGAAATCAGAGCTCAGTCAAAATGTTTGATGCTAATTAAAAAGTTATATTAGTGCTTCTCAAATGTTTTCATGTGGCAGAGCATCTAGAAGTCATAGGGCTTTTTAAGGAATACCATGCGATATTGATATAGCAAATATGTAGGGACTAAATATATAATTTTGTGTTAAATCAAATACAATCTCTTATAGACAAATAATACCTATAAATACACAATAGCAAGAGTCAAAGTCTTAAGAAAAAAACCAACTGAGAAAATACCAGTTGCCATTGAGTTGACTCTGACTCATGGTGACCTCATGTGTGTCAGAGTAAAACTGTGTTCCACAGAGTTTTCAATGGCTTATTTTTCATAAGTAGATCACCAGGACTTTCCTCCAAGGTATCTCTGGGTGGATTTGAACTGCCAACTTTTTGGTTAGCAGCTGAGTGCATTAGCCGTTTGCACCACCTAGGGACTCTGCTCCTTTCTTACACAGGCCCAAACTTGGATAATATCTGGTTTATCTTGATTTCCAGAGCACAGCTGAGACAATGCAGGGGCATGCAAAAGATTTGATTAATAGATGTGACACATACATGTCCATCTGCTCAATAGATTCAGAACTTCCTGAGGGCAGGAATTGTTTCTTATGGGCTTTGTGTCTCCAGCACACAGTGATTGATGGTGTCTGCTGCTACCTCATTAAGTGTTCGATAACGTTAAGTAAACTGTAGGGGATCCTTTCAGAAATCTCTTCCTTTTGTCCAACTAAGCTCTAAATCATAGATACTGACACTTAGTGAGGCTACCTAGAGTTACTGTTAATCTGATACATTTATCTTTAGTGTATCCAATTTTGATTTTAAATGGTGGATTAAAATCAGAAGATGATTGATGTTCCCAACATGAAAGATGTGTTTATAAGAGTCAGAACAACTATTTCAAAGCTATAGTGAAGTGAGTTCCTTTATGTGCCTTTTGCCTTGGTTCTTTGGAAAAACAACTTGAGAGATTTTTTCCCCTAAACCCTGGGGGTCACCTTTGCCCTAGTTTTCTACCCCAGAGGGTTTGATACTTTTGTCTAGGTTGACTGACGTTTCCTGGGTAAGCTGTAAACAACTTGATGATTTGACACTTTTTGTCTGGCCCTGGGCTACAGCCTGCCCTGTGATTGGTTTATTTTACACACCTTGCAGGATTTGTCAATATACTTATGCAAATAAAGTGGCTGTGGCCTACCAAGAAGGGATTGGTCTGTTCATGGGCCCTGGTGGGAGGGCCATGCCTTGAAATTGATCAGGAGTTTGCTTATATATGCAGCCAACCCCACAGAAGTTTGCAGACAGAAAGAGAAAGAAAGAAGCCGAAAGGAGAAGAGAGAGGAAGCAGAGAGAGAGGAGGCAAGGAATCTCCTAAAAGAGCAGTAACACAGGTCAAGGACTGTAACACTGAAGACAGCAAGAGGCCTGGAAGAGGCCCTGTGGAGAGCCGGCAGCAACAGGCCTGGAAGGGGCCCTGTGGCAGAGTTGGTGATGACAGCAGAAACCTGCTGCTAGGAATGCAGTTAAGAGAGCTGAACAAAACTGCTCCACTGGCTATAAGCTGAGTTGGTTAGCAGTGAAGAGGCTGATGGCAGGAAGGCTAAAGGCAGAGATGACTGTCCTGAGGGGGGCAAGAAGAAGCCTATCCCGAGGGCATTGAGAGGAGGCCTGTCCTGAGGGGGCTGAGAGGAGCCTGTCCTGAGGGGGCTGAAAGGAGGTCTGCATGGCAGAGAGAAGTGCCTGCTTGCTTACAGGACCAAGAGGAGCTGAGAGAGTTGTCCTGCACTGAAGAAGGGAGACTGCCTACATGCTTCCTGATTCTGAGCCTAAGTTGTAGCCTGTTGATCCTGATCCTGAGTTGTATGTAGCCTGTTGATCCCAATCCTGAGTCGTACCCTGTTACTTCTTTAATAAACTACTGAACTGTAAGTATGGCCTGTGAGTTCTATGTGGCCATTGCAATGGATTATCAAACCCAGAAGAGAAATAGAGAGTGCTGTGGGAGGGATGGCTGGTGTCAGAATTGGTAAAAAGATTGGAGAGTGGAAGCATGTCTGATTTCCACCTCATCACCATCAGCTTTGTGATTCTCTCTCCTCCTTCTAAAGTTAGAGGACTTCAGGCGCTACTACCATTTTACAAAAGCATACATATTTACTTCAAATTAACTTAAAAGGTCATAACTTTTGTTTTCAACACAACAGGGTCTATTCAATAGGACTTTATAGATGCTTAATCTTATTTTAGTCCATATATCAGAATGAAGAAAAGCTTGAAGAATCTGCTTCATTTAATTCTAATAGTTATTCTATAACAATGTTTTATATTGTGCCATGAGTTAAATCTCATTAGGTTTGAAGACAAATAGATACCAATGTTAAAGTTTATGTCTAGAGAGGTTGCCATTTGGTTAAACTTTTGCTGATGATTAATTTTTAATGTTTTTCTCTACATTAAGCAAATAAGCTCATTCCAGTTTAGAAGGCAACTTTAGTCTAACTACTTGAAAAGAGAGGCTTAAATTCTCGGTTCATTTGGACATACTGAAAGTGCTTAGGTAAACTAGTAGAGAAGAAAAAGTGGTTTGTTAGTTGTTTGCCACAAAGTGTAAGATATTTAAACAGATGGTAATCACAATCATCTGTCCTAGTGAAACAGAATTTCCTTTTCATCTCTTCCTTGGAGCTTCCTCCTGATTATAATATACCCATGACTTGGGTCATCAGATTTTTATCACAATAGCGGAGCTTACACATATTTCCACATCTACCACAATGAGGAAGACACCCCACGCTTTGTGGCCTCATGGAAGTTTGAAGTCATTTTGCAAATTTATTCAAGGCCAGTGACACTGCCCCCCTCCCCAATACATACACCTATTGACCTATAAAGGCCTCTCTTCTTTCTGCAGGTGTTCTGTTACTCACAGAATTGGGGCAATGCCAATAAAATTTTAATTTAAACAAAAGTAAATTCAGTTATGATTGAATTATTTACCTATTTCCAGAACAAAGAAACATTTTTTTGTTCTATTTTTTTGTCTTTAATGTTTAATGTTTTAATCTTTAATGTTTCCGTTACGCTCTGTCTGATTTCTGTAGTTCTTTATCTCCTCCTTTGATCTAGCCTTTGAGAAACATGTTCCTACCACGAAGTATTACATTTATCAAAGGAGAATCTGAGAGTTCGTATAAGATAGTTCTAGCTTTCTCTATAAATACATACAAATAAATAGAAACTAGATCTTACAAATGTATAAATTGTTAGCTAGGGTTAACTAGCTCTTCAAAAAGGAGTCCTGGTGGTGCAATGGCTAAGTGCTAGCTTGGTAACTGAAAGGTTGGTGGTTTGAACCCACCCAGCAGTTTCTTGAGAGAAAGACCTGGTGAGCTGCTCTCTTAAAGATTACAGCCTTGGAAACCCTATGGGGCAATTCTACTCTGTCCTATAGAGTTGCTGTGAGTCAGAACTGACACAACAACACAATAACAGCTCTTCAATGTTTTTTTTTTTTAAATAATATTTTACTGTGTTTTAAGTGAAAGTTTACACAGCAATTTAGGTTTCCCTTTAACAATTTTTATACATTGTTCTGTGTCATTGGTTACAATTTTTACAATGTGTCAGCTTTCTCATTATTTTCATTCTGTTTGTTCTGTTTCCATTGATCTAGCTCCCCTTCCCCTCCTTGCCTTCTCATCTTTGCTTTTGGGTAAATGTTGACCATTTGGACTCATGTAGTTAATTGTTTAAGGGAGCACATTACTGAGAGTTGATACTGTACATTTAATAAGCCAATCTGTTATTCGGCTGAAAGGTGACCTACAGAAATAACTTCAAATCCAAGTTCAAAAGTCATCTTAGGGTGATAGTCTCAGGGGTTCCTCCAGTCTCTGTCCATCCAGCAAGTCTGACCTTTTTTAGGAATTTGAATTTTGTTCTTCATTTTTCTCCCATTCTATCCAGGACCTTCTGTGGTGTTGCTGGTCAGAACAGTTGGTAGTAGCCAGGCACCATCTAGTTCTTCTGGTCTCAGGATAGAGAAGGCTGTGGTTTATGTGGGCTATTAGTCCCGTGGGCTAGTTTCTTCTTTGAGTTTTCAATAGTTTTAAATAACTGTCCACTTCTCTCGTAATTGCAAGGTTGTTAGATTTGTAAACTTAGAAAGTTTGTAAAATATTCCTTAAGTGAGTGGAAGAGAATGTGGAATTTGGAAGCTTGTTATGGAAACCAGTCTCTTGTGATTTTGGGTAGATAGAAAACTTTTAATACAACAGCTACCATTTCATGGTCCTTTCTATATTGTAGGCACTGTACTAAGCACTTTCCATGCATTGTTTTACTTAATTTTCACAGCAACCCTACGAACAAGGTACTATTATCATCCACATTTTATAGGTAAGAAAACTAAACCTAAAGTTGGTTTAAGTAATTTACTTACCCAGGATCACACAGCTAGAAAGAGTCAGAGGCAGGACTCAACGAAGATCTGAATGAATCCAAAGCTTACCCCTTTTCCATTTTTATTGCTGATGTGGTATGATTAGATTCATCTCCCCTCTCATTGTGTCTCAGATGCCTGGAATTTCACTCACTGAGATTTATTGCTTTATGTTAAGGTGTAGTCCCGGGTTAAAATACTGTTACTCTGGGTGGATCAACATGTTAAACTGCCTTAGTCATTAATACTTTAGCATGAGTCAGTGTATCAGATTTCTTTCTATTTTGATTTGTTTTCCCCTAAATATAGCTGGGAACTTGTCAAAGACAAACCTTTCTCCACTTTGTTAGAGTAGGTGTGTTCTTCTTTTGGCTTACGTTGTCGTTGTTATGTGCTGTTGAGTCGGTTCTGACTCATAGCAACCCTACAGGACAGAGTAGAACTGCCCCATAGGGTTTCCAGGAGTGGCTGGTGGATTCCAACTGCTGACCTTTTGGTTAGCAGCCAAGCTATTAACCATTGAGCCACCAGGGCTGGATTTCATATACGACTAGTTTTAGGATTAGACAACATAGCAATAAAATTTCATATATAATCTGTCACAACAATTTGAATTCAATACTTTGATGTGTGTTTTTACCGAGTCAGTAAAGAAGACTTAATTTAAAGACTAACCATCAGCTTTGGTGTTCAGCTTTGTAGGAAACCAAACAAAACTTTGTTTTTTCTTCAGGTCTCATCAAAGTGGGATTTTAAAGGTAACCCTGCTTATCAGGAGAAACTGTTGGCTGCTAATTTCCAACCTGTTTTAAATTGGTATTCATGGCTTCTGCCTGTTCTCTTTGGGGGGCAGAGTTTCAGTTACATCTGAGAAGCTTTCCCCAATTTACTGAGTAGATTATCTTTGGAAATTTAAGAGATTTTACATATTATTTAAGCATGGCATTTTAAGGTGCTTCCACTGACGATTTTGTTAGAAGGTGAGGGAGGTAAGATGAAACGAATTCAGTGAACCTAAACAATTCTCAACATTTGATTTCCTTAACAAGTAATGGATACAGGTGACTGCCAGCTCTCAGCTCTCACAATTCCACCACAGGCCCTGTCTGTGCTACATGCTTTTTCCTCTCCTCCTCCCTCACCTCCTTCAACAGGCCCCATGCCTCTGGTCACAGGTGTGAGCAGGTGACTAAAGGTATGTGAATCATAACACCTCACTACATCTGGATCCAGATATGTTAAGATTGTATTGACTTAAGGATCACAACTATCACGCCGTATTATTTGGATCAATATAACTTTTTGCCCCCTCTATTTTAATTTAATTTTTTTCCCAAGGATTGTGGCTACCAAGCTGAATATTTCTATAAGAGCTATTGCTAACTGGTCTGACCACTCCAGGCACTAAAATCCCAACTGAAACATACAGCCACAGTACACCCAGACCAGATCGTTATCGCTAACAATGCCTGAAAGGTTTTATTTTCCCTGGGACTTTAAAAGGCAACAAAAGAATTAATTGAAATGGACAGAACCCAAACAGCTCCATGTCATTGGACATTTTAATTGTATAACTAATTCCTCTTGTTCTGATTCTAGGCTTACCAAACAAAGTTCTCACAAATTGGTTTTCCACATAGCTCGTGTACAGGGAAGGGAGGGGGGATGCAATAATACTACACATGCTAGTGTCTGCTTTACCTGTACACTGTGTACCTTTCACTAGAAATGAACCAATTGGCATGCTGCTGGTTTATTAATTTCATCTCTTGAGATCTTAGTCAGTGAAAGACAGCCTCCCTAAGCCCAGCCAAGCCTGGAGACTGATAGGAATGGGTTTGTGAATATGAAAGTTAGTGGGCTGTGTTCTGAACAATGGTGAATTAGAGCTAATGCCACTTGATCAATCACCTGTCCTTCCCCCAGATGTGACTGCTCACCCCTGTTTAAAACTTTTATACCAACATCTTGGATCTCAGAAAGAGAACATTGTGTCTTTACTGATTCACCCTAAGAAGAGTATATGACTCATTTAGTTATTTGGGTAAGAAGACAGTCATCTCTCACACAAATTCTCTGTAAAAATGTGTTAAAAAGGAGAAAGGAAAAAATGTTTTGACCCAAATTATACTGCATGATTGGCATAATTGTCTCAAGTAGAAGTAATCCTAATCACTCCTCTGAATATTTTTCCATTTATAAAATGAAGAGGATAATAATTATGTAAACTAATCATTTACCTAAAATTATTTTATGCTATGTTGGGGCACTGAACAATCCCAGGAAGAAAAGTACCAGTTAAAAACAAGGTTGTTGTTGTTGTTGGGTGTCATTGAGTTGATTCCGACTCATAGCTACCCAAAGTAACAGAGTAGAACTGCCTCATAGGGTTTCTCCCAGGCTGTAATCTTTATAGGAGCAGATCACCAGATCTTTTCTCCCATGCAGCGGCTGGTGGGTTTGAACTGCAGACCTTTTGGTAAACAGCCAAACGCTTAGCTAGTGCACCACCAAGACTCCTAAAGACAAGGTAATGGGGTGCAATTCCCTTAGATTCAGTGAACATTTTTAAAGCATCTACCAAGTGTCAGGTATTCTGCCAGGTGCTTTGCCTGCTATTTCACTTAGTCCTAAGAACAACTCAGTGAAGTGGCCATTATCTACACTTCATCAGTGAAAAAACTAACATTCAAGTGCTTTCGTAAACCAGTTAAGATCAGGGGTAGAAAGTGGCAGAATGTGGCAGAACTAAAATTTAAACCTATATCCTCTACCCTCAGGTCCAGATCTCTCAGTCATACACCATGCTGCCGTTTGATTTTTTTTTTTTTTTCAGAGAAATGAACAAACTTTGAAAATAAAGTCTGTGTTAACAATGAAAAATACTATAATTAGAAATTATTAAATACTAATTATTCTGTGACATTTTTTTTCCTGCTTTCCCTCTCTGGACATTTATTAACTGTTAGAATCATCTGCAACAGAAAATTCCAGAAAGCTAAGTAAAGTAAGACAGTAGATGTTATACTTTGAAAGAAGACTATACTCCTCAGCAGATGAAACGACTTGCTTTTGGCTACATCTGTGAATCAAAACCAAACTTTTGATTCTGGGCTTCCACTTAGAAGTCTAAACCAAAACCAAATCCGTTGCCATCTACTCAATTCCAACTCATAGTGACCCTGTAAGACAGAGTAGAACTGCCCCATAGGGTTTCCACGGCTGTAATCTTTATGGAAGCAGACTGCCACATCTTTCTTCTGAGGAGCAGCTGGTGGGTTCAAACCTCTGAACTTTCAGTTAGTAGCTGAGTGCTTTAACCACTGTGCCACCAGGGCTTCTTGCTTAGAAGTGTATTGTAAGTTTATTAGATTGATTTAATTTACTTCAATTTAAGAAATGTTTATTGGGCTACTACTATGTGACTGAGTCCCTGGGTGGTACAAACAGCTAATAGGCTTGGCTGCTAAACAAAAGCTTGGAGATTTGAATCCACCCAGAGGTGCCTTGGAAGAAAGAACTGGCGATCTACTTCCAAGAAAAAAAAATCAGCCATTGAAAACCCTATCAAGCACAGTTCTAGTCTGACACACATGGGGTCACCATGAGTCAGAGTCAACTAGATGGCAACTGTTTTTGTTTTGTTTTGTTTTTTTTTAACTGGGTGATAGATTCTCCTGTGAGGAGTTTGTAGGCAAGTAGGCATGATATACAAGTAAATAGGCATTATAATATAGTGTAACATATGCCACTTAATTCCAGTGCTGTCAAGATGAAACTGGAGAAATAATAGAATTACTTTGTAAATATTTTCTGGCCATTCCCATTGTTGATTCATCTTGAACAAGGAAATAGCATTCCAACAGGTAAACAGGTGTTTGTCTCCAGGTGATGGCATTAGGAAGGATTTTATTTCATTTGTTTATAATTTTGTATACTTTTTGAATTTTCTAAAGTGAGCATATATTGTCCTGATGACTAGAAAAAGAAAGAAAAAGGAACTGGAAAAACAAAACAAAACAGAGCACAATTGACCTGCCTTTGCTGCCCCATGATCACTTGAGTCTGACTTTGTTCTGTCCCTCATCCTTGGGTCAAATTGTGCCAACCAAGCTCTTTGGCTGAATGGGAGCAGAGTGGGTGTAACAACAGGTTGGAACCCAGCAGGTTAAGAATGAGGTGCCAAAACTCCACCTCTGATTACTTTTCTTGTTTTTTTGTTGAGGATAGGTATGGAAACTGTGGTTAAGAGCTCGGCTGCTAACCAAAAGTTGGCAGTTCGAATCCACCAAGCTCTCCTTGGAAACCCTACGGGGCAGTTCTACTCTGTCCTATAGGGTCGCTATGAGTCGGAATCGACTCCAAGGCAATGGGTTTTTTTTTTTTTTCTTTTTTGGTGCCCTTCTGGAAGACCTGAGGGTCAATTTCTTTTCAGTCAGCGAAGTTAGATTTGATTGTTTCAGTGGCTATGACTGTAGATAGACATAAACTCTGTGTATGATCAGTTTTTTCCCAGGATGTCTCTTTTTCCCACATTCATCTAATCACATGTGTAACTGAAGGAGAAAAGAGGTCAAATCCCACTTCTGTCCTCTTGATGAAGGGGTAGGAGATAGGACAAGGAAAATTAGAAAGCTTGTGAAGCAAAGTGGTATTTGAACTGCTATCAAGCCCCAAAGGGTGTCAGAATAGGCCACTTTGTCTACCCTTAGGGACTGAAGGATCTTACAGTTCCTGGATGTGTTGATTGACAAACTATAAACAGGCAGCTCAGAGCGAGACTAAATAAATACATGCATTAGCAGCATAGATTTTAGGCTCTTGAGGGAAAGGATGTATTTTGTTTGATTCTCATTTTCTGGAAAGTGCCACCTACATCTCAAGCATGGTCAAAACAGCCTGTAGTAATTTGTCCTATTTTGCTTAGACTATCTATTTTTGCATTTCCCCACAGGAAGCTATAAAGGATGTGTTTACACTTGTGCAGCTCCCTGCTTTGCCTCTGGCTATTACTATTGGATGAATCCCTTTGACTCTGTAGAAACAATTGAAAAGGGTTATAGTGTATTATTGCTGAAAGGACAACGTACTGATTGTTTCAAAAGGCCCCTTGCGCTTAGGATGCAGATGAATTGTGGTAGCCTAGGCTGAAAAAATCCCTTATTTTTGTGCTGGCTGTCTCTAGAAAAATGACATGCTGAAAACAGAATAAATACATTCTAATAATTCTAGTGTTCTCTACAAAAATGGAAACTTTGTTGGTTTTTTTTAAAGGAAGCACCAAAATTTATTGCACAGTATATTTGGTAGTGTCTTGTTAATATTTTCTGTTTATTGCTTTTTACATGCACACATACACATACATACACACTGCTTTGTCTACATCCACAGAAAACAGGTATTTTAGGCCAAGACACAAATTTTTTTTTTAATTTGTACTTTAGATGAAGGTTTACAGAACAAACTAGATTCTCATCAAACAATTAGTACACATATTGTTTTAAGACATTGGTTAACAACCCCACAACATGTCAACACTCTCCCTTCTTGACCTTGGGTTCCCTATTACCAGCTTTCCTGTCATCTCGTGCCTTCTAGTCCATGTCCCTGGGCTATTGTGCCCCGTTAGTATTGTTTTGTTAATGGGACTGGCTAATCTTTGGCTAAAGGGTGAACCTCAGGAATGACTTCATTACTGAGCTAAAAGGGTGTCTGAGGGCCATACTCTGGGGGTTTCCCCAGACTCTGTCAGGCCAGTAAGTCTGGTCTTTTTTGTGAGTTAGAATTTTGTTCTGCATTTCTCTCCAGCTCTATCTGGGATCCTCTATTGTGATCCCTGTCAGAGTAGTCAGTGGTAGTAGCTGGGCACCATCTGGTTGTGCTGGACTCAGTCTGGTGGAAGCTGTGGTAGTTGTGTGCCCATTAGTCCTCTGGACTAATCTTTCCCTTGAAGACACAAAATTTTTTAAAGGAAATTTGAGCAAATGTTTGTGTCTCTGTGTGTGTCACAACATACCCTAATATTTCTCTTAATTTGTCCTTAACTTTTGTTCAAGTGGTATATTGGATAGAGCATAGCTCTTTTTCTTTTTTGGCTCCACTGGAAGAACTAACTGTGGAGAAAGATAAAAGGATAAAAGGATTGTCCTTGTGAAGTGAAATGAAAGTTTCTGGATAATGAGGTTGAACATGTCATTAAATACATGTGGTTGAAAGAAAAGGCTTGAGAGTACACTCTGGAAGTTGGAGCACAAGCTAACATACTCACATACTAGATTAGTTCTCTAGGCTTTGGTATTTAACAAACATGGATTTATTGCAGTAGTAGCCTGATTTCTTGTCTATAATGTTCATGAATTTCCTACGAGGCACAAAACAAGATAATATGAAGGCATGCCATGAACGAGTTCAGGCCACTTGAGAGAAGTCACGTGTATAGAAGGAAGGATGATGTGAGAGGATTAGAATACCATGTATCTGTTTCAAAGCAGGCCCTAGCTCTGTCATGGCCATGGTACACACTCTGGGATAGAAATAATACATGTGCTTACATTGTTGCTGTTGTTAGCTACTGTGGAGTCGGCCCCCAGCTCATGGTGATCCCACCACAATGTAATGAGATGCTGCTCAGTCCTGTGCCATCCATAATTGGTTGCGGACTGGATAGTTACAATCCATAGGGTTTTTATAGGCTGATTTTTGGAAGTAGATCACTAAGACTTTCTTCCTAGTTTGTCTTAGTTTGGAAGTTCCTCTGAAACCTGTTTAGCATCATAGCAACATGCAGGCCTCTACTAACAGATGGGTGGTGGCTGCATATGTGGTGCATTGGCCTGGTCTCCTGGAAGATGAGAATTCAACCATTGAACCATCAATCTCCTGTGCTTATATTATGGTTTATTAATATCAATACCTAACAGTGACTGAGTCTGCAAAACTGTGGTTGCTTAAGCCTAGAGTGAAAGATAAAATAGAAGGTTTAATACATTTGACGCAGAGTTAGTCATAAACCTACCACACATCAATCTAGAACCAGGATTAAAGGTTTAGTCCAAATTAGACCACTTGGAAGCATTCTGAAAAAACAGAGAGAATCCAGGTTTTTGTGAGATTTACCTAAAATCATCTGTGATTCTCACTATTCTAGTTTTGTAGGACTGCTGTAATAAAATATCACTAAGTAAGTGGCTTTAAAGAACAGAAATTTATTGTTTCACAGTTCTGGAGGCTGGGAGTCTGAGATCAGGGTTTTGGCAGTGGTGATTCCTTCTGAGGCTTTGAGGCAGAAACTGTTCCCTCCCCTACACCCCCCAGCTTCTGGTGGCTCCAGGCATGCCTTGGCTTGCGGCCGCAGCATCACACAGCATCCTTCCTCTGTCTCCCTGTCTCTGTGTATCTTCTCCCCTTTTATACGGATATCAGTCAGATAGAATATGACCTACTCTACTCCACTGCGACTTCATGTTCACCTAACCTTCAAAGACCCTATTCACGTCTGCAGGTTCACATTCACAAGTACAGGGCTTAGGGCTCCTACGTATCATTTTAGGGGACACAATTCAATCCAGAAAACCAGCTTAATGGAAAAAATGAACAAAAGAAAGCAGAATATGCTGGGTTTCAAACATGAATCAAGATTTTTTTATGTGAAGTTCTCCACATGAGCATTGTGTTATCTGTTTTGGATTGAAAAATAATAAAGTTTAAATGCCTTAGATTATTAAAATGTGGTGTATTGTTTAATAAATATCTTGGCCTTTTAAAATACATATTGAAAATGAACTAAGGAGGAAACTCATTCCACAGTCCAAACAGGTTGCTCTTACTAATTATTTTATCTTACCTTTGTAAGAAGTATCTATGACCTTTAACTACTTAATGTAATTCAAAAGAAGAAGAATGCACCATTCTATATAAATTGGAGTGGAGAATGGAGGCTAAAATATTTCAACACTGAAATATTTTTCCATGTGCTTTTTTTTTTTAAAATTAGTGGCTGGAGGCATGAACTTGTTGGCAAATATGAGCCTAAGTTCATTTTCTCTAAACGGGAGCTTAGTCCCTGAGTATTTCATTTGATAAATTTTAATAAAACCTTATGTTGCTGAAGGTTATTTCAGTTTTTCCACAATTCTGAGCCAACAGGCTCCAATCTGAGGGTACATCTGCAGCCTCTGCTGAGAATAAAGTACATGGCCTTTGAGACAGCAATGTTCCTTATTGCTGGGTGGATTTTTACTCATTTCAAGATCCACAGCTTTGCTCTAGAATGTTTAGGTTATTACAAGGCTAAGTGAAGCATTTCTATAAAGAATGATATTTTTATGAACATGAACAAAAAAATCTATTAAACATAAAATGGTATTTATTTGTATCTTTTGGCTCAGGATTTCCAACAGGAATTTTTCAGTAGAAATTTATCTTATAGAAACCACTTTTGAAAGTGGACAAAGAAATATATTAATTCATTTGAAATAATCCATATTAACATCCTACAATTTTCCAGAAACTATACTAGGTACTGGAAATGCAATGGGGAGCAGAAACAATTATAGTTCTGCATTCATGAAACTTACAATCTAGCAGAAATCTCAGACTTTAATCAAATATTCACACAAATACATGTAAAATTAGTTGCATTAGTGCTACAATGGAGAGACTTGAGGTGCTATGAGAGCATGTATTAGGAAAACAAACAGTGTGTGTGTGCGTTAGGGAGGTCAAGGAAGAGATCTTGAGGAACAGACGAGCAGAAATCTGAAGAATAAGTAGGAGCAAGAATGTTCCTTGCAACATTATTTGTCATAAAGAAAAAAAAACTTGAACAATGTAATTGCTCACAAGAAATGGTTAAATAAATCATAATATAGCCATTCAATGGAATACTATGCAGCTATTAAAAAGAAGAAGATGTTTTCATGGAAGGACCTCTGGTTGCACAATTGTTAAGCACTAGGCTGCTAACTGAAAGGTTGGCAATTAGAACCCACCCAGTGCCTCTGTGGGAGAAAAACCTGGCAATCTGCTTCGGTAAAGGTTATGGCCAAAGAAACCCTATGGGGCAGTTCTACTTTGCCATATATGATTGCTGTGAGTTGGAATTGATTTGACAGCATCCAACAACTATCATGGAAACGAGTCCAAGATATATTGCTAAATTGTATAATAATATATTTTATGTAATTCTACTTTTGTTAAAAATGTTCCATATGTACAGAAAAAAGTTGGACACACACATACATACACATATATCCATCCATATATACGTCTCAATTGTTTGCTTTACAGATTATGGTAGACTTTCATTTTCTACCTTAAATATTCCTATAATGATTGAATTTTATGTATCTCTATTATGTTTATGACCATAAAAAATAATAAAGTTATTTCTAAACTATAGGTCTTACAACTGATAAAGAATCATGCATGCGGATTGAAGTGTCCACACACACACATATACAGATATATTAAGTGTGGATTTTTCTGATACTGATTTATAAAGTCATATCAAATGATATTTCAAAATATACATTAAATCATGCCTTCTGGTAATGTTTAGCATTATCATTGGTGATTCTGAAATATTGAAACAAAAAGTATAATCTCTATGATGGCTCCAAATTTCAATTCAGTCTTGCTAGGAGGAAAGAGAGAGATTAGATGACTTCTTGAGCTCTTCACTCCTCTCACCAGTTTCCTAAAGACAATAAGAGTCCCTGGGTGGTGTAAACAGTTAACACACTTGGCTGCTAACCAAAATAGTTGGAGATTCAAGTCCACTCAGAGTCACCTCTACTAGCAATCTACTTTCTAAAAACCAGCCATTGAAAACACTATGGAACACAGTTCTACTCTGACATACGTGGGGTCTCCATGAGTCAGAATCGATTTGGTGGCAATTGCTTATAGTTCATAAAGCAAGAAAGATTATTAGTGGTTACCAGGGGTGAGAGGGAGGAGTGGTTAATGGTGATGGAAAAATTGCATTGATTAAGGGTAGGGTTGCACAGCCAATTATTGCATTTGCCGTCAATAAGTTCTACACTGGCAAAAAGTTGAATTGGCAAAAGTTATGTGATAAATATATTAAAAAAAAAAAAAAAAAGAGTAGCTGCTGAGGCTGCTTATGTACAACCAAAAACCTCATGGGATTTGGTTCCATAGTTTAGAGGATTAGGGTCATGGTTTCATGGTACATCCCAGTTAATTGGCCAAATAATGTGTTTAATGCTTCTGTTCTACCTCCCCATTCATTGCATAGTGCCTGGGGTCTTAGAAGCTTGCAAGTGACCATCCAAGGTGCAACAATTGGTCTCTATGCTCCTGGAGGAAGGAGAGTCAGGAATGGAAAGAAGATATGGAATGTGTGGCCAATTGTCTCCATAAACAACTGCCTCCTTTGCGATGAGATCAGAAGAACCGGATGGTGCCCAGCTACCATTACTGAACATTTCAATCAAAAGGGGGAAAATGTAGACCAGAATTTCAAATTTTTATGGACTCCAGACTTTCTGGAGCCACGGAGGCTAGATGAACCCCTGAAACTATTGCCCTGAGATAATCTTTAAACCTTAAACCAAAAATATCCCCTAAAGTCTTAAAACTAAACAACAGTTCAGCTTAACTAGTAAAGAATGTCTGCTTTGAGCATTGTGCTCTTTCAAGATCTATCTATATGGGATCAAATTGACAACAGCAACTCAAAAAATTAGATAGGAAACAGGGGGCAGTGAGTAGGGGAGGAACAACTCAGAAAAGGAAGATGAGAATGGTTACATAACTGGAAGAATGTAATCAATGTAACTGAACTATACATGTAGAAACTGTTGAATTGGTGTATGCCTTGCTGTGTATATTCTCAACAACAACAATATAAATAAAATAAAAAGAAATAAAAATTATAATAAAGGAAGGAAGAATTTTGCTAAGAGGATAAAAACATTCTGTGGTCCCAGGAATTTACCAGGCCCTTTCATTTCAAAATTGCCAAGACTTTGTTAAAACAGGAGCCCTGGTGGCCCAGTGGTTAAGAGCTCAGCTGCTAACCAAAAGGTCAGCAGTTTGAATCCACTAGCTGCTCCTTGGAAACCATATGGGGCAGTTCTACTCTGTCCTATAGGGTGGCTATGAGTCGGAATCAACTTGATGACAATGTGTTTGTTTTTTTTTGTTAAAACTATCATACAACATTGCCTGGCCTGTTAGTGCTCAAATTTTCATACGTATAGGAATCACTGGGGAGCTGGTTAAATATGTGCATTTCCAGGCTGCACTTTGAATCTACTGAATCAGATTTTCTGGGGGAAGACTTGGGAATCTGCATTTTAACAAAATCCTTGGTGGTTCTGCTCTAATTCAGACTCTGCGTCTAGAAACCCAGTCCCCTTTGGAGCCAGCCAATCAAGCTCTGCCTGGACAAAATGAGTGTGATATAGTTGTTATTACTAGATGGGGAAAATTGCCAAACTGAGAGACAGACCCTCCTTTCATTTCCGAATCGATTTTGGTTAGTGGATGAAAGGAGGATCTGAAGCTGATTAGTAAAAATGCTTTTCCTCTTTCCTTTTACTCAGCCTTTATGAAAGACATCCCATTAATAAGAGTTGGTTTTAGCATAAGATTCATCTTTAGTTTTCTTAGTGAACATTGGCTGATGAATTCGAGACCAGTGCCTTTCTCATTTGACGTAACTGGTGGCCCTCATGTTCTTGGGACACTCGGATGGTTCATCTCAGCCTGAAGTTGCATGGTTATGTTACATCGAATCCATTTTAATCAAAGGGGGTGTGGGATGTGGAGGGAAAGTCCTTTCAGGAAAGGGAGAATACAATAGTTTCTTCGACTTGCATTGATCGTTGTTGTTAGGTGCTATACAGTCAGCCCCAACTCGTGAAGACCTTAAGTGTAACAGGATGAAATGTTGTCCAGTCCTGTGCCATCTCCTCTCTATGATTGTTGGTAGCTTGAGTCCATTGTTTTGGCTATTGTGTCAATCCATCTCACTGAGGGTTTCCTTCATTTTTGCTGACCCTCTACTTTACCAAACATGATGTCCTTTTCTAGCTATTGGTCTTTTCTGATACTATGTGCAGAGTCTCACCATTCTCGCTTCTAAGGAGCATTCTGGTTTTATTTCAGTTCTAAGACTAATTTGTTTGTTCTTCTGGCAATCCGTGGTATATTCAGTATTCTTCACCAACACCATGGTTCTAATGCAGCGATTCTGTTTTCCTTTTTCATTGTCTAGCTTTTGCATGCACATGAGGCAACTTAAAAGACCATGGCTTGGGTCAGGCACACCTTAGTCATCAAAGTGACATCTTAAATTATTACCAATGACTTATTTACTACTATTACCATTTCATAAAGCAGATCTTTCAGCACTGTTAATATACTTATTTCCATAATTTTGATTTCATATTATCTTAGAAAAACAACAGTCACACTTTTTTAGATTAAAAAGGAACATGTTACTCTTACTACTTATCAATATTTTATAGTGAATTTATGAAAAATTGGACAACTGTCTATGTGTGATAATAGTAATATTCTGTCTACAAAATCCTGTCATCTTTGAATTTCAAAGCATAGAATCAATCAATTTTTTTTACTTTCCAGTGGTAAATGATTCAGTCTCTCGCTCTCCCTCTTCCTCTTGATCTCTTTCAACAAATACTCAGCCAAGCAAAGAGAAATATCATCATTATTTCATAAGACCCTGATTTCCCATCCTGATAAAAATTTAACAGGCTTAAAGATAATATAATATAAACGATTGCTTTTTCCTCCCCCAAAATCATGAGGTATTTCTAGTCCCCTCAGTAAATCCCCAATAAATATTTCATCCTGATTCTAAAAGTAGTATATACTGTATTCCTTTTTTAAGAATTAAAAAATGTAAAAAAGTATAAAAAATAAAATAGATGCCATCTTTAATCTCACTGCCTAGAAACAACTACAATTAACAATTTAGTGTATTTCCTTCCAATCTTTTTTTGTTGATATACATGAAATCATATATTTTGGATCAAAAATATACACAATTATCTGTACACACATACGAAATTATGTTTTCTACCATTTTCACTTAATACGATACCAAGAGCATTTCACCAAGTCATGAAGTATTCTTTGAAAGTGAAATTGTAAAATGGGTCTACAGTTTTCCATCATAAGAAGCTACTCTTCCCCTATTGTTGGACTTTCAGTGGCTTCCAAATTTTTTGTAATAAAAAATAGGATAAAAAAATATTTCATTAGCTGGCCTCATAGTTCTGCTTAGAGAGGAAATTGTCTTTGTTCAGGAAAATACCACAATGAGCTGCTTTTACAAAGAACTCTAAGAAAGCAAACATCATATCCACTTTTAAGTTGTTTGTATTGCTGTGATTTAAAACAATCTCCCCTACCCTACCTCAACATAATAAACTGTGCACCTTTGCTTTGTTGGGGAGGCTTGTGGAAGAAACAAGGAAAGGGGCTTGGGTTATGGGTGGTGTGGAGTGGAGAGAAGAGCACAGCCATGGGGATGAGTCATGAATGAGATCAAGTGCCCAGAGGTGAACAGTGAAGAAGACGAGAATGTAAGTCCCCCAAAATTTGCAGAAATATCAGAGAAGGGCATGTGCTTCCCAAAGGACATGTAACTAAAGGCACAGGCCAATTTTATTTTTATTTTAAAAAGGTCAACGTGACCTCAGCTGACATCTATGAAATAAATAACACTGACAAAATAGCACAAAGTTGGATTTTTGTTTTTTGATCCAATTGGAGAGTCTGTGTTTTCTAATAGGAGAGTTTAACACATACATGTCTGTCATCTTGTTTCATGCTTTCAGTTAAAAAAACAAAAACAAAAACTCTTCATGCTCTTTTGTTTTGTTCTGTTTTTGTTTGTCTATTTGTTTTTGCTTTTACCTGAAGGACTGTATTGACTTTGCTCTTTATGCCCTATAACCAAACCTGTTGCCATTAAGTCAATTCTGACTCATGGCAACCCCTTGTGCTTCAGAGTGGAGCTGTAATCCATAGAGTTTTCAATGGTTGAATTTTTGGAAGTAGATCACTGGCCTTTCTTCCAAGGCTCCTCTGGGTGGCCCTGAACCTCCAACCTATCAGTTAGCAGTGAGCGTGTTAACCATTTGCACCACCCAGGGACTCAGTATATCCTAGAGTGATTTGGAAATCTACTAGTACTCACCTTTAAAGTATTGTAGGTCAGGGTCCCCATGAAACAGATGTAGATTTGCATGCATAAAGTTTACTGGGGAAAACATTAAGGAACAATACCTAATGAAGGTGTGAAGGATGTAGGAGTGGGCTGAGACCATCAAACCTACATGGAGCTCTGAGATTGGGATGGCCCTTCAAGAAGATCCCAAATTGAGCGTGGGGAGTGGGTCTGGGTAGGCAGAGGTAAGAAAGGGGTAGGCATTTATACTTCTGCATTGGCTAGTCATGGATGTGGGCTGTCCCTGAAAAGAGGTCATGTCCTTGGGGCAAGGAAGCTCCTCCAACTGAAGGCAATTCCTGGGGAGGGATCCAGCTGTGAGCCTTCAGCAGGCAATGCTCCCAGTAGCTGAGGGAATGAATGCTGGGGTCTTAAAGAGAGGATCTGGGCAGTGCCCAAAGCACCCACTATTCATAGTCTATTATTTTTCTATACTAGTACTTACCTTTAAATTACAAATACCTGGACTTCTTTAATTTTTAATGTCA
Source organism: Trichechus manatus latirostris (assembly GCF_000243295.1). Taxonomy (NCBI): domain Eukaryota; kingdom Metazoa; phylum Chordata; class Mammalia; order Sirenia; family Trichechidae; genus Trichechus; species Trichechus manatus. The sequence continues at coordinate 5,492,610 of NW_004444011.1, read as the reverse complement.
ATAATTACACTTTAATGGAAAGAGTGATTGGCTTGCTCCTGGATCAGATGAAAAATTTAGCATGGTTTTATTTCTTCACTTTCCAGTTTGGGCTGATATAATCTGGCATTTTAGACTGATACTATTGCTATGTGTTCTTATATTGTTTATCTTATCTCTCTTTAAGAATTATTTTTGTCACTGGTATTACATTTTGTAACTATTGCAACATCTATATAGATTTAACTATGTTTAAACTGGTAAAGGCAAGTGTCATGGTTTGAATTATGTCCCCCCCAAAAATGTGTGTATCAGTTTGACTGGGCCATGATTCCTGGTACTGTATGATTTTCCTGTATGTTGTAAATCCTGCCTCTATGATGTTAATGAGGGAGGATGGGTGGCAGTTTTGTTAGTAAGGCAGGACTGGATCTACAAGATTGGAGTGTATCCTGAGGCAATCTCTTGAGATATAAAAGACAGAAGTGAGCAGTGAGACAGGGGGACCTCATACCATCAAGAAAGCAGTGCCAGGAGCAGAGCGCGTCCTTTGGACCAGGATCCCTGTGCCAAGAAGCTCCTAGTCCAGGGGAATACTGATGAGAAGGCTGAGAGAGAAAGAAAAAGCCTTCCCCCGGAGCTGATGACTTTTAGCCTACTTTAACTATGAGGAAATAAACTTCTCTTCATTAAAACCATCCACTTGTGGTGTTTCTGTTATAGCAGCACTGGATAACTAAGACAGCAAGTATTAGTTCCCTTCACTACCTTGATGTGACCTGGTCTCCCAAATGAAAGTCCAGAGCTGAGGAGAATCACGCCTGCTTTGCTGCCAGTTCTAAAGCCAACATTCTCAAGCCCACATCCATACTGCAAAGTTAATATTTTAAAAATCTGATTGTAGAAGGCTGCATTCTGAACTGGCTTTTTTCCTCTTTTGGTCTTACAGGAAGGTGAATTGGAGTCCCAACCGATATATTTAGTAAACAAACAAACAAACAAAAACTCTAGCAGATTCAAGTTCTTCAAATCTGAGAGGGAGATGGCAGCAACTGGTGAGAGACCAGAATCACTTTGTTTTATCTGTCAATTACATTCTCTGTTCATATTTTAATTCTTCTATCAACTTGGATAAGGAGGTTTTGTGGCCCATTGGTTAAGCGCTCGGCTGCTAACTGAAAGTTCGGTGGTTCAAACCTGCCCGCCGCTCTGTGGGAGAAAGATGTGGCAGTTTGTTTCCATAAAGATTACAGCCTTGGAAACACTATGAAGAAGTTCTACTTTATTCTATATGGTCACTATGAGGTGGAATCAACTCGATGGCAACGGATATGAGACCAACTTGGATAGGGAGCCCTGGTGGCATAGTGATTGAGAGCTACGGCTGCTAACCAAAAGGTCAGCAGTTTGAATCCACTACTCGCTCCTTGGAAACTCTATGGGGCAGTTCTACTCTGTCCTATAGGGTCACTATGAGTTGAAATCAACTCAAAGGCAATGGGTTGGATGGCGCAATGGTTAAGAGTTCAGATGCTAATCGAAAATTGGGCAGTTCAAACCCAACCAGTGGTTTCATGGTAGAAAGACCTGGCAATCTACTCCTGCAAAGATTACAGCCTAGGAAACCCAATGGGACAGTTCAACTCTGTCCTATAGGGTTGCTATGAGTCAGAATTGACTGGACAATACTCAACAACAACAACCACCAACTTGGGGAAAGCACTTGGCCCCTGGCTATGCACCAGAAATCTGCCACTACATAATTATCAGCACAAAATATGCAAGATTGTGAGTCTACAGCAATGAGATTGACTTCAGAAACCACAGATGAAAATTGGAGTCTGCACCCCATTGTTACAGCTGGTATGATACAAGCTTATCACCAAATAGGTCAATCTATTATCACTCTCACAGGACTATAATTTTGTTTTGTTTTCAGAATGTACCACAGAGGTATTGCATGCTCAGATAGGGAATTGAGACCCTGGTTTTTACCTTGAATCCTACCAAGACACAGGAGAAACAGTCCAAGAAAGGTGATATATAATTCAGTCAGCTGTCCCTGCTGGGTCTGTGTGGGTTTCTGCCATACCCTGGGTGGAGAAGGTGGAACTTATACTCGGTTAGAGAAACCAGAGGGATGGAGTGATCTAGGGTATGGGGCCAAGGCCCAGATCTATTCAATCATTCATTCAATCTTCCACCCCACAGTCATTAAATGTCTCCATAGCAGGCACTCTCAGGTGTTAGGGATGTGAAGCCATTCATTCACTCTTCCATCCCACAGGTGTTAGGGATGTGAAGGCCGTGAGAGTGCAGGGAGGAGAGGTTGTTGGCACTAGGTGGCATCAAAAGTGTGATTCAGAGCATGAAAGCTCTAGTATGTCAAACTAAGGAATTTACATTTCACTCTCTGATAATGAGGTCTTTCACAAAATATGTATATTAGAGACATCTAAAGCATGTCTCTCAGAAATGGTACTCAAATGGAGTTGAAGACAGGATACAGGTTAGAATATATATCAATAGCAACTTTTGACTTATTTTAATGTGGGCGTTTGAGCCACCTGACTGAACTGAAGGGAATTTGGATGGAGACATGTGAGACCTGTCATGTAGTAGGGTGGCATCCTTACCAAGGTTTCCGGAACATGAGCATGATACTCCAGCTCTAGGGTCTATCATTGTAGGCCAAGTTATATAGAGTTGAAAGCAAGAGACAATACCCTGTATTCGGTAAAATGATATATCCGAACTAGGCCTTTTTGAGTCCTTGTAGCCTATTAAAATTTAAATGCATTAGGTTGTCACCATTTTCTCTGGTAAATATAGAAATAACTTTGCATAGGCACTGTCTTTAATTTGGCTCTGTTTGTTCTCAGTTGCTATATGTGGGTACTGTTCATATCTATGAATGTTGATTTTATATGAAATGTTTAAAAATTAGTCTTCGATGCTGTTTTCTTTACTTTCTAATTAGGTAAGAAGTAATCAAAATTTCTATATTATATATACATTTTTCTCCTGAAGCCAATCTGCTTTATTAGCCAAGCAGTTCTTTTACTGACTCTATGTCCACAAATAGCTTTGCATAACTTTAGAGCCGATTACAAGCAGTATGATGCCTGTACAGGTTTTTGTCCTTAAAATGCCCTTTTCTATTTCCACGTAAATCTCATCTCATAAGGATTGAAGTAATTAACTAGCCACTTTTTAAGTAGTTCCTTCTGCCAAACTACTTACAGATTCCTTCTGCAGCACTAGCCTTCTTCCTACACCAAAAGTGTAAAGTGAGCAATCTTGGGGGGCGTGTCTCAAACTCACTAACTAAATTGAAATGCAAAACCAAGGACTTCCAGGATTGTGTTTTTGTGAACCAAATAGACATTTTATAATTAATAATTACATTGCAGTCATTTGAAAATATACTTAATTGTAAATAGTGTCACATTTTAAGGATGAATTCATAAAACAGCATAAAATATCAAATGTACTTGTGTACTAATGCCTCAACATTGCCACCATAATGCTTTAGGATGGCACCTTGCCTATGGATATTGTCAATGAGGAATTTTTACTGGAGTTACAAGACTTCGCCTATATTTTTCCAAACCTCGGAAGAGAGAATATACTGATTGATGTGCAACATGCATACTAACATCCTGGGCCATATTGATGGTGTGACAAAAATGTCACTTGCCACTTCAGAAAGATGTCATCATCACCCAGGAGGATGATATTGCAACCTATCCCCGTTGCAGAGGACAGCATAACGTGGCCTTTGTAATAAAGTCAAGTAAACCCTTTATGATGTGAATTGAAGGGCATTGCAAGGCTCCCAGCCCCTAGAAGTATCATTCCTACTGACTTCCTATTGAATTATCAGCCTTTCTACCTTGCCTGATACTCCTTCATGGTAGATGAAAACAGTGGTGAATGGTTAAATCCACAAGCGGGTGTTGAATACATAGATCTGAAAATCAGGATGGAGGTTTAAGTCAGTGTTACATATTTCAGAATAAAGTTCCTAGGGAGCATGGATAGAGTGCAAAGAAGATGTTAGGACGGTGTCCTGAGAAATACTAGTGTTTAAGCAGTGAAGGGAGACAGGGTGGATTAACCAGTAAGCAAGGTATGCACAAGTTTACAGTAGTGCACAATTTCATCTGTTTTTTGCCGCATCATATGGTAAAACTCATGTGAAATTGTGCACTGCAGATTAGTAAGTAAATACAATTAAGCCCGTGTGTACCTTGCTTACTGGTTAATCCGCCCCTGCAGTGTGTGTAGGAAACAGTACATAAGTGGGCAGAGAGGGAGATGGCCAAGGAGAGAGCAGAAACAAGGAGGAGAGATGATGTCTCAAGTTGGGGGTGGAGTGGAGTAGAAAGGAGAAGAAGGAGGAATAGACAGGTGTCTGGGTGGGCAGGGGAACTAAAGACCCATCCAACCATTTCACAAATGTGCTTAGGTATGGGTGTGTGTTACCTACATAAGGAGCATCTCCTTCCTTTCTTGGAGGACACAAGGGAGATGATCTAGCCCACACGCATGGACCAAGGTATATCTCTGCTTGATACATCCAAGAAAACCTTCTCAGAAGATATTGGACATGTTGCATGTGAGGTCAAAATAGGAAATAACTCAGACTGCAAAGTCAAGTTCAGAATCAGAGAAACAATAGTGAAGACAAGCAGTACTAGAAATGGAGCAAAGGATCGCTGGGCTCTGACAGTGACAGGCGCCAGCACAGACAATGCAGATACTATGATTGTCCATCACCAATGTGGCTGAGATCCAACAGCAAGGACAGTCCTTTTCATCCTGTAAGGTCTCTATTAGGAAGCAAAATCTGGTAGGTATGGTGAATTAGAAGTTCCAATGCAAATCACTGAGTGAAAAAAAGAAGAGAAACCAAAATATTTCCTTATTTCAATTTCCATAGTAAGTGGAATAATATTACATAATATTAGCGAAATCTGATACCAAGCTGCTAGACAAGCAGAATATTTAGGTATTTTGTTATCTAAGAGAAAGATGTGGGGTAGCATAGGGTGTGTTACACGTTACTTCTAATAATCCAAGAGCTGATTTTAAAGAAAGCTGTCCTTTCCTATGAATTAGGTTATGAATTAGATGACAAATAAATCTACATTGATATAGATACAAAGACATGACGTTGGTTTTTTACTCATTCATTTCTTTCTTCCTGTTACAAATATTTATTGATTACCTACCTTGTGCTCAGTACTGTAACATGCACAAGACAACGATGAAGAACCAGGTCAAACGTGATCCCTGTGCTCACACAGCATCCCCCTCTACAGAGACAGATATTATTCAAACAATCACACCGACAGTTGTCAAATTGAAGCCAGGTTCAAGGATATTTTAGAGTAAGGAGATTTGGCTTAGATAGACAGATGAGAGAAGTCTTGGCTGAGGAATTGATGGTTACGAACAGAGAGAACAACATGAGCAAAGACCCCACAGCATAAAGAACATGACCTGGAAGTCCACCATGGGTATCTGGCTGAAGAAGTAGGCAGGACAGAGTTTTATTCTTTATTGTTAATGCAGTGGAAGCTTTTGACAGGTTGTAAGCAAGAAAATTGCATTCTCAGAATTATGTCTTCAAAGATTACTCTTTTCAGAGGTAAAGTGTGGTTAATGGGAGAATACTGCAGTAATCTAGCCTGTTGCAGTCAGAGGCAAGTGCAGTTATCTAGACAGGGCATGATGGTGGCTTGGGTTAGAGTGGAGAATGGATGCTAACATCTGGAGTTAAAATCAATATGTGGGTGAGGGAGAAAGAGATGTTAAGGGTGATTACTAGATATCTAGCTTATCTAACAAGAACCATGGTAGTGTCATTCACTGAGATAAGGGAAGTAGAAGACAACCAAGTACTGATGGATGGGAAGATTAAGAATTTAGTTTTTGAACTCTTGATGGACCTTTGAGAGCTCTGCAAGGAGATGACCAGTTGGCAGGTGAATAAATGGGCGTGAAGCTCTGTTGGAAAGCCTGGTCTACAGATAAGCATTTGTGAGTCATCTGGGTATAGCTGATAATTGATAAGAATGCCTAGGAAGAAAACATACCAGTTACTATCAAGTCAATTCTGACTCATGGTGACCCCATGTGTATCAGAGCAGAACTGTGCTCCATAGGGTTTTCAATGGCTGATTTTTTAGAGGAAGCTCATCAAGCCTTTCTTCTGAGGGGCTTCTGGGTAGACTTGAACCTCCAAACTTTTGGATAGCAGCTAAGCATGTTAATGATTTGCACCACTTAGGGACTCATAGAATAAAAGAAAAGAGAAGAACTGATACCCTGTGTTGTATATTTAATGACCAGGTATAGGAGGTAAAGGAGGTATAGGAGGATGAGTGTGCACAAGAGAGGCAGTAGCCAGAGGTAAGGGAAAGACAAGAACTCTCTTACATAACCAAAGCCCAGAGAAGAGAGTGCTTCAAAGAAAGAAGGTGACTTCCAGCAAAATGGTGCTCTAGGCAGAAGCACCACTCCATCCCTCCAAAGCAAAGATCTGAAAAACTAAGCCAAACAGAGAAAACAGCAATCCTGAAACCCTAAAACATCAAATGAAGAGATAAAGAACTCAGCCAAGCACCAAATGGAGTGAGAAAACTGACAGAGAATGGAGAGCAAGGAGAGGTTCATGCAGAGGTCCCCTATCAGCTAACGCAGCGTGGATCCACCATCTTGGACTCCTATCGGAGACCAGCAAATAGGGGGTACGAGAAAGCAGCTTCACGGAGCTTCCAGCGGGAGACAAAACAATTGGTAGTTTGTGATATACACTTTCCCACCCCCCATCCTCATCACCCCAACTTGGCCTCCTCTGCTTCCCGTGGCCACAGTCTCTTGTCCGAGAAGCACCAGCTGCTTGGATTCCACCCGCCCGCACTGGCCAGCTCTCTGAGTGCCATTTGTTGGCTGCTGGTGGTGACTTTTTCCGCTTCTTTTGATTTCTTCCTTACCTCTCACCGCCTCCTCCTTTCGCTCAAATACCTGGCTCCGTGCGCCATTTTTGCCTCTTCCTGAGGGGCTGTGGAGCTCCGTTCAAATGTGGAACTGCTTCTGGTCTGGGCTGCCACGCTGGTGGTATCCCGGGGCTTTTGTTTGTTTGTTTGTTTTGAATTGTTTGTTTGTTTTCTATTCCTTTTCTTGAGGTGGGAGCGTGTTCTGGCCGGGCGGTGCTGCGCAGCTTGGGACCTACCCCCTTGGCTTGCGCAGACGCGCAGAGGGATCCCTGAGCGCATTTCTTTCTTCGTGGATTTTTTTTCCTGTTTTTTTGGGGGGTTTTTCTTGTTTCTTTTTTTCTATTAATTTGTTTTGTTTTCTTTTCTCTCTTTTTCCCTTTTTTGTCTTTCTTCATTACTCAGTTTCTTGTCTCTCTAGACCTTCCTTCTCTTCCTGTTCCCTGATTACCTGATGATGAATAACCCTATGCCTTCTAGCCAGGCTGTACTTTAACACCTGAGAACAACTTCCCCAGACCTTGTAGCAGCACCGGTGGGATCCCTGGGAGCTTTACCGTTCTTTTTCCTTTCTGATTTTTATTTATTCATTCTTTTCTTCTCTTTCTTTTTCCTTCTTCTTCCCCTTTTTTCTCCATTTCATAGTCTCTCATCTCTTCACTCCAATGGCAAGCTCCCCTTGCACTCTTTTTTGTTTGCATGTTTTTGGCTTCTGTTCCTCTCTCCTCTCAGCCATATCCAACTTAGTTCCACACATAACAATCTCCCCCCTGCTTGCCACCTACCTGCACCATATGCTTAACATCACACCACCAAGAAGGACAGGCACACAGCCTACAGGAACCTGACCTGCACTGATTACCGATCCACCTTGGTGGCTGTAGTAAGTGCCACAAACAACCCATCCAAAAACTCCTCTTCAGCTAGACCTGCCCTGCTGTACCATAACTGAGCGACTGACCCTGCCAATTAGAGAAGGAGGTGAAAAGTAACGTGCCCACAGAAAACAACAAAGAACACACAGCCTGCTTGCTCAGACATAGCCAGATAAAAAAAGGACAAAACAAACAAATCTACAATCAATAAATGAGAAAAATAACTACTGAATGCCCCGAAGACAGCAGACAATATCAACACATTTACAAAAACAGGACAGGATGGTTCTAGTAGGCGTCCAAAATAAAACACCAGATGACTT
>NW_004444011.1:5461518-5481689 GCF_000243295.1 Trichechus manatus latirostris | reverse complement strand
TTTGTTCTGTAAACCTTCACCTGAAGTATGATAAAAAAAAAAAAAAAGAATTAAGGTGAGATCAACAGTGTTAAATGCTGATGTGAGGTTGAGTGAGACCTCAATGTAGACAGTGAAGTGCCCATTGAATCTAGGGATATGGAGATTATGGTGACCAAAGCAAGACCAGGTTTAGTGGAGAACTGAGTGGAAGCCAGAATGAAGTGTTGAGGATATGTGGAAAATGGGGGTTGGGGGGAAGGAGTCAGGAGAATAGAAAACTCAAGAGCTTTGACTATGATGAGAAACAGAAAAATAGGGAGGTGGTTGAATGGGCATAAGAGTCTGAGTAGCAGTTTTTATTTTTTGAAAATAAATGGAAGTTTCTTAGTTATATATAAAAGGATTCAGCTGAAAGAGATATCTACATGAGAGAGAAGAGTTGCTAGAGTGTAAAGTTCCTGAGGAGATGGGAGTGGAAGGGACTCAAAGCCCAAGTAGAGGGATAGCTATGAATGTTCTATATGCAGATGATGAAAGTTATCGTATTATAACTTCAGCTTTATCTGTATTGTAGCAGGCAAAGTTTTCTACTGAGATAGAGGAGAAAGGGGCAAGTGTGTGAGTGTGTGTGTGTGTGTGTGTGTGTATGTACATGTGCTATGAGAGCAGCTGTTATCAAAGGAGGAGAAAATTTTTTGCAATAGTTCTTGTGGAAAGGAGCAAGTTAATCAGAGAAATACAGTAAGAGGAACCATCTGAGATTAGATTTTATGTATTTACTGTCAAACTAATCTGCTCAATTGTGTGACTTTCTTCAGAAGTGCTCAGCTGCTGAGGCAGGAAAGTAAATAGTTGGGTTCATCCAAGGTTGAGGTGTTGCCAGATGAAGGATATAAAAAATTAGAAGAGCAGGGGAGTATAGAGTATTGGCAAAAGTGTTATAAGATTACTGAGCCATGGGCTCTGCTAGATGAGGAGGAAAGTAAAGAGAGGAGAAGGTCAATACACTGTGAGAACAGAGGATCAAGTAACGCACCAGAGGTCGTGATGAGCCAGAAGAATGTTCTCGACAGGCGGAGCTGAGAAAGCCAGGGAAGGAGAAGAGATGGTGTTTGCACCATGATTCTGAAAGTGGAGCAGTTGTGGGTGAATGGCAAGACACAAAGCATGGGCACTAGAGTAGATGACACAAGAAAAGTAGAGGAAGTTACTGGAGATGAAAACTTGAGGAATGAGAGGCCATATTGTCAAACGGATTGTCACGCATGCATTGGAGTTACTGGGGTGATGGTAGGTATGGAGAGAGAAAGGTTGTAGGCCAGATGCTAAGACTTTGATAAATGACAGGGAGGGGAATGACCAGGAATCCAACAGAAGACAATGACAAGAAGGGATGGTAGAGCTGAAAGCCATGAAGCTAAAAAAAAAAAAAAAAAAAAACCTTCTTTGTTTTTGTTTTTCAAGAGTAAACAATAGCAGTGGATGGAAGCAGAAACGAGAAGCAAGAAAGACAGCAGCCCCACCTCCTGGTACCAAGGTACATAGGGTGGGGGGAAATGAGAGGGCAATAGGGGCAGAAGTGTCCTGGGGGTGGGAGAGCGACCAGGCTTCAGCTGAGACAAGATGAATGAGGAGGCTCCCTGAGGAAGGGTTAAGGAGTTGGGAGAGTTTCTCTGATGGCAGAGGGACAGGGGCTGACTGAGAGGCAGGGGAGTGGCAGTATGTGACATCAGGGCCCGGAAGCATGGAACATTATTGTTATAAACACTCAGACAGGAGAACTAGTACTACAAACTGTAGAATATAAAGAGGAAAAATGCCTTAAAAATCATGATGGAAAGAAGAAAGAGAAACTATTCGCCACTAAACTCTACCAAGGTTAAGCCAAATTAAACCAAGAAAAAAGGGCCTCCAAATAGGTCCCCAACACCCAAGCAAAGGGGACTTTTAACATACAAGAGAATTTGTCCAAACCAGAGTTTGAACACCACTTTAGGACCATTCTCTTAACGTTTCACTCTAGATACTCATATTGCAGCTAAAAGAAGCTTGTTTGCTCCCTCTTGAAAATAAAGAACAGCTGAACAAAAAATATATATACAAGCCTGCAATTTAATCACCTCTTGGCTTGCTCTTCTTTAGACCGAACAATTTTCAGTTCCTTACGTTTTTTTGCATAGGCCTTATTTTCTAATTCTAGCTGAATTCGAGATTAGGATGTTCTCCAAGTTCTCAGCATCCCTCGAACTATGGAACCCAGGGAGGGACACCTTGCTCCTGCACAATTTTGACCAATACCAAGAATAAAGGGAGGTTGACCTCACTGTTCCTCATGCACTGTTTTTGCATCCTAACACTGTGCACTTTGTTAAAAGTTAGTGTTATGACCGGCTCTAGCTTATGTATTTTCATGATTGGCCCTTTTCCAGACATGCTCACCTATAGCTAGTCATTTCCCATCTTCTATTTGTATACTTCATTTCTGAAGATACTACCCTGCATTTATCCTCAATGAACTTAAAAAAGGATCCTGGCCACTTCTGTCATGTAGCAGAGTTATTTTGAATTTTTCTCTTCACCAGCAGGCTGCTGTTGGTCTTCCCACTCCTCCACTTGAGGAAGTGACTAATATGCCCCGCATCTCCTTTGTGATGATGCTGGTTTGGTTTTCTTTTTTTTTTTAAATTGTGGCTAAATATATATATGTACTTTGCCATTTTAACCTTTTTTAAGTGCATGACTCAGTGACATTAATTACATTCGCCATGTTGAACTACATCACCATTATCTGTTTCCAAAGGTTTTTCATCATTCCAAACAGAAACTCAGTACCCCTTAAGCAATACCACCCCTTCCCCTCCCCCCAGCCCTTATCACCACCACCACCACTTGCTGTCTAGTTGATGTCAACTCATTACGACCCCATGGGTGTCAGAGTAGAACTGTGCTCTGTAGAGTTTTCAATTGCTGACTTTTTTTGGAAGTAGGTAGCCAGGCCTTTCTTCCTAAGTGCCTCTGGCCCTTGGTAACCACTAATCAAATTTTGTCTCTGTGCAGTTGCCTAGTCTAGATATTTCATACAAGTGGGATCATGCAATATTTGTCCTTTTGTGCCAACGTTTGAAGGCATTTCTTTGTGACTGTTTCCAGCCTGTGTTTTTGTCTGCTACTCCATTGGCTTCTTCTCTTTGCTGGGGGCACTTTGTGCTGGGGTGCTGGGGCACTTTCTTCTCTGTGCAAGGTCACATCTTGCTCATCTTCTTTCTGGCCTTTTTCAGCGTTAAGGGAATTAATTCTCTGATGTTTCAAATCTTGGGTCAAACTTTCGTAAATGTTAATGTTAAAGAAGGCTTTTTGAGTGAATATGTGCAGACAATCCAAACTTAATCTTTTAGACCCGGAATCAGTGCCTTGATTATTATTATTTTTAAAGTTCTTGTTTTATCTCAGTATCTGTTTTGCCCTCTGAGAGCATGTGAGCATGTGAGATGTCTGGTTCTAATTTTTAACCCAACCATTGCACAGAGAAAGGGCATCATCAAATCTTTATTGAAAGGAAGAGTGACTGTAAAGAGTCAGAGAGCACTGGGAAGAATACATCTCAGCAGAACAAATCCTCCCTCAGGCCAGAACTCATCTCTTCCTTGTCTGAATTCCAATGGATGGCACTTTATCTCTCTTCCTTTCCTCTGTCTTTGGGATTCATTTGTACCTGTTATTACAAACATTTGTGTCTAAATCTTGTTTCTTTTATGAAACCAAAGTCCCAATGAGGGAAAGGATGGTGATCAATTTATCTCTATTCACTCACAGGATTTTATATAATGTCTTACAATAATCAATGCTCACTAAACATTTGTTGACTGAATGAACAATGAAAGGACACACACAAGTTAGGAAAGTTCAGTCCCAAATTGGATTTTTTTTTTTAACAAAGTAATTTAATTTTAATCAAACTCTTTCTTCCTTCTAATTAGAAATTTTAATTGTTTTCAATTGTAAAAAAAATGAAAACATCGATTTGAAATATAGAAATAAAGATGTTTTGGTAGAGAGGGATAAACACTTCTGGATTTTCTTTAAAAAGCACTCAAATCACTTTTATAAGAGAATATAAAAGGAAGTCCTATAAACACCTGCCCCCCTCAAATCTGGACAACATGTTTGGAAATGTCTCGCAGACAGCTCCAACAGTTTCCTGTAATAGCAAATTAGTGAGAAGCATATGCCAAGATCCTGTAAATAGCTCCAGACAATCTGATTATGAGCAGGAAAATCATATGCAAGAAAGTATTTCTGGGCAAAGCACAGATTAAAAAATGAACGTGATAATTTATGAGAAATCAGGTTGAATTAAAGATGTAACTCTGATACTTTGTTATACCATCGCTGCACATGCAGAATTAACTAGACCAGGCTAAGGTAACTATTGTTTGTGATTATAATTATTGTAAAACAAGTTGCTGTTCAGTTGACTCTGACTCATGGCGACCCCATGTGTGTCAAAGTAAAACTGTGCTCCATCGGGTTTTCAATGGCTGATTTTTCGGAAGTAGATTGTCAGGCCTTTCTTCCAAGATACCTTCAGGTGGACCCAAACCTCCAACCTTTCGGTTAGCAGGCGAGCATGTTAATTGTTTGCACCACCCAGGGACTCCTGTGAATATTGGGTACTATTAATTCCTGTTATATATAACCCTTTATGTGCCAGGCAGTCTAATGCACTACACCCAAAGGGATGTAGCAGCATCACAGGACTATTCATGTTTATAGCTTGGCATTTTCACTACAGAATTTATAAAGTCTTAACTAATGCAAAATGATTCTTCAACATTTTGATGAGAGAAAGTGGCAACATGTAAAAATAACCATCTGCTTAACTACCTATTCTAATATAGTTTTCTATGTTAACTGAAGGTCAGCCTCTGTGCTGATGTTTTCACAAGTTGTGTGGACTGCAAAATAAAGGAAGAAGAAATAAAAATGTTGTGAGCCACAGCCTCCTCTCAACAGTAGGTGTTGATCCCTGTCACATGCAAGCTCCCCAGGACCAGTATTCAGCTTCTCAAACCAGACCTGGGAGTGTAGCAATAGCATGAGCCCATTGCCTGGTGGTGTCTAGAATGATTTCTGCTTTTACAGACTCCACAGGCTCAGAGAGAAATCTAGAAACTGGGGTGCCCACTAAGTTGCAGAACACCCCTACCCCATGAAGTATTGGTCCACCTTGAAGAACATCAGCTCTTAACAAATTGTTAACTATCGCCAAATACTGAATACAACTACCATTGTTTATTGAACTTTTACTCTATGCTAGCATTATCCTAAGTGATTTACATATAGTACCTCATTTAATTCCTCATCACCACCTTATGGGGGGCATTATTATCTACATTTTTGATGATGAAGAAACCTGAGATTGGAGAGGTCAAAAGACTTGCCCCAAGTTGACAGCTAGAAAGCGCTAGTGCTAGCATTCTAAACCAGATCTAACTTTTTCTGAGCTGGGGCCCTCCCCACTGCACTAAACTGCCGTCGCATGGGAGACTTGGCCTGCACCTTTGAGTCCTTTGGTGATGCAAATGGTTAAGCGTTCAGCTACTAACAAAAAGGTTGGAAGATGAAGTCTATCCAGAGACATCTTGGAAGAAAGGCCTGGTAATCTGCTTCTAAAAAATCAGTCATTGAAAACCCCACGGAGCACAGTTCTACTCTGACACAACTCATGGGGTCATCAAGAGTTGGAGTCAACTCAATGGCCACTGGTTTGGTTGGTCCTTCTATGTGGAATCCTTTGGCATTAGAGCCCTAACTTGGACCCTAGAGTGCTTGGCAGAAAACTGGGGGCCCTGCCCAGCTCTAACCAGTCCTCTCTATCTTTTCCCAAAATGTGCTTGGCGGAAGAATTGTCTTGTAAGATTATCTGCAGAGAAAGGGGTTCTGGGAGCAAAGCAGTTTGGGAAATGCTGCAAAAGAAAATGCCCACTTTGGAGACTGACAATATACTGTAGCAACTGAAAGACTCAAGGAAGTCTTGCACTAAAGAAACGGTGTCTAACTCAGTGTTTTCCAAACTAATTTGACTACAGAACCCTTTCTGTTCATACAAAATCTATTAATAACCTTTGAAACTTGTGTTCTTCAGAACACATTTTGGGAAATGGTGACTAAGAACATTTCTTGGGTTCTCCCCCTCAAGTATGACTTCTGCTATCTCTCAACTCTTCTCATTCTTGTATCTTTTTGGATAACATATTTGCTTGAATCAAGCTGGACTTTGCTGCACCCCTTTGAACACAAGGCCTGCCTTCCCTAAAGGGATCAACGCATTCAGATCCCATACCATCTTTTCTCTCTCTATGACCCTATGTTGCTAAGGTCCCGATCACAACAAGAATAAATCCATTTAAGTTATAAATTAAAAACAAACAAACGTATTGAGATAAAAGAGAGAAAAAAACAGAAAGAGGATAGAAATAAAGGAAAATAGAATTAAAAAGAAGAGAATAAGTGTTATGGATGAATTGTGACCCCTCAAAAGATATGTTGAAGTCCTTACCCCAGTAACGATGAATGTGACCCTGTTGGGAAATAGGGTCTTTGAAGATGTTACCAGTTAGGTTAACATGAGGTCATACTACAGTAGGGCAGGTCCTAATCCTATCTGACTGGTATCTTTATAAGAGAGGAGAAGATACAAAGAGATAGGGAGACCGAGGAAGGAAGCCATGTGATGCTGCAGCTGCAAGCCAAGGAATACCTGGAGCCACCAGACGCTGGGAGAGAGGCAAGGAACAGTTTTGCTCTTAGAGCCCTCAGAAGGAATCACCAGGGCTAATACCCTGATTTGGACTTCTAGCCTCCAGAACTGTGAGATAATAAATTTCTATTCTTTAAAGCCACTCACTTTGTGGCCCTGGGAAACTAATACAGTAGGTGATTGAATTTCTCTATTTGAAAAGTCAAAACCACTTCCTTAGTGACATGTGAAAATGTACACAACATATTTACAAATTGTCCTTTCATTGAACCATTCCAAAAAGACTTAACAAAGTATGTTTTTGTGTACTGAAGAGCAAATTCAAAGTGAGAAAAATCCTCAGTCTTCTGCAACAGTGTTATAATTCAATGAAACTAGTTCTATCATTCAGCTACATGGAGCACCAACTTCCTGTAGAGACAATAATAAGCTTATTTTATTCATTCAATAAATATGTACTGAGTACCTACTATGTGCCAGGTGCTTTTCTACATACTTGAATAAATAGGTTAAAAATATTGTATGCTAGAAGATAAGTGCTATGTAAAAAAAGAGAAGTAAAATGAATAAAGGAGATCAGAAGTGTCTTAGGCTGGGTTCTCTAGAGAAGCAAAACCAGTAACGGATATAAATATATATATATAGAGAGAGAGAGAGATTTATATCAAGAAAATGGCTCACATGGTTGTAGAGGCTGGAATGTCCCAAGTCCACAGGTCAGGATAGAGGCTTCTCCTGATTCACGTAGCCGCAGAGGCTGGCGAACCCAAGATCGGCAAGTCAGTGAGTGGGGCTCTTTCTCACAGGCTGCAAAGATCGATGAATCCCAAGATCAGCAGGCAAGACTGCAGGTAAGCTTCTAGCTCAAGTCTCAAGAACTGAAGGTCAGACAAACAGGAGACAGCTGTAGGATCTAGCATGAGCAAAAAACACTGAAGCCTTGCCAGACTATCCACTCATATTAAATGCTGGCCACATGCCCAAGGAAACTCTCTTTCAACTGATTGGCTACTCACAGCAGATCCCATCATGGAGGTGATCACGTCATATCAAATCTCATCATGGAAGTTATCATATCATACGACTGCCAAACCACTGAGAATCATGGCCTAGCCAAGTTGACACACAACCTTAACCATCACAAGAAGTGTAGGGGAAGGGGTACAAATTGCACTGTTCATAGAGTAATAAGAAAAGGTGAAATACAAGCAGAGATTTGAAGGAGTTCAGAACATTGGCAAAGCAGGTGTGGGGGAAGAGTATTGCAGACTGAGGGAGGAGCTAAAAAAAAGGCCCTAAGGTGGAGTGTTCCTGGCTCATCCAAAAAACTCTAAGGCAGCCAGTGTGAGCGAGCAAGGGGAAGAGTGGTAGGAGATGAGGTCTGAGAGGTGAGAAGGGTGGACTCTATAGGCAGATGGAAGAACTTTGACTTTTACTCAGTGAGACGGGAACCATTCTTGGGTTTTGTACAGAGAAGTGGCATGAGTGACCTGTCTTATATATCAAAATATTAACTCTAGTTGTTGAGTTGAGAATAGACTAGAAGAGTGCAAGGGTGGCAGTAAGGACTAGGTAGGAGAATAATCCAGGTGAGAGATAATGGTGGCTTTAATCAGTGTGAAGAGCCCTGGTGGCGTAATGGTAAAGAGCTACAGTGTTAACAAAAAGGTCGTCAGTTAAAATCCACCACCCACTTCTTGGAAACCCTGTGGGACAGTTCTAATCTGTCCTATAGTGTCGCTATGAGTCTGAATCAACTTGATGGCAATGTTTCTTTTCTTTTTTTTTTTTTTTTTTTAAATAAGGTTGGTAGCAGTGGAGGTATCAGAAGGGTTCAGGTTCTGAATGTATTGTAAAAGTAGGGCCAACTGGATTTCCTAAAAGATCTAATTTGGAGTATAAGAGAAAGAGAAGAGTCAAGGATGATCCCAAGGTTTTTGACAGAAGGATGAAGAGGAGGGAGAGTTGCCATCAATGGATTTGGGAAGCTGCTGTTACAGTAGGTTTTAAAAGTAAGATCAAGAGTTCAGTTTTAGATGTTTTGAATTTGAGATATTAATTAGACAGATACCCATGTACAGATATTGAGTAGGCATTTGCCTATATGAGTCTGGAACTCAGGAGAGAAGCCTGAGACGGATATATAAAATTGGGATGTCCATACATAGATAATCGTGGTGTTGGCAAAGAGTATTGAATAGACCATGGAGTGCCAGAAGAACGAACAAATCTGTCTTAGAAGAAGTATAACCAGAATGCCCCTTAGAAGCAATGATGGCAAGACGTTGTCTCCGATTCTTTGGATGTGTTATTAGCAGGGACCAGCCCCAGGAGAAGAACATCATGCTCGGTAAGTTAAAGGGTCAGTGAAAAGGAGGAAGACCCTCAATGAGATGAATTGACACAGTGGCTGCAACAATGGGCTCAAGCATAACAATGATTATGAAAATGGTGCTGGACTGGGCAGTGTTTCGTTCTGTTGTATATAGGGTTGCTATTAGTCAGAACTGACTCAAGGGCACCTAACAGCAACGACAACACATGGATGGCATTTAAAACCACAGGACTGGTGAGGTCACCCAAACTGGATGAGAGTGAATGTAGGTAGAGGAGAAAATGAGACTGAAGTTTGAACCCTGGAACCCTCCAACTATGAAAGAGTGACCAGTGAGGTAGAATGAAAATTGCTTCTGTGACAAATTTTCATAAACTTAGTGGCTCAAACAATATAAATTTATTGTCTTACAGTTCTGGAGGTCAGAAGTCCAATATGGGTCACATTGGGCTAAAATCACAGTGTCAGCAGGACTGGACTCCTTCTGGAAGTTGGAGGGGAAGGTTCATTTCCTTGCCTTTTCCAGATTCTAGAAGCTTCCCACTTTCCTTGATATGTGAGCTCCTACCTCCATCTTCACAGCCAGGAAAGTTGCATCTCTCTGACCATTCTTCCATAGTCACATCTCCCTCTGACCTTGACCTCACCTGGGAAAGGTTCTTTTAAGATTGGGCCCACTTGGATAACCTAGGATAATCTTCTCATCTCAAGGTACTTAGCTTTTAATCCCATCTGCAAAATCCCTTTTTTCCATGTAAACTCACATATTCACAGGTTCCAGGGATTAGGACATAGACATTTTAGGGGAGGAAGAGGTCATTATTCTGCCTACTGCATATATCAAGGAAAAGGGCATTATCAAGTGTCAAAGGTTGAAATAGGTCACGTAGGATAAAGCCTGAGAATGACTTTAAATTTGCAACATTTGTTGAAAGAATGAGTAAATGATTCAGCTTCATAAGATTCAAAGCTTTTGCTTCATTAATACTCCAAGAACTTCTGCAAAATACTCTTTGTATTCACTAAAAAAAAAATCCAGCACATCATGTAATTGTAAAATTAATTCTGTGAACCAGAGGCTCTCAGGTTAATTTACCAAGCAATACTGAATAGCTGATGTATTTTTATAGCCACAACTTTCTTCTTCTTCATCACTCTTCCATCTTCTTTTCTTCCTCCTGTAAAAAATTATTTTGCCTGTATGTCCCTGATTTTTTCAAGTTAGTCTTTTCTTTATTAATAGTTTAATTCTTTTTTAGAACATGGATATTCAGATAATTCAGAAAAGTATAAGTAAGAAAAGGAGTCCTGGTGGAGCAATGGTTAAAGAGCTCAACTGCTAACCGAAGGTCAATGGTTCCAACCCACCAGTTGCTCCCCAGGAGAGAAGACCTGGTGATCTGCTCCTGTAAAGATTATAGCCTGGGAAATCCTATAAGGCAGTACTACTCTCTCCTATAGGGTCACTATGAGTTGGAACCGACTCGATGGCACACAACAACAGTAAATAAGAAAGCAAAAGTGACCTAAAATCTCACAATGTATTACAATTCTGGTGAATAGCCCACTATACACCTCTATGCAAGGTATCTAGGTGCGCAAATAGTTTGTGCTCGACTGCTAACCTAAAGATTGGTGGTTTGAACCCACTCAGTGATACCACGGAAGAAAAGTCCTGGCGATCTGCTTCCGTTAAGATTACAGAATAAAAAACTCTATGGAGCAGTTCTACTTTGTAACACGAATTCATCATGAGTTGGAATCCACTTGTCTGCAACTACAACAACAACATACATAAAAACACATTTACTTGCAATTTTTCAAAAGTGGTATCATGCTTGTATACTACTCTGTAACCTGCCTTTTCCACTAAAGAGTATGGTTTTTTATGTCATTTTAATGGCCTTTTTAAAGCTATTTTTAAATAGGTGCCCCATTCACGTGTTGTGAATAGGCAAAATAATATAAAATACCTACATTAAAAAATCTCACTCCTCTTTTTGTATATATCCATTCTATTCTATCCCGTAATAAAAGTAACGGGAACTTCTTGTGTATCCTTCCTACTTTATGTAGATACTCAAAAGATTACAACCTACACACTGTTCTACACTTTTGCATTTTCACTTAAGACTGTATCTTGGAGACGTTCCCCATATTAGCACAATAAAGGCTTTTCCAACTGCAAGTCTTGGTTGTGTGCATGTTGTTGCTGTTAACCTGTTGCTGTTGAATCAACTGCGACGCATAGCGACCCTATAGGACAGAGTAGAACTGTCTCATAGGGTTTCCAAGGCTGTAATCTTTACGGAAGCAGACGGCAGTGTTACATCTTTCTCCTGCGGAGCGACTGGTGGGTTCAAACTGCCAACCTGTGGGTTAGCAGCCAAGTGCTTAACAACTGTGCCACCAGGGTTCCTTGTTAGTTGCCATCAGGTCCGTTCCGACTCATGTCGATCCCATGTGTGCAGAGTAGAACTGCTCCATAGTATTTTATTGGCCGTGGCTTTTCAGAAGCATATCACCATGCCTTTCTTCCAACGCGCCTCTGTGTGGGTTTGAACCGCCAACCTTTCAGCTAGTAGTCCAGCACTTAAACATTTGCGCCACCCAGGGACTCCTAGTGTGCATGTACCATAGTTTATTTAACTACTCCGCTATTGATGGGTATCAGGGCTCCGTCCATCTTAAACCTAAGGTGACATGAACTTGAAATAAAATGTACCTGAAACAAAATTTAAGAGATTATGCTGAATTTTTCCCTTGAAACTGTAATTGCAGTCAGTGGGAAAAGATGCTTTATAAAACTTATGATAAAGTTATATATTGCTGTTTTAAATATTGAGGGTCCCTGGGCAAATTTTTATGAAAGTAAAATCTTGCTCTTGTTAGGAGCAGCAAAAAAAATTGTAATAAGAGTTAATTAAAACAATGTCTCATGAGTTTATTCTGATTATGAATAAATAAAAGTCTGTGTGGTCAACATACAACTTATATCTGTTTCAACACCAACGGTAAAATTAGTTAAAAATTCTACATCAAGCGTTCCTGTTGCAATTATTTTTTTCATCAACTTTATTTCCCTAAAGGATAAAAATTTATTGTCATAAGCATTAGTATAAGATTACTCTTCAAAATAGCTTACATTTTGGAAAAGGTAAATAATACAGAGTAACATCAAATGGAAAACATTACCATGTGCCAGGTGCACCCAAGACTTAGCTCACTTTACCCTTACAAGTCTGTGAATTAGACACTATTATTCCTTTTGTACAGAGGCAGAATCAAAGAGGTAAAATGCTATACTCAAGGTTACACATCGATTAAGTTGAAAAGCCAGGATTCAATCCTAGGTGTTTTCTGACTCTAGAGTCCATGCTCTTATCCAGTGCCTTACCCTGACTCTCAGGCAAATTGACTGTACATAATACGTGATCATTTATTTGTTGACAAATCTTCTCAGCTAAATCATCTTCCTTTAAATTAAAAAAAAGAAAAATCACTTAAGGTTTTGCAAGCTAACCAGAAGCCTAAGTCAGTCATCTCTTTCTATCAGGAAAAAAGTAGCTCTGAAGACAAGCGATGCATATTAGATATGAGATCTTGGTTTCTAAAATTTGATAGTGGGGCAACAAATTTTTGTAGATAAACCATTGCTCCTTACAAAGATAAAGGTAGAAAGAAACAGGGAAAATCACTCTAATGCATGATCTTAGTTTCTTCCTCAGAGAAACCAGATCTGGAGAGATAAGTACGTCACTGAATCAAAGAAAGTAAACGGAAAATGGAGTAATTAAGAATCATATCTCCAGTTTTGTGTAGCACACTATATTACAACAGTTCCAAACTGATAAAAATTTGATATCATCTATTGCCAGGGCGTTATCACTTGACACAATAAATGTCATAGAAATATACTAGAAAAGAAGTTTAAAAAAAAAGGGATGGGAACAGGCTATGATTCCTATATTGGAAAATCTTGAGTATAGGGTAGCTCATCCACTTGTCTAAGCCATTGATGTGCATTGGGAAATGTATGTGAACTGAGATTTCTCTTCTAATATCACCAGTCTCATCTTTCTCTGGCTCTCTTTCTCTCAGAATTGGATTTGAGGTTCTTCATTGGGAAGTAACTCCGTCAGGGAGGGTGTGAATGCTCTTTGTGGATAATAAAGTCAGGATATTTGTTTGCAAGAAATAGAGTTAAAATGAGGTTAAAAGAAAAATACATACATTTTTTAGGGGTAGGGCAGGTTCAGGAATATTTAAAATTTTAGACATTCTTGGAGAGAACCTATTAACCCAGAGTGAAAGTTACTCTCCCAGATTCCTGTCCCATTGGATCCCATCTGTGTAGGCATTTGCCTTAGTTCATTAGTGCTGCTATAACAGAAATACCACAAGTGGGTGGCTTTAACAAACAGAAATTTATTTTCTCACTGTTTAGGCAGCCGAAGTCTAAATTCAGGGCGCTGGCTTTAGGAGAAGGCTCTCTCTGTCCGCCCTGGGGGAAAATTCTTGTCTCAGTTTCTCTAGCCAGCCTTGGAGTTCCTTGCCTTGTGGACGGGTCTGCCTCAGTTGCCTTCAGATAGTGTTGATCTTCCCTCTGTGTCTACCTTCTTCTGTGCCTAATCTGCTCTTTTACATATAAAAAGTGATTGGTTTAAGATACACCCTACATTTATATCACCTCATTAGTATAACAAAGAAAACCATATTCCCAAGTGGGATTACATCCATAAATTTAGGGGGTAAGATTTGCAATACATATTTTTGAGGGGCACAATTCAACCCATAACAGCATTCAAACCTCTTCAGTCAAGAACTTAAACCTTCATGGAGTCCTGTATGTACTCACTTCAGGGCAGAGCTGGTAAGGTGATGTTTGGGCTGGCTGAAGGAGGCACATCCTCCGTTCACTTGGTCAGTGATGAGCAGAGGTTGCAAACCCCTTGCCATCTTTCTCTTTTCCTCCATCTCTCATTTTCTGTTTTTTTTTTTTTTTTTTTTTTTTTTTTTTCTGAGCACCCTGTTTACAATAACACAAGTAGAGCACCCTGGGAGTTAAGTGTAATATCAAATGAAATTTGTTGGATAGTGTTGCTACTTTCAGAGAATAAATTTGTCCTTAAGATGCTGAATCTTTGATTTTCCGAGGAAAAGTTGTAAGTTGTTAGTATTCCACATAAAAAGAGCAAATGCTCTAATTGCAATGGAATAATCAATTTAAGAGTGGGGATTAGAATCTCTGCAAACAGAAGAAGGCAATTACCATGATTCTTCCCCCACTCTTGCTTACTGCAACCAATTTTTTCAAACTTTTATTGATAGGTGTCTCCCCAGTGACTGTCATGGAAGAAAACTGTACTTTTTCTAAGCCTATTTAAGCACTTCTAGCCTTGACTAAGTCTAACACTTTAGGGAGAAATTTTGATTTTTCTAGGAATAATATGTAACTAGTTACAGAATTTGCCAATAACTGGAAAACACATCAAATAATGTGTATCTGTAATTATGTTTTTGTTAGTGTGCTTTATATGATTATCAATTGTTAGATTACTATAATAATCAAAAGAGCATTTATTTTGATAATGTGCTGATTATATTTCCCACAGAATATCATAATTCTAAAGGAGATGCTTGCCTCTGAACATTTTTTAAACTCATACTGCGGAAAGTCAGTTCATCCAGCTTCTCAGCTGCAAACCACTTAACAAATCCAGAGTGAATTTTAAAAATGTCAGCCCTGTTATCTGAAGAGCCTGCTATAGTGCCAGATTCTGCTGATGGAAGAATGTTTTCACAGCTTGAATATCAATCCTGAAAACAATATCCAACAGAAAGCAGAAACATTAGACAAAGCGGAAGACTGTAAATCCAAAAAAGGATGTATTATTTCTCTTAGCTATAGTGGTTCTAGACTAATGGTTATTGGAATTCTAACTTTGTCCATTTTAGAAAAATGTCGATTTCATGATTTTTGACTTACATATAGTTTATACTATTCACTGTTACAAATTCACATTTTGAGTATTAATCTTAAAAAGGTCAAGTATCATGTTCATAAATCAAGGTAAATAATTGTTCTTTTTTTCCCTAGAATATAAAATATTCTGTGATATTTCATATACATATTCATATACATATTAGACCTGAGTGCATGAGGTCAGGCTCTATAATAACTGACCTGGCTCCTGGCCACATATGCAATTATTATTTTTTTTAGTAGCTATATTAACAAAGGTAAAAAGAAACGGGTGAGATTAATTTTAATAAAATATTTGATTTAACCCAATACATCCAAAATACATGATTCAACATGTAATCAATTTAAAAGTTGTTAATAAAATATTTTACATTCTTTTTTTTCATACTATGTCTTCAAAATCCAGTGTATATATTACTCTTATGGCATACTTCAATTTGGACTAGTCACATTTCCAGTGCTCAGTAGCCATATGTGACTAGTGGATACCATATTAGATAGCATAGCTCTAGGTAGATCTGACATTAATTGAATGTTATCTGCTTCTCAGAATCTTGGAAGACAACTTAGAAGAATGGATTTTACAAAATGTTACTGTGTTTAAATAGGTTACATAAAATTTGCTTTTTTAGCCAGTTTTAAGCATACAAATCAGTGACATTAATTACATCCATTATGTTGTGCAACCTTCACCACTATTTTCAAAACTTTTCGTCATCTCTAACAGAAACTCTGTACCCATAGATTACCGTACTTTTACACAAATAATTCATGCCTTCTACGTTTGTTTGCCAACCACGCCCTCTTCCCCAAGGTATTTTCATAAGCAGCTCTATGCCATTTTTTTTTTAACATGTGGTTGGCAAACAAACGTAGATGGCACATGTTATTTGTGTAAAAATATGGTAATATGCTTTTTATTGTAAACTTTTTATTGAAGTATAGAAACATAAAGAAAATTTTATGAATTCTAAGTGCATTTTGATGAGTTTTCTGAAGAACATACCCACTTACCTAAAACTTGTATCAAAAGATGGAACATAAGCAGAACCCTAGATGCCCTCTCTTCTACTCCTTAGGTTTACTTTTAATATCACAAATACTGATGTGCATTGACTTTGCTTTCTTCACTCCACCTCATGAGTAGGCCCGCTTATAACCAGGATTAGAGGACGTTGCTGACACGTTCAAAGCCAATCCTTTTGTGCTCAAGGCACTTTCATCCCTGGCCACAGACCTAGATTATGGACCCTTGCGAATATGAAGAAGCCCTCATGGGCCAGGCCGGGAAGGAAGGTTTGGGAAAGAAGAACACCCCCAATGACTTAAAGAATTCAGTATATCTATATTTGTCCTAGGAGTTCCTGGGTGGTACAAATGGTTAATGAGCCCAGCTAATTACCAAAAGGTTGAAAGTTCGAGTCCATCCGCAAGTGCCTTGGAAGAAAGCCCTAGAGATCTACTTCCAAAAAAGTCAATCATTGAAAACCCTATGGAGTACAGTTCTGCTCTGACACACATGGGGTCTCCATGAGTTGGAACTGACTTGATGGCACCTGGTTTTTATACTTGTCCTGGTTTTCATTTAGTTTCAAATATGTGGTGATTTAGATTCACATAGCTGCTTAATCTGCTCTCTTACTTAACAGTCATTAAGTAGGAGAGTAGGGCAATGATGAGAAAATAACTCTCAGTTATATCAATCTCCGTGAGATATTGTGAAGACTGTAAACTTTTTTGTTCAGGCACAGTTTTCTCTTGATCTGTGAAAGAATTGGGTATACAACATCTGCTCTATAAATATTTTGCATAACTAGGAGAGTGGAAGACAAAACAAGTATCCAAACATCTTATGTATTTTTCTAAAAAAAATTTTGGAAGGCTGATTCTGAGGTTTTTATGTGTAAAGTCTTTCTAGAGCCAGGTAGAGGAAGGTGTAGAAAAGGTCACAGTGAGAGTGGGTATGAATGCAAGGAAACAAACATTGCCAAGCTAGAGATTAAATTACCCATCTCTGTCATTTCTTTTAGAAGCCTTTCACCTGGGGGGAACGTATGTGTCTTAAAGGCCCTTTCTAAGCAGAGAGCAGTCTCATCAACAGCACAAATCAAAATGGCTCTCCCAGGAAATAGAACGCCTTGTTCCTGCTGTGAACATGATGACTCTCTCTCTCTCTCTCTTTCTGGCATATCCTTCCCAGTAGGGTGCCTTTCTCTGGGGGAAAAACTGTCTCCACTATTTTCAAGTACCTGACAAATGAAGGTCATAATGAGGGCTGGTGTGCCACGTAGCTATTTAAGTGGTTAAAGACAGAAAATGGTATTGGCTAAAACCCAGCCTTTCCATAGCTTAGCACAAAATAGTTACACCCTTTTCTGAAAAGAGTGAAATCATTTTAGAATACTGGTGTTCAAGGAATGAGGCCGAGTATTGCATGTTATATATCATCTGTTCTGTGTCACAGAATATGATTTAACCCCTGGTGTATCTGAACATGATGTAATAGCTACAGTATCATGAAGTCTCAGAGCATGGCAGGGAAATGGGCTGTAACACTAGATGAACCAGGGGGTTAAACTTCTCTAATTCCCCACAAAGCTTTCGGAGGGGGAGTTTGCTTGATTGAGAACCTCAGGGGAACTCTTTGCCCAGTTGAAAACTGGCATTGGACACTCAGGAATAAAATAAATTAATATAATCTTAATATTAATGTATAAAACATATTTTAAAAAAATTGGGAGCACTGAATTTACTTTAAAAATCAATCACCAAACATCTTATTGAATAATAAGAACATATTAAGTTGGACTTCACTAATTCAGAATTTGTAGATGGGTAGTAATGCCCGTGTTAGCCACATAAAAAACCAAAAACCAAACTCACTGCCATCGAGTTGATTCTGACTCACAGCAACCCTATAGTTGCTGCTTGTATTTCTCACTAGGAGTGGAGATCTAGCTCTGTGAAGGAAGTTTTCTACAGCAGCAGGATAACCCCTGACAAACCCTAAAATCCACCAATCTCTACTACTACAACCCTCCCTAATCTTCAGCTTAAGGAGAAAGGAAGGAAAGGAAAGGTTGTGACCATATGTAAAAGAAACCATGAAGTTCTACTTTCTCTGGCTCTTCCTCCCCACCTCCTACCCTAACCTGGCCTTCCTAGTTGCCATCGAGTTGACTCTGACTCATAGTGACCCCATGTGTGTTAGAGTTGAACTATGCTCCACGGTGTTTTCAGTGGCTTATTTTTCTGAAGTAGATCTTCAGGACTTTCTTCCATGGTGCCTTTGGATGGACTTGACCTGCCAAACTTTCAGCTAGTAGCCAAACGCTTAACCACTTGTACCACCCAGGGACTGTAACCTGACTGTTACAACCTGTTAAAACTCTAAAGCGTTGATGAGTTTGTGCAGAGTACAGAGCTAAAGCTGCACCAGAACTTGTCTTCATGAACATTTTCTAGGTAAGCTCATTGCACTCATGAACTCAGATACCATCTATATACCAACAACTCCTAGATCTACATTCACAGCAGAAACCTTTCTTCTGAGCTCCAGACTCACAAATAGAGCTTCCTACTAGGCATCTCTAACATGGTTCACAGGCAAGTCCAAATGAGCTTGGGATGTTCTGTTCTCTGCCTCAGTGAATAGTACCACCATGTCCCAAGTTGCCCAAGTCTGACACCTGGAAATCATCTATGACGACTCCCACATCCGTTCTCCCACTTTCATTCAATCACCAAATCTTATTGATTTTAGTTCCTGCATATCTTAAATCTACCCACTCTCTCCATCACCGTTGACTACGCCACCATTATTTCGCAACAGGAGTCATGGCTCAGGAGTGGATGTAGATTCTCCCCATGTACACTGAGTAACTATTAAAACCACAAATCTAATTATGTCACTGCTTAAAACCCTTCAAAGCATTCCTTTATCTTTAAGAATAAACTCCAAAATCCAAAATCTGAAACAGCATCCACCCATCCCTGCACAAGCAGATGACTCTTTCTTCCACTTATCCTCTCCTCACTTTTTGCTGTCCAACCACTGTAGTCCCGTTTAAGTTCTTCCAATGAGACTTGCTTCTTTCTGCCTCAGAACCTTTGCATGTGCTAGTCCCTCTGCCTAGAATGTCTGCTTGTGGGAAGACTTCTCTAGTCCCTAAGACTAGGTGAGGGACCACTGTTATGTGTTCTCACTGTTCACAGGGGTAATTATTCTATATCTCTTCTTCACTGGTCTGTAAGAGAACAAGGACTTTCCCAGCATTAGTACATTATTGGGTACATAACAGACACAATAAATGTTTGTTGAATGAATGGATGAAGGAATGAAAGAAAAGTCACTCATTGTTCCCACTAGAACCAGAAGGAAATCACTGAATGGAAGCACAGGGGAGACAAAGGGTTGGGAATACAAGCATCAAGAACTGGCAGGTTGGTGCCTAGGCCAGCCTGACATCTTCATTTTCCTAACTGCATATGAGATCAAAGGTCAAGAACAAGCAGACGGGGGTTCAAGAAGATTTTAATCTCCAAATATCATCAGATTACTTTATTTTATTTTCTGTCATTTAAACCTCAATGTACAATTTGGGGTTAGCCCAAAATCTAAGAGGCACTGCTATAAAAAGACTTTTTTTGAATTAATAGTTGTATTCCAGTGTATCAGTCAGGGGTGTAAAGAAGCAGAAACTGTATGGGGGATATCTACATTCAACATACGTAAATCTCTGTGCAAATATCCCAGCCAATCAATCAGTTGCTGTCAATTCAATTCCAACTCATGGCGATCCCATGTGTGTCAGAGTAGAACGGCACAATAGTGTTTTCAATGGCTGATTTTTTGGAAGTAGATTGCCAGGCCTTTCTCCTGAGCTCCTCTGGGTGGACTTGAACTTCCAACCTTTCAGTTAGCAGCCAAGCACATTAACCATTTGTACCACCCAAGATTTCCATTTAAATATGTGCCTTTGACACAGCTTATAAAGACAATGCTCTACAGTCTACCTTGGTGAGTAGTGTCTGGGGTCTTAAAAGCCTGTGAGCAGCCATCTAAGATACTCCACTGGTCTCATCCCTTTGGGAGCAAGGGAGAATGA
>NW_004444011.1:5428285-5461006 GCF_000243295.1 Trichechus manatus latirostris | reverse complement strand
TAATATGTTGTGGGGTTGTTAACCAATGTCATAAAACAACATGTGTACTACTGTTTCATGAGAAACTATTTGTTCTGTAAGGCTTCACCTGAAGTACAATAAAATATTAAAAAATAAATAAATATATGCCCACAGATATCTCTACAGATAAAGAGATTTGATATAGGTAATTCATTTATGCAATTGTGGTAACTAGTTAAACAGTCTCTGTAAGGCTGTTGTCTCCACGTTTGATGCTAAAGCTTGAAGTCCACGGGACAGGCAATCAATAGGGGAAGATCATAAATAGGCTGGAAGCCATTGGATTTAAGTTTGTCATATCATTCTCTGTTTTCTATTTAACCCATCTATCCCTTGTTCATTTTTCCCTCTTTTTATGACTTCTTTTGGATTAAGTATTTTTTGGTATTCTACTCTATCTTCTTTATTGGCTTTTTCAAAAATAAATAATGGCCACAAATTTTCCAAAATTGATGAAAAGTATAAGCCCACGTATTCAAGATTCTCACCTCTCAGTGGCTTAAGGTAACAAAGATGTATTTCTCATGCACACAGAATTCATGGTGGCTCGGACTCTCCTGGGCAGTTGTCTTCTGGGTGATAGCTCAGCAGGATCTGCCCAGCTTTCTAGCTGACATCACATGATTAGGATGGGCCATAGTCAGGGGTGAGCAAGGGAATGGATCAAGTGCCTCATCATTTCTGCCCAGTGCAGGACTCCTCTAAAGAGCAAGCTTTGCTCCAGAGAGCTGTCTTTTACTGGCAGAGAATTTGTCCTGTCTGCATTGTGGTCTGACAGCTCCCTCTGCCGAATCCTGCTCCATGCCCTCCCACCGCACCCCATCCTTTTCATTTTATAACTGTTGCTCCACAATAAAGCTCTTACACCACTAACCTGTCACATCTACTTCCTGGAGAATACAACGCATGACACTCCCTTCTCTCTCTCCACCCTACCACCAAGGAAGGAATTTGGAAATCAGAGAAGCACATTCTGATGTCCCCTGAGACCACAGTCCCCAGCCCTCAGCCCTCAGCCCGTAGTTCAGTTTCTCAGGGAGTTTGGATGTGTTTATGTAGCTTCCATGACTTTGCTTTGGTCAAGTTGTGCTGGTTCCCCAATATTGTGTTCTATCTCACCCTTCACCAAAGCTACCACTTATCTATTGTCTAGATAGTGATTTTCCCTCCCCATCCCTCCCTATCAGACTGAGTTCAGCACCATTAGAAGGTACCCAGCTACTACCATCGACTGCTCTGACAGGGATCACAATAGAGGGTGTTGGACAGAGCTGAAGATAAATGTAGAACAAAATTCTAACTCACAAAAAGAGACCAGACTGACTGGTCTCATACAGATTAGAGAAACCCTGAGAGTATGGTCCCCGGACACCCTTTTAGCTCATACAGAAGTCACTCCTGAGGTTCACCCCTCAGCCAAAGATTAGATAGGCCCATAAAACAAAACAATCCAGGGGCAAGGATGAGAAGGCAGGCGGGACAGGAAAGCCGATAATAGGGAACCCAAGGTCAAGAAGGTGAGAGTGTTGACAGGTCTTGGGGTTGGCAACCAATGTCACAAAACAATATGTGTATTAATTGTTTAATGAGAAACTAATTCTCTTTGTAAACCTTCATCAAAAGCATAATTTTAAAAAAAAAGAAGCAGCACATTTTAGGAAAGATGCTATATTCCCTATTTGGTTCATATAGAGGTATTTCCTGATAAATTGAGAGTCCCTTTAATGAAAACTGGCCCATGCTCTTTTATCATAGCTGTTGCTGTTGTTAGGTGCCATCGAGTCGTTTCTGACTCATAATGACCCTATGTACAACAGAATGAAATACTGCCTGGTCCTGCACCATTCTCACAATCGTTGCTATGCTTGAGCTCATCATTGCAGCCACTGTGTCAATTTGTCAGTCCATCTTGTTGAGGGTCTTCCTCTTTTTCGCTGACCCTCTACTTTACCAAGCATGATGTCCTTCTCCAGGAACAGGTCCCTCCTAATAACATGTCCAAAGTATGTGGGATGAAGTCTCCCCACCCTTTCTTCTAAGGAGCATTTTGGCTGTACTTCTTCCAAGACAGACCTGTTCGTTCTTCTGGCAGTCCATGGTATATTCTTTGCCAACACCGTAATTCAAAGGCATCAGTCTTCCTTATTCATCATCCAGCTTTCACATGCATATGAGACGATTAAAAATACCATGGCTTGGATCAGGTGCACCTTAATCCTCAAAGTGGCATCTTTGTTTCTTAACGCTTTAAAGAGGGTTTCTCTCTCTCTCTCTCTCTTTTTGTAATTATGCTTTAGGTGAAAGTTTACAGTGCAAATTACTTTCTCATTCAAAAATATATACAAAATTGTTTTGTGACATTGGTTGCAATCCCCACATGTGTCAGCACTCTTCCACTTTCCTTTTCCACCCTGGGTTCCCTGTGTCTGTTCATCCAGTTTTCCTATCCCTTCCTACCTTCTCATCTTTGTTTTTGGGCAGGTGTTGCCCATTTGGTCTCATATACTTGATTGAACTAAGAAGCATGCTCCTCACGTGTGTTATTTGTTTTATAGGCCTGTCTAATCTTTGGCTGAATGGTGGACTTCAGAAGTGACTTGAGTTGAGCTAGCAGGGTGTCTGGGGGCCATAGTCTTGGGGGCTCCTCCAGTCTCTGTCAGACCAGTAAATCTGGTCTTTGTTGTGAATTTGAACACTATTCTATATTTTTCTCCCACTCTGTCCTGGGTCCTTTATCGTGATCCCTGTAGGAGCAGGCAGTGGTGGTAGCTGAGCACTGTCGAGTTCTTCTGGGCTCAAGCTGGTGGAGGCTGTGGCTTATGTGGTCCACTAGTCCTTGGGACTAATACTTTCCTTGTGTCTTTGGTTTTCTTCATTTTCCTTTGCTCTGGATGGGATGGGACAAATAGATGTATCTTAGATGGCCACTGGCAAGCTTTTAAGACCCCAGACACTACTTACCAAAATAGGATGTAGAACATTTTCTTTATGAACTATGTTATGCCAGTTGACCTAGATGTCCCCTGGAAACATGGTCCCCATCCCTCAGCCCCAGGAAGTCGGTCCCTCAAGGTGTTTCAACGTGTCTAAGAAGCTTCTATGACTTTGCCTTGGTCAAATTGTTCTGACTTTCCCTGTATTGTGTGTTGTCTTTCCCTTCACCAAAGTTACCACTTGTCTACTATCTAGTTAGTGATTTCCCGTGCCCAGCTCTCGCCTCCCTCATAATCATCAAAGACTATTTTTCTTCTGTGTGTAAATCTTTTCAAGAGTTTTTGTAATAGTGGTCTTATACAATATTTGTTCTTTTGCGATTGACTGCTTTTCACTCAGCATAATGCCTTCCAGATTCATCCATGTTGTGAGATGTTTCTCAGATTCATCACTATTCTTTATCATTTAGTAGTATTCCATTGTGTGTATGTACTATAATTTGTTTATCCATTTAACTGTTGATGGGCACTTAGGTTGTTTTCATCTTTTTGCTATTCTGAATAATGCTGCAATGAACATGGGTATGCATATGTCTATTCATGTGATGGCTCTTATTTCTCTAGGATATATTCTTAGGAGTGGGATTGCTGGATCATATGGTATTCCTATTTCTAGCTTTTTAAGGTAGTGCTATATCATTTTCCATAGTGGTTGTAACATTTTACATCCCACCAGCAGTTTAAAGAGGTCTTTCGCAGCAGAGATGCCCAATGCAACACGTTGTTTGATTTCTTGACTGCTGCTTCCATGAGCATTGACTGTGGATCCATGTACAATGAAATCCTTCACAACTTCAATATTTTCTCCGTTTATCATGATGTTGCTTATTGTTCCAGTTGTGAGAATTTTTGTTTTCTTTATGTTGAGGTGCAAGCCATACTGAAGGCTGTAGTCTTTGATCTTTATCAGTAAGTGCTTCAAGTCCTCTTCACTTTCAGCAAGCAAGGTTGTGTCATCTGCATAACACAGGTTGTTAATGAATCTTCCTCCAAACCTGATGCCCTGTTCTTCTTCATTTAGTCCAGCGTCTCAGAATATTTGCTCAGCATACGGATGGAATAAGTATGGTAAAAGAATAACCCTGGCTCATGCCTTTCCTGATTTTAAACCACGCAGTATCCCCTTGTTCTGTTCAAATGACTGCTTCTTGGTCTATGTACAGGTTCCTCATGAACACACTTAAGTGTTCCGGAATTCCCATTCTTCACAATGTTATCCATAATTTGTTATGATCCACACAGTCAAATGCCTTTGCATAGTCAATAAAACACAGGTAAACATTTTTCTGGTATTCACTGCTTTCAGCAAGATATGGCCTAAGTCATAGAAATAGGAGAAATAGGCTGTCTTGTGGTCTTCAGAAGAATATTAATACCTGGGTAAGTCACTGGGAGAGAGAGAATCCAAACTGTCATTTCCAACACCCAAGGAAGCAGAGCTTGTTTTCCTTCTTTCAGCACCAGGCCATGGCTGGGAAGAGAAAAACTCATCATCACCCAAGTGAGGTCTGTGTTGGCAGAGTTTGCAAGCCCAAGAAAGGACCTGAGGCTGAGACTGTTTTACCTAGTGGGATTTCCAGCATTACCCCATATTAGTGATGCCGAAAGGTCTTAGCCAGCCAAATCCCAACCAACAGTTTTCTGATGCTGTGCTGCTTTAGATTGCTCACTAGGATACTTCACTCAATGTTTTTGAAAAGGCTGCTTTTACCTCCACCCCGATTCAGTGTGGTTTAACCTAGGAAAAAAAGGCATGGCAATGTTTTAAAGGGACTGCTCCTGTTTCCAATCACCAGAGAGGGTACTGTCTGATCTTTTGTACGTGCAGAAAGGACAACTCCTGAAGTCTGATTTCTCTTAATGATCCTTCCCAAAAGAGGGTTTCAAGAGACATCGCCTGTGGAATGAGGAGGGTCCCCTGTCTTACTGGTGATACACACATCTATCAGTATATAGAATTTTTTTGGTGCAAACTAGTCTATTTTAAATTTATGAGCCTCTACATTTTGCTTATTTTACAAAGTCAACAGAATAAAGCCCAAAATGCTTTGTATGATCTCCTTGGGTATAAAGTCCCTTCCTACCTCCCAGCCTTGCCTTCTGCTGCTTCTCACAGACTCCATCCGCGCAGGTCGTGATAACTTTGTTGCGGTCTACAAAATGTACTTTGTTAATATGTTTCCTCTATCTAAAATGCAACCCACCCATTGTCTGGCTAGCTAACATGTAATCATTTCTGGAAGTTCTGCTTGTATCACCTCCTCCTTGGAGCCTTCCCACACTCCTCTTCTCTCTCTCCTGAACCTGGTGATGCTTTCTCTTATTGCTCTCCTCTTACTCTATTACTGTTTTTCCTTCTTGACTCCAGAATCTGTTTACTTTTTGGTAGGTCCCCAAGCCCACATGTTCCTTGTTTTAAATGCAATACATTTCAGAGCTACTAAGTTATAAAATAATAATAAGTAAAATTATCACCCCCATATTCATCTCAATTTGAATTGTGGAAGGTTCCAACTTCTTCCTTGATCATGAAATTTGCTGGGGAGTAAGTGGACACAAGTACCCACTTACTGTATTACCTTTTATGTGCAGTAGTGTAGACTGAGAACTGGTGACTTATTGATAAAATTTCTATATATTATTTAGAAAACTAAGATTTTGTGGACATTAATTACTCTTCTTGTAAATATGGCATATCTATTTCTAACCCAGTCCATATCATTTAGGTGAATTGAATTAGAAAATATCTGTAAAACAACAATGGTTCTTAAATAAAATACAAGTAATTTTTGATTTACAACATACTCGAGTTACAATGAACCATATGTATTACTATCTTTTTGTTGTACATCTTATTATAGCAATATGTACTGCATTGTTGGAGTGTGTAATTTGCTGATGTAACATTTGCAGATGTTCACTTGCAGATGTTCAGTGTTATGATTTATAAAGATATTGATAATAAAAGGCAATAATAATGAAAACCAGAAAAAATGAGGTATTCGACTTACGTCTTACAATGGAATTGTCAGAACAGAACCCTGTCATCAGTCGGAGACTACCTGTATTACTAAAATAAAGCACTAGGATAAATATCCTAATTACAATATTACTGAACATATATTCCTGAAAAAGAGGGACCTTACAGTTAGTTCATGAAATACATGATGGGCCAAAATTCCAATAGAGGAGTGAGGTAGAAATTTAAGTTATTTTGAATAGACTCTTTCTTGGTATTAACAAAATTTTGCTTTGGAAACTTCATAAATATAATCAAGCACTAACTTTCTAGTTCTAGAGATGGAGTATTGGGGAAAACACAGTAAGTTATGTTGCCACCTCTCACTATCCTGGGATGGAAAGGGGGAAAACAAGAAAGATATTTGGCAAAGCAGGGAGTTAAGCGTTAGCACTTCTTACATTTCAGTTGGGGTAGTGGCCACTGTCAGCAGAGAAGCAGGGGTGGATTTGTTCCTGAAATTGATAGTTTTGTAAGGAACTAGATCCTTCCTCCACTGGTTAGAGCAGAAGAGCACTTGCTGTTTGTCTGTTACCTCAGGCTGTCCCTGCAAGTAAAGGCCACGCCCTCTCACGTATAGGGCCAACTGGATGCACCTCTGGTTTTATCAAGACTGGCAATGCATTCTGGATACGGGCTGCTCAGACACAAGTTACCCATTATTCCTTTTTATGTTTTTATTTTTCATTTAAAAATTATTTTGTTTTTCTTTAAATAGATAATATAATTGCACGTTATACACAAAAGGTACAAAATATTATACTGTGAAGGCTAAGTCCCCTTCCTACCCTTCCTCTCTAGCCATCCAGTTCTGTTACCACCTTCTTGTATGTCTTGGCAAGAGTTTTTTCTCACACAATTGGTACAACAATTCACATTGTTCTGCACTTTGCTTTTTCATTTAATATCTCTTTCAGATTATTCCAAATCGATGCATATATGTCATTCTCTCTTTTTTTTTTTTTGACCAAAAAAAACCCAAACCCATTGTTGTCCAGTCGATTCCCACTCATAGTAACTCTACAGGACAGAGTAGGACTGCCCCGTAGGGTTTCCAAGGAGTACCTGATGGATTCGAACTGCTGACCTTTTGATTAGCAGCTGAACTCTTAACCACTACGCCACCAGGATTTCTTTTGACAGCTACATATTATTCCATTGGTGAATAAACAATCATTTATTCAATCATTCTCCTCTTATGGGGTATAACGTTGATTTTGCAATTACAAATAATGTTGGAATGAATATTCTTGAACACGTGTCTTATATGTTCAAGTATGTACATTTAATATTTGCTGTTAGCAATTTATTCTACAGAGGTTGTAACCATTTAAGATGGTAGTGCATATCTCCCTACACTCTCACTAACAGATTTTTTACATTATGATGAGTAAAAAATAGTAACACCTTATGATTACAATTAGCATTTCTCTTATCTGCAGGGCTGCAATATGGCTATATGCCACCTCTCACCCTCCTGAGATGCAAAGGGGGAAAACAAGTCCAGAAGGAGCATTTAACATACACCACGATATGAACAATGCCCCTTGAATTCTGTGATGCCCAATCTATGCAACCATAGGTGGCTGGCCTCTTCTATGTGAAACTGAAGTTGAGTAAATGTCACATGTTTAAGAGTCATATATTATTTCCTATTCTGTGAAGTGTCCATTTTCTTGAATTTTTTTTAATTTGTAGAGCTTTTCTACATATTATATATTATATACAGTTGAATCTTGTTATTCATGGTAGTTATGTTCTATAAAGTCCCCGTGAACACAGAATTAGCAAATTCTGAACCAGCCTTGTGCTTCAAACTTTTCACTGTTCTGTGTATGCATATGTCTGTGAATAACTACAAAAGTGCCACAAGTATTGATTTGCAGGTTACAAATAAATTTTTTAGTGAGTAGGCAAATTTGTAAATATGTGATGCATGGATAATGGATTGACTATACTACACAGGGCGTAGTATAAATTTCAAATAGTTTTTCTTTTTCATTGAGTTTTGACTTTTCTTATGGTATATTTTTATGGTTTTGTTATTTTGTTCACCTAATCACTTTTTTCATTTATGTCTATTTTGTTTTATGTCTTATTTAGAAAGGTCTCCTGCACTTCAAAATAAAAGAGAAAATTTTCTCCATTGTTTTTATGTAAATGGGGAAGAAGGCACTGTTCTTCTTTAAAATAAACTTCCAATTAATATATATATAGAAGGAATGATGGAAAAAGAAAATTACCAACATAGTAATAATGATTGTAGGCAAAAGTCACTGTTGGGTCCTAAAATCCATGGGTGAACTTGTGATGAGAAATAGGTAGAAGTTTTGCACAGATTCCAAGCATCTCCCCAGACGATACTCGTTAGTTTCAAAGGGAAAAATGGTAACTTTATAGTGGAGAAACCTGGCAGATACCACTTTAAGCAAGTGATCAAAGTTAACCTCCTCTGTAAAGAGACATATTGACAACATGCACCTCCTGCTATGACACACTGAGAAGGGCACACCATCATTTCTGTGGTGATCTTGGCAAAAATAAAATCATGAGGAAAGATCCCTAGGTGGTACAAACAGTTTGTGCTCAACTGCTAACCTAAAGATCAGCAGTTAGAACCCACCAAGTGGTATCATGGAAAAAAAAAAGGCCTTGCAATTTGCTTCTGTTAAGATTACAATGCCAAGAAAACCCTATGGAGCAGTTCTACTCTGTAACACACAGGGTCACCATGAGTGGGAATCAACTCCAACAGCAACTAACAACAACAATCATGAAGAACCATTGACAAACCCAAATTAAGCATAATTCTACAAAAAAACCAGCAAGTGCTCCTCACAAACGTCAAGGTTATGGAAGACAAAGAAAAACTGAAGAACTTACAGAGTCCAGGAGACTGAGGAAATAGAGAGAACTAAATGCAATATGGGATCCTAGACCAGAAAAAAGGACATTAGTGAGAAAACTGTTAAACTTCAAATAAAGTCTGGGAATTAGTTAATAGTATTATATTAATGTTAATTGCCTGTTTCAAAAGTTTTACTGTGGTTATGTAAGCGATTAATATAAAAGAAGCTGGGTCAAGGGTATCTGGCAACTTTCTGAACTACTTTAGTCACTTTTAGGAAATTTAAAATTACTTCAACACTAAAAGTTAAAAAGGACAAAGGTTATTCGACTTTATAAAAAGAGAAGAAAACCAGCTATGTACTTGTTAAGAGTCACTGCAACTGTAAGGGGACTAAAACGTGGAAAGTGAAAAAATGAAAGGTGAAAATAAGGTATACCATGCAAATACCAATCAAAAGAAATTGAAGTAGGCATTAATAACAGACGTGCTATTAGATATAAGAAGGGATATTTCATAATGATAAAAGGCTCAATTCAATAGGAAATCATAGAAGTTCTAAATTTGTACGGTAGCTAATACCGTAGTTCAAAATATATAAAACAAGAATTGAGAGTACTAATAAAAGAAGTAGACAAATCATCTATCATAGTTGGAGAATTCACAAACCTTTCTCAGTGACTGATAGGAAAAGCAGACAAAACATCAGTAAGGACAAAAGACGTGAACAATTCAATTAACCAATTTTTCCTAGCTGACACATACAGAATAATGTACTCAACAACTGCAGAATACATTCATTTTAAATGTACATGGATATTTGCCAAAATAGAACATAAGCTGGGTCATAAAGCAAGTCTTCACAAATTTTAAAATATTGAAATTATAGAGTATGTTCTTTGACCACAGTAAAAATAAACTACAAATCAACAATAATAACATAACTAAAAATGTTTGCAATGTTTGGAAATTAAGCATTACACTCTAAAGTAACCCATGGGTTAAAGAAGAAATCACAATGAAATTTAGAAAATATTTTGAATTGAATGATGATGAAAATATAACATACCAAAATCTGTAAGACATAAAGAAGTATAATCTAAAAGCATATATGAAAAAAATGGTTATTCTGAATAGCCTCAAACTAGAAACAAGCAA
Source organism: Trichechus manatus latirostris (assembly GCF_000243295.1). Classification (NCBI taxonomy): domain Eukaryota; kingdom Metazoa; phylum Chordata; class Mammalia; order Sirenia; family Trichechidae; genus Trichechus; species Trichechus manatus. The sequence continues at coordinate 5,450,967 of NW_004444011.1, read as the reverse complement.
AATGTTTATCAATGACAGAATGAATAACATGCAATAATCATATCAGTGAAACAGAGTGAACTACTGTGATACACATTTTGCATTCCATTGCTCAAACGCAGTCAAAGAAAGAGCAGAAAAACATGACAATCTTATTATCCTTAATATTTTCATATCCTGCCACAGTCTTCCCTTAATAAATATTTGTTTCTACAGAGAAAATGTATTTGCCATCTGGTGGCTCCCCACTTTCTAACCGCCGGCACTGGGACCCAGGTCTCTGCCTGAATTTGGGTCTCAAGGAGAGTAAACTCTCACACATAAAACAGCACTTTCTGAATGTGATACCCAAAGATTAAGATTAACAAAGTTTTAAAATAGAGCTATGTAATGACTTTTATATGTTTTGTATCTATTAAAACAATTCATGATTAGTTCCCTCTTTAAAAAATGGTGAACTCAATTTATTAAAGAGCTAACAATCAATCCTTGCAAAAAAAGGTGTGCAACTGCAGTCTTTTAAAAAATAATAAAAGCGGAAACATAGAGAGCATTAAAAAATAATTAGCAGAAAAAAGTTAACAGAACCCTCCAAACAGAAGATTCAGGCCCCTAACAAAGAGAACCACTGATTCTCTGCTTTATACGTACAAAGGCGTTTATGACTAAAAAGAGAAAAGGATTTCTGAAAAGCCACGATGGGTTTTTTTTATTGCTTTTCTTTCTGTGGTCCAAAGTTATTTCCTCTTTGAGGATCTAGTAGTATCAGCCTGTTAAACTAGATAAACGGGCCAGTAACCTACCTGTCTTGAATTACACATCCATAATTAATAAGTACACATGGAATGTGTATTCAGAAAATTTCTAGTTTGTACATTCTCAGCACTATTCTTGTCACTTGGCAAGTTATATTCTGGTTCCATCTTGTGAATCATCTTGTTTATCTGAAAGTTCTTTATGTGTTCTCCTTTACTTCAGTAGGGTCAGCAGCTTTATTTTCAGCATTTATTCTGCTCAGCAATTCTAATAATCCAAGAGGCAGTCAGCTGAACCTATTTTTCACTTTAAACTTGGAGTTCATGACTTATTTGTCAAGAAAGGTTTACAGTTGTTACTTATACCTATATATAATCTTTATAATTCAGTTCTTTTTATCTTAAGGTATGGAAATTTCTACATATCCTAAATTTTAAACTTTAAGTAATTGTGTGATTCTCTACTGATAATTGTATGATTCTTTACTACTGCACCACAGTGCTCTATAAAGTAGTTTTGACTATCAAGTGATTTTTATTTTTGGTAATCATAATACTGGCAAACCCACATTCACACTTAAATATGTATCTAAATATTTGCATCAGTTACACATCCCCAAAACACTGGAAGCATTACTTGAGACATGGGACAAATGGTGATAGAAATGGAATGCAGTGGCCTTGCTTTTAAGGCCAAAGTAACAAATAATGGCTGATTATTTTAGTAGATATGGATTGTTTCTTTGATTTTAGGCCTAAGGATGAGTTTTGTCTTGACTGAAGATGCTCGGAGGACCATCTTAGAAACTTCAAATCACAAATCCATTCAGGCCTAGTGGATGATAGGGCTTCTGGTATCAAGTGCTATTGTCTACTCTAGTGAATAATTAAAATTCAAAATTACACAGTTAGATAATAGAAATTGCAAACCTACCTCATTATAAAAATTGCACTATTCTTCAACAGCATTAGTTTGAATAAGTACAAAGTATACTAACTTTCTATCTGAATTAATTAATTTCCAAGTGTTGCAATTAGTAATGTCACAGAACAGTAGTTTTTGACTTGAATTATGTTCATTAAGATGCTCAAAAATGAAACGAAGATAATCCAAAATTGCAAGGACCACATGAAGTGTAGTAATGTGTACCGTCAACATTAATGGATTCAAAAAAAAATGTCCACTAGTGTTGTTTAGGAGCCCCGGTGGCGCAGTGGTTAAGAGCTCAGCTGCTAATCAAAAGGTCAGCAGTTCGAATCCACCAGCCACTCCTTGGAAACCCTATGGGGCAGTTCTACTCTGTCAAATGAGTCGCTATGAGTCGGAATCGACTCGGCGGGAACAGGTTTGGTTTGTTTGGTATGAGTCGGAATCAACTCAGCTGCACCTAACGAAAACAACAGTGTTGTTTAATGACTAAGAATTTGAATATTAAATACTTAGTAGATCAGTAGAACAACATCTGTTTATGTTTACTTTCTCAAGTATAAAGACCAAGTAGTCATGCTGTGACCACAATGAAAACAAATTATTGACGTGGAATAAATGTAGAACTACATATTCTTTTCTGCATCGGTAGGTATGTATTTACAAAAGGTAGAAACTAAAGTTGAAGTGAAGACATCACCCTGTTTTGAATAGAAGAAAACTATACCTTTATATTTTGGTATTTAAAATTTTTTTCTTTATTTCAATATATTAGCTCCATGTTGAAAATGAAATTAGATCAATGTAGTAGAGAAAATCATTTAAGAGTTTGTTTTGTCACTTAATCATTGTTGGAATTTGGTCTCAGTCTTCTCTGTAATGTGGGGGTGAAAAGAAATAACTTAATTTGTGAACTAATAAATGGATCATATCTTTTACAGATTCCAGATGTTTTCTCTTAGACATTTTGGCTGAGGAAGCCATACAATTTATGTCTTGTATTTTTTTTTTGGCAAGCAAAAGCACTGACATTCAAGTTAGTGTCTTCTTCTTGTTGTTTTGTAATTAAATTAATTTTTATAAATTCAGGAATTTATGTTGGATCTAAGATCTTTGGGGGCTATTATTATGTTTCTAATTCAGCTGCTGATTTAGAAAAGTAATCTAACCTGTCTGCTAATCAATTTTTATCACATAAAAAATAACTACATATTTCATTTTAAAGTGTTAAACACAATAACATTTCACACACTCACACTCCACGGTAAAGAATTAGAAACACCATACATGTGATTTCTACTCAATAAAAGTTTCAAAATATTTTATCCTTGTGTAATATTTTGAATTTTAGATAGGAGCCATATTTAAAATAAGCCTTTCCCCCCTCAATCAACTATTCAAGTAATTAACAATTCCTTAAAGGTTGCCTAAAGTTTGAGATTTAGTAAAAATTAAAGACTCTTTAACCCTTAAGAGATAAACTTATGAGGCTCTGACCTCTTGTGAATTATAATTTTTATCAATTTACATAATTTCACTTATTAATAGTATAGATTACACTCTACTTGCCGTCAGAAAGTCTTATGCTCAGATCTCTTTTTCTAGTAGCGATCCTGTATTTGCCATGATCCTGCCACAAGCTCTGGCCCAGTTTGGTTAAGAAAGCCAAAGAGAGCTCAGACTCAGGATCCTGGGTTTAATCGTGTTATTGGATTACCGTATGACTCACCCTAACAGGGAAAGAGAAGAGCTCAGGGAACCATCCCTTCTACTGCCAACACGGTGGTTTTCTTGGAGAATCTCTCAACCACATTATACTCAATGTAGTTTATTCTGGTGATTCTCATTTGTGCTGTTATTTGCAGCTCAAGGAATCTTTCCTTAAACAGGCATAATTATTCACCATCTTTTTATTTTTTTAACCAAAAACCCGTGGCCAGTTGAGTTGATTTAAACTCATAGTGACCCTATAGAACAGAGTAGAGCTGCCCCACACAGTTTGCAACGAGCGGCTGGTAGATTCAAACTGCTGACCTTTTTGTTAACAGTCAAAATCTTAACCAGTGGTTCACCAGGACTCCATGGACAGCAAACTGAATATCAGAAGCCAAAACTAGGGGAATCGTTTCCTGTCAAGGGGTTCCTCTGGGAGTAGTTCCTACTGTTTATCCACCAGCACAGATTACAGGCGCCATGTAGAGGGATGGCCAGTCGTGGGAGAAGTCATTCTGGGCACCCTTAACAGAAAAAAAAGTTATCTCAAAGGGATATGTATCTCTGACTTCTGTTATCATTGTTTTCTTTAAGTGTGATGCCTGTATTTTCTCCTAAAGCTCACAACATCTAGCAAACAAGCTGTTATCTCCATATTGCAGTTTAGCATCAAAAGAATGTAAAAGCTAGACTCAGAACTAAATGACTGTTACTTATGGACCTAGTCCACTAAGTTAAGCTGATTTTAAAGGCCTGGAGTCAAGTACCCAATGAGCATTATTTACCTTGAAACTCTACCTTTCATGCTTTTAAATGATCGTTGATAGTGTGACTGCCTTTCATGTGAGGGGACCTTATTTTATGCAGTGAGTACGTAGTAGTGTTACCCTTTTGAATAGCCAACAGGGCCTCCCACTGTTTCACCGCCTTTTGCAGAACAGAATCAGTCTTTGGGGCCCTTAGTTTTTTTTCTCCTCTGGTTCAGCCAGACAAATACACTGAAATGGTGCCAAGATTCCGCTTCAACCATGGCATGAGATAAAGAGGATTTACAGGCAAAGAACTCACTTGAACAGCTGCCAAAAAAGCAGATAACTTTTAAATAACACGATGTGGTAGAAGAAACTGCCTTGTGGCAATCTACTGTTCAAAAAAATAGCAACTATTAATATTTACAGTGCATGTTGGCAAACTATGTGTGCTTAAACTCCAGAAAAGGTGAAACGTGGCCATACTGTTCTACCAGTTTCCTTATATAGCTAACACTGAACTGAATGATGAAAACACAAGTTTTACATTTTTATTATTTGTCTTTGTCCAATTTCAATTAATTTACAGCAATCAGCTATATGACTAATTCAATTTGAATAGAAATGAATTCAAAGAACACATTGAAAATAACATATTATGATAAATTACCTAATATTATACAATATACCCCCTCACTTTAGAAAAATTTGGATTTATAAAGTAGATAAATAATAGATAATTGCTTTCTCTTACTAAAGGGTTCTTTTTCTACATAAAGTGGTTCATCAGATTTCTCTAAGTAGTGAACTCTCTCTCTTAATGTTCTTAAAGTATAATTAGATTTCAAAAATTCTTTTCGAAAACATATTTTCTGGAACTTATCTACCGAAACAAATGAAGTTTATTATGCTAAGACTCTCATGTTGCTATGGGAAAGTTGATACTATTATGTGGCTTAATTAGCTTCCAACACTAACAGCACCACAGTACTTGTGGGCAATACATAAGGGTACATGAGGAAATTGATTTAAAAACATCCATAATATGAGGAGACAATATGTCTCCCAGCCCATGGAAATAGCTACATTGACAGTAACATAGTCCAGGGGAGAAAGATACTGAATCTGAAGGTCAGTAGTAAGCCAGATGCAAGAGAAGTGTTTTCTGTGCTGGGATGGGAAAATTTGACAGGATTTCTCACTTCCTTTAATCCTAGTTCATATTCACCCTACAATGTTCTGGTAGTTAATTTGTTTCTCAAGTACTCAATACCAGGAAAGGGAGTGTACTGATTTAGGGGCCCAGGGAATAGCTTTCATTATAAATTGTTTAGTAGACACATTTGATGATCTCTGCATAGGTGGATAATGTCAAGTTACTGGACCAGGACTATTGAGGACAAAATATTGTAGATCCAACAATGACCGTCTCGTGGTCAGCAAGCACCTAAATCAGTGGTGCTCAAACTTTTCCATATCATGGCACGTATAGAAAATGATATTTGTAAGTCATATTGAGATGAAGTGGAGGGGATTTAGAAGAATCTGTGTGGGGCTTAGAAAGGTGGTGCAAATGGTTAAGAACTCTGCTACCAACCTGGAGATTGGCAGTTTGAATCTAACCAGAGACATCTCAGAAGAAAGACATGGGGATCTACCTATGGAAGATCACAGGCATTGAAAACTCTGTGGAGCTCAGTTCTACTCTGAAAACAAATGAGGTCACCGTGAGTCAAAATCAACTTCCACGGCAACTGGTTTGGTTTTTAGATATGGGGTGTGGCAAAAAATTATTACATTTTCTTTATGCTACATTTTATGATGAGAAAAATGAAATATATGTTAGAAGAAAAATATGAAATACTGAGTTTATATAAAGTAAAAAAATAAAAGTCTTATATTTTTAAATGAGAAATTTGAGTTTGCTTCTGCAAATATGCATGTGTACATATGTATACAGGCATATGTGTCCATGTATGTATATATGCATATGTGTGTATGTATGTATATAGATGTGCATGTACACACAAGTGCACACACACATATATATCTGGTTTGCCACTTGAAACTGCTACCTGTAATTACTGATCAAAACTGTTCATATTCTTGATAGTCACCTTAGTCAGAAACTATGTTTACACAAGTAGAGGTGGCAAACAGCAGATTATCACTTTTTCTTAATGAATGAAAACTGCTTTCTTGCCCTTTGCCAGATTTCAGAACTTTTTAAATTACATTTCAAGAGTTTATCATTTTTAAATACAAAAACTCGTCTTCTTCTTTCATTGACAAATGTAACATTAAAATATTTTGTGATAATGTCATGGATTTTGGATGCTTTAAATGTTTTCATATCAAGTATTTCAAAATTTTGATGAATGTTTTCCTTCAACATAAACAGATGTTGCTCTACTGGTTTTACTAATTCTTTAGTGTTCAAATTCTATCACTTACTAAACATCACTAGTGATTTTTTTCTTTCACTCCATTAAAGTTGACAGTACACGTGATTATATTTCATGTGGTCCTTGCATTTTTGGATTATCTTCATGAAGATGCTCAAAATATTAGTTAAGTAACACATTTTTTAAAGCCAATAACTAACTTCAGATTTGAAAAAGGAGCATCATTTATATTATACAAACATAAATGTTAATTCTTTTTTAGCTCAGAAACTCTTGACAACATTTTTCTTTGGTCAAACAGCTCTCTTTAGTATGAAACAGAAGAAAATGTTTTTGTGATCTTAATTCTTTGCATAAAGCTGTAAACAGGTATGCAGGTATGACTATAGTGGTGTGGATTCACCCTTTTGATAATATTATTTAATGTAGAATTTAGATCAGTGAAAATTTTTTGCACCCAAATTTTTCTGTGATTAAAACAATGAGCTCCTTGACTCGGTTTTCGGAACTCACTCTTAATGTAAAAAACCTTTAACATACAGATAAAACATCAGTGCACACCCTTAAGCAATGTTTCTAACACACCTTATTTGTTTCAACATATTCGTTTGTACTTTAAATATCTTACCTCGAAGACTTTGTTTTAGTATTTCTTTGCAGGACAAATTATGTTTTTTCCCCAAGCATTTCTCTTCAGTCTAACTAGATCTATTAACTGGACACAATTAGTAATGCTTATAGGTTCGTCAATCTTTTTTTATTTATTTAACTATCTTCTAGATTAAGGTTATCTCTACATCACCTCACATGTCATAAGTGTATCTATTAATGGTACTATTCAAAAGTGGTATCTTTTCTATGCCTTTGCCTTGCTTGCCCCGAACATAGACAACTTTACATAGGCTGTTAAATTGAGTGATTCTGCAATTATGTATGTGATTTGACTTTAGCTATGAAACTGAGCTTAACCTAATACTGGTGTAACTGATTTCATAAAAGAATTTTGTTTCTTATTTTGAGCTAATTATTATTATTTGCATAAAAAGTGATTTACGCTTCCTGATTTCTTAGTTTTCTTGGTTGGTCATTTCTGCAATACTGTTTTGAAAGTTATCTCTGAAAGCGCATCCTAGAACCTGTTCCTTCAGCCCTTACAACACTAAAAAACAAAACAAAACAAACCCGTTGACGTCGAGTCAATTCCGATTCATACAACAGTATTAAAACCAAAAAAACCCAAATCCATTGCTGTCGAGTCGATTCCGACTCATAGTGACCCTATAGGACAGGATAGGACTGCCCCATAGGGTTTCCAAGGAGCGCCTGGTGGATTTGAATTGCCGACCTTTTGGTTTGCAGCCGAACTCTTAACCACTACGCCACCAAGGTTTCCACAACAACACTTAACACTTTTAATTCCCTGCTAGCGAGAATGGATTTTGTTACTTGCAACAGAACTTCAAAACTCTTACTGTAATGGAAATCAGAAGTGGTTTTTGACCTTAGCACCTCGAAGATGTAAATCTGGCACTGGTTATTAAACATGCTTGGATTTGGAAACAGTGAGAATCTGGTTACTTTTAGAGGCTGTCTTTTGGAATCACCTGTGGTCTCCTGGAAAGAAGTGCCTATGGAGGACAGTTTTGACAGACCAAGTGGCCGTTACCATAGAAAGTGGACAAAACTGATGTCTTAATTGCTGATTAAGGAGCCCTGGTGGCCAATGGTTAAGCGCTTGGCTGCTGACAGAAATGTAGGCGGTGAACCCACCAGCCCTCCAGAGGAGAAAAGAATTGGCGATCTGCTCCGGTGAAGATTTGAGTCTAGGAAACCCTATAGGGTCGTTCTACTCTGTCCTGTAGGGTCACTATGAGTCAGAATTGACAGGACAGCACAGGACAACAACCCAGTTGCTGATTGGGGTGTGGGGAAGAAGAGAAAGGGGGGTTATTTTTACATTTAAGAGATGGGGAGGAATGACTGAAAGAGGAAAGAAAGGAGGAAGAAGAAGGTTTTGAGTTGGTCACAGGACACCCTAGTGCACGAAAAGTTGAAAATGCAGGTCTGCAATTTAGCAGAGTCCGGGCAAGAAATGGTGGGTTGGAAGTCATCTGCACAGAGATTGTGGCTGAGGCCTGCAGCTGAGAGAAGGCAATGCATCAGAGTACTTGAATCCACAGCCAGTCCTCTGGCCAGAAACTGAGGCTGCACTGCCTCCTGATTTACAGCTTTCACCGGACTGGGCCTGGCCCAGCTAGGAAGAGGAGTATTCCAGGTTCCCATTCTGCCCCAAAGCCCTGGACTCAGGAAACTGAGGAGGCATTTGGCCCTGCGGGTACAGAACACCACCCCCGGCGGGACAATGGGCTCTTCGGACAGCTGAGCGCGCTCCCACGACGTGCGCACGCGCGGCCCGGCGTCTCCTAGCAACCAGGGCCAACAGCGGACTGGGAGACTCAGGCGAGCGGCGGCGGGTGCGGTTCGCGAGGTTTGAGGATCCGCTGCTCGGCGGGAAATCTCGGCAGGTAAAGGCAGGCCCGCGGCTGCAGGCTACCCCCTTGGAGTTGGAGAGGCCCGGGGCAGAGGCTGGCGCAAAGCTTGGTGAACGAGAAGGAGCCGCGCGGGTGGGGACTGCTGGGGCCACTGAGGGAACACCTTGTTAGGAGTTGTAGTTCCTTGCCCAGCACCCACAATATAAGATGGACGTTGGTGGGTTTCATAACATTCCTGCCACTGCCCATTTAACAGGTGACAAAACTGAGTCCCCAAGAGGGAACATGAGGGTCAGTTAACTTGACTGTGAGCAACTCGGGAAGAGGGCCCTCCTCTTCCCCTTTAAGACTTCTCAAAAGAAATCTTCCCCATTAGAAAACTAGCTAAGATCAAAAGCTGAACATACACAAAAGGAGAAATACAAGTAACCAATAAACTCGTGAAAAAATGTGGCTGCTCTGCAATAATCAAGAAAATACTTGAAAGCTTTTTTATTTTTCAAATCCAGTGCCCTAAAGTTCATAACTTTCATCCAGTTATTTTACTTCTAGGGATTTATCTTAATGAAACAGTTGGGGATGTGGACGAAAATTTGATGCCCAAAGATGTTCTTTGCAGCCTTGTCCATAATTCCAGAAAATTGGAAACAAATGCTCAACAATTAGGAGACAGGTTAGATAAATAATCGATTTTAAAATATTATTTTAAATGACATGATATGCTGATCCATTTGGGGATGATTGGATAGATAAATGGTAAAGGAGACAGATTTCGTGATCTTGTCCATTTATTCTTTAAGAATACAGTAAGGAAATGGTCCCAATCAGGAAAGGGGTGGGAATAGGGAATAGGAAATACAGGTAGAATGGTAAAATCACTGTAGAAAACACACCCCAAAAAGGAACTATCAGAACACTAATAGTGCTGATCTACCTGCCTTTATCTCGGGGTGATTTTTATTTGATTCTATTTGCCCTTCTCTGTTTTCTAATTTCTCTGTAATGAAATCTGTTACTTTTATAGAAAAAAAGTTATTAAAAATATTAATGAGCAGAGTGGTGAAATAGTCAAATGGGTTTAGTTCAACTGCTTCAAAAAGTCAAAAGGATTTATTTTCTTACTTTGAGGGCTTTGTAGCTTTAAAGGAGCCCTGGTTGCTCAGTGGTTAAAGCCATCTACTGCTGAGAGGTCAGCAGTTCAACACTACCAGTGGCTCTGCAGGACAAAGACGCGGTAGTCTCCTTCTGTAGAGGTTTACAGCCTTGGAAACCTTTGGGGTCGCTATGAGTCAGAATTGACTGGACGGCAGTGAGTTTGGGTAGCTTTAAAGGAAACAAATATTTAATAAAATAGTATAAGGTAATGTTACTCTAAGGAGCCCTGATGGTGCAATGGTTAAGCACTCAGCTGCTAACTGGAAGGTCAGTGGTTCAAACCCACTAGTGGCTCGGGGGAGAATAGACCTTGCAATCTGTTCCCATAAAGATTTACAGTCTAGGAAACCCTATGGGGCAGTTCTATCCTGTCCTTTGGGCTTGCTATGAGTTAGAATTGACTTGGTGATCCATAACAACATTACTATGATGCTGAACAGGTTTCAGTGGTGCTTCCAGACTAAGATAGACTAAGAAGAAAGGCTTGGTGATCTACTTCGGAAAAATTAGCCAGTGAAAACCCTATGGATCACAATGGTCAGATCCAGTTGTGCATGGGGTTCGCCATGAGTCAGAGGTCCACTTCTCAGCAGCTAACAACAATTTAGTGGAAATCATGATTTTAAGTGAAATGTTGAGTTTATAAATTTTTTTTTTGATCTTACAGTCTTCTCTGAGGCCTATTTCCCCTGGGCCTATGTCAGTTCTATACTCTCTGCCCCATTAACTATTATACCTGGTAAGGTAATATAAGCACAAACTCTTCCTATTTCACAGTATTGCCTAGGACCAGCTCTATCATTGCAATATTGTTATGTTAGGCTAGTCCCGCCTCTGCACTCTTCATTACACAATGGCTCAAAAATACTATCTTGAAATAGAAAAAAGTAAGTTTCTGAGTGAAAATCAGTTGACTTAAAACAACTTTATGCAGGTATAACTTAATTGCTTCTTGAATATTTTTCATCAGGAACTTTTTATAAATCAAAGGTTGCTATATCTTTGAATTGGTTACAACGAGGAACTGTGAAATTTCTTTTCCTAGAGACCTAATTATAGGATATATTCTCATTTGTCCAGAATGGTTTCTGTGTGTCTGCCTAAAGGATTATAGGCACAGGGTCTAGGGCCTATGAGCTTTTTAAGCATCTGTGAAGGAAGGTGGAGATGTGGGAAAAAAAAAAAAAAAAGGCTCTAAAATATGAAAAGAAAACTGGGAAATCAATATTAAATAAAGTGTTTTGATGAATATTAAAATTTTTTTGCATTTGAAAACAATTTTCTCATTTTACAAGAATTTTAACTATGCAAACCAATTGCTGAGTAGTTTCACATGCAAATTTCAAAACTATTATGATGAAAATTATGTTTAACAGGGAAGTGGGTACATTTTTGCATTTTAATATATTGGAGATAGTGTGAAGTAGTATATCACTGAGTAAACTTGCCTAGGCCCTCAGAGGTCTTAAAATTTATGAGTCCTAAAGTTAGGAACCTGGAATAGATATCTTTCAAAGTCCCTAGGAGTTTCTATGAATGTGTGGCTTTGTAATGTATGTGATAAATTCTGGTCAGCATCTCTAAAGCCAGTGATTGCTTTTGTCCCTAGACATGCAATTTGAACTAACCTTGGTTTTCTACCTCACAGGATTTCTCTTGAGTTCCTTGGGACTAGAATATACCATCTGAAATTGCTCTAGTGCCCAATATAACCCCATAAACTCTCATTGGAGAAAACTAGAAAGATTTCCAGGATCATTCTAACAGGTACCAACATCTTGGAAAGTTCTTAGTACCCAGGTTGAATTACTCCTCTGTGATATGTTAACTGTGAATACTATTCCTTTGACCCTTTTCCACATAAGCACGGGCATATGAGGGCAGGTGGAAAAGGGTTGTACCAGGAATAACCCCAATATCCCCAGAATATATCTCTTCAGATTCTTAATTGAGTTGTTATTGAGTTATAGATTATATTAGAGAAAACTTATTGTTATCGGGGAAATTGACAAAAATGATAAGTCAGAGTTAGTAGGATCTTGAATACCATTCCCAAAATCGTTACTCCCAGGAAAAATGGAGTTAATGATTTCTATAAATACCAAATGCCTACTACAGTATATACCAGATACTGTTCTAGACACTGCTGGGATACACCATTGCTGCAAAATAGACAAAATATCCTGCCTTTTACAGTACTTATATTCTTTGCATATCTCAAAAGTAACTTGGATTTAGGCTCTGAAGCCCCGCATATATGTGCTGTCATCACAGCAAACTATTTCTTTTATGTAAGTAAAAGTTATGTCACTAATATGTTCACCTCCTTTCCAAACTGGAAGCCAGGACTAATTCTCAACAGTCTTTCTAGTAAGTTCCTTTAAAGTTATAAAGTTTGAAATAGAGAAATAGTTAACATATTTGTACATATGCAATAATTTCTACCTGTATTGCATTTTCTTTTAGAATAGGTAAAAATTTCAAGAAGGGATTAAAACCTCCTCCTAAGGACATAGGTAAATGAGAGATTTGTATATATTTAATATACAAATGACACTTTAACCATTTACTGTTTCTTTTTCTAGAATGGGTAAAAAGATAAAGAAGGAAGTAGAACCTCCTCCTAAGGATGTGGTAAGTTTCTGATTTGAATACCAGTAGCACTTTAACAACCAGTTTGGCATGTACCAGAATATACATGAGTACATGGTGGCAGAAGTCCAAAGTCTGACTAATGATAAGATTAGTCAGAGAAATCTAACATTATATAAACGTTTACAACATTGTCATTACATAATTATCACAATTAGAGAGCAATTATTAGCTTTTCCAGTATGTGGATGGCATGTTTATAAGCCTAGTTAATAAATAAATACTTTTGGTTTGTTCTTTTAAGTACTTTACATTTGCCAATCTCTCACTAATGTTAATTATCCAAGTGAATTCTCAAAAATAACTAGATGTTTTGCTGTAGCTATTAGATATGTGTGTAAAGTTGTCTGAAGATGAGTTCAGCCACTTGGATATCAGAAGTCCTCTTTTCCAGTTGTATAGAGACAGAAGTCTGATTCATCATCTTCTTCATAATCCAAATGCTTAAGAAATGCCTTGCACCCTCCACAAAGCCCTTGCCTCTCTGTTTAAAGCATAGTTATATCTTATCTCTCTAAAGTTTTATAAATTTCTGAAAGATTGTGTTAAAAATGGAAGATGATCTTTGACAGTTTTTTGTTTAGAAACTTATTTTGAAACAGACATTAATGTTATTTTTCTGCAAATAAAATGTGAATGGAAAAGAAATTATTATAGTCCGTTGACTAACAGGATTTTAAAGTTCGAAGGAACCTGAGCTTAATGCAGGAATGTCCCCTACAGCACTGGAGCATTGTGGTTAAGAACATGGGCTTTATTCCAGCTCTGCCCCTCACAAACTGTGTTATTTTGGCCAAGTTGCCAAACTTGATCAAGTTATTTCAGCTTCTTTTTATCTCTTAAACGGGAATTGTAATATCCAATTCATTTAAGTTGTTGTATTTTAAGTCCCTGAGTGGTGCAAATGGTTAATGTGCTTGGCTGCTAAACAAGAGTTTGGAGGTTCCAGTTCACCCAGAGGCTCCTTAGAAGAAAGGCCTGGTGATCTACTTCCAAAAAATCAGCCACTGAAAACCCTATGAAGCACAGTTCTACTCTGACTCAAATGGGGTCAGCATGAGTTATAATCAACTCCAGGGCCACTGGTTTAGTTATTGGATCTTTTAAATGAAATAATGTATGTAAAGTATTCTGTGCCTGGCACATAGTTAACAGTCAATAAGATCTATTATAATGGTGATCCTCTGGGCTCTGCTTCACACACACACATACACACATATGCAATTAACTATTTTGATCATCCATTAATTTGCCCACTCTCCTTTGAACATATTCCTAAAATGTTCTGGAATCTTATTTTTTCATTGTACCCTAGGTTTGCATCATCCCTTTTTTTGCTGCCCTATCACAATTGGCATCTTATTAGCAGAAAGTGGGCTTCTGAACACAGCACTTGATAGCAAACACATTTTGATTAAAATTAAATTAACACACTGTCCTCAAGTCAATTCTGACTCATAGCGACCCTATAGAACAGAGTAGAACTGCCCCATAGGGTTTCCAAGGAGCGGCTGGTAGATTCAAATTGCCGACCTTTTGATTAGCAGCCATAGCTCTTAACCACTGTGCCACCAGGGCACCAAAATTAATTAAAAGTCTTTTATTTCTTTGTCTAATACACTTCCTGTAATTTTATAAGGTCTTGCTAGTGTTGTCCTTTGTTCCAATTCTTGGGGGCACAATTAGGACTTAAGAGACAATTCCAACCCTAGCATTAACAAAAATACAGCTCTTGCTTCCTCAGTTCAACTGCCTCGAGGTAGCCGAAGACTTGTGTAACAATTACCAGTGGTCCTGGACTCTTGAGCTCTATCTTGAATCAATGCCTTTCCCAAGGTTTGTTCTGTCCTTACCCTATTCTGACTTTCATGTTAATAAAACTGGTAGAGTAGTATTAAAATATTTAACCTCTTCTATATCTTGTAAATTTTAATACTTCAAAATAGTATACTACAATTTACAGAATATTAGCTTGGAAGTTTTTCTTGGGTATACCTATTCAAAGTCTGTGAAAAGTTTGTTATACAAATTAAAAATGAAAATAAGATTTAAACAAGGGATATATAATTACTTAAGAAAATAAACTTTTTTTGTGTCAACTAATGGTAATTTAATTCTTAAAGAAGTTCCTAGTAACATTATTTCCGAAGATTTTAATTTTTATTAGTCTTTCACCTACTGGTTAAAATGGGTAATAAGGACGTCAAGAAGAGTGTTTGTTGGTGTGATTAAAACAAAAAACTCCCTTTGATTTTCTTAATATTCTCATTTGTCATAACATACATTAACGTGTGCATTTATAGTTTGTTGATCTCCATTTCTTCTTATAAAAGAGAACACTAGCTAAGAAGATGCCTAGATATGGAGAAGATATGATTTGCATTAACAATACAACAATACTATGCCTTCCAAAATAATTTTCATGTCTGGCTGAAAGTTTGTTTGTGATGCTTCAATAATAGGCAAACTTTCTGTCAAATGATTACATGAAAAATTACTGCCACAAGTGATCCTATTAGGCAAATTCTGGAGTTATGCTGTCTGAATTATGCCACTCCGTTATCCACCATCTATAACCTTGGGCCACCACTCGTCTGTCAGTTTGTCATACTCTTGTGGCTTGCGTGTTGCTGTGATGCTGGAAGCTATGCCACTGGTATTTCGAATAGCAGAAGGGTCACCTATGGTGGAAAGGATTCAGCAGAGATTCCAGACTAAGACAGACTAGGAAGAAGGAGCTGGTTGTCTACTTCTGAAAAAAAATTATCCAGTGGAAACCTTATGAATAGCAACCTAATATTATCTGATCCAGTGCCAGAAGATGAGCCCCTTTGGTTGGAAGGTACTCAAAATACGACTGGGAAAGAGCTGCCTCCTCAAAGTAGAGTCGACCTTAATGATGTAGATGGCGTAAAGCTTTTGGAACCTTCATTTGCTGATGTGGCACAATTCAAAATGAGAAGAAACAACTGCAAACATCCTTTAATAATTGGAACATGCTAATCCACCACATGAGTAGAACAACTAAAAAAGAATCACATGATCATTTTAATCAATGCAGAAAAGGCATTTGATAAAATCCAACACCCATTCCTGATAAAAATTCTCAAAAAAATAGGAATAGAAGGGAAATTCTTCAACATAATAAAGGACATCTATAAAAAACCAACAGTCAATATCATTCTCAATGGAGAGAGGCTGAAAACGTTCCCCCAAGAACAGGAACAAGACAAGGATAACCTCTATCACCACTCCTATTGAAAACTGTGCTGGAAATCCTAGCTAGATGGGAAAGGAAGAAGTAAAACTATCCCTATTTGCAGATGATATGATCCTATACATACATAACCCAAAAGATTCCGCAAGAAAACTACTGGAACTTATAGAAAAATTCAGCAGAGTAGCAGAATACAAGACCAACATACAAAAATCAGTTGGATTCCTCCACACCAACAAACAGAACATCGAAAAGGAAATCAGGAGAACAATACTATTTATAATAGCCCCTGAAAAGATAAAATACTTAGGAATAAATCTAGCCAGGGGCATAAAAGACGTGTACAAAGAAAACCACAAAAGTCTATTGAAAGAAACCAAGAGTCCTACATAAATGGAAAAACATACCATGTTCATGGATAAGAAGACACAACAGTGTGAAAACGTCATTCCTACCCACAGCAATCTACAGATAAAATGCAATCCCAATCCATATACCAATAGCATTCTTCAACGAGATGGAAAAACTAATCACTGATTTTATATGGAAAGGAACGAGGCCCCAGATAAGCAAAGCATTACTGAAGAAAAAGAACAAAGTACGAGGCCTCACGCCACCTGATCTCAGAACCTACTATACAGCCACAGTAGTCAAAAGAGCCTGGTACTGGTACAATGACAGACACATAGACCAGTGGAACAGAATTGAGAAGCTAGATGTAAATCCATCGTCCTATGGTCAGCTCATCTTTGACAAAGGACCAAAGTCCATTAAATGGGGAAAAGAGAGGATGTCCATCTGTAAAAAAATGAAACAGGATGCATACCTCACACCATACACAAAAATTAACTCAAAATGGGTCAAAGACCTACATATAAAACCTAAAATGATAAAGTTCATGGAAGAAAAAATAGGGACAACACTAAGGGCCCTAATACATGCCATAAAGAGAATACAAACCATAATTAACAATGCACAAACACCAGAAGATAAACTAGATAACTGGGATTTTCTAAAAATTAAACACTTATGCTCATCAAAAGACTTCACCAAAGAGAACCTACAAACTGGGGAAAAAAAATTTGGCTACGACATATCCGACAAGGGTCTAATCTCTAAAATCTATAGAATACTGCAGTACCTCAATAACAAAAAGACAAATAATCCAATTAAAAAATGGGCAAATTATATGAACAGATGCTTCACCAAAGAAGACATTCAACCCACTAACAGACACATGAGGATATGCTCCCAGTCGTTAGCCATTAGAGAAATGCAAATCAAAACTACAATGAGATACCATCTGACCCTGACATTACTGGTATGAATTAAAAAAAAAAAGAAAATACCAAATGCTAGAGAGGTTGCAGGGAGATTGGAACTCCTATGCACTGCTGGTAGGAATATAAAATGTTACAACCGCTATGGAAAACAATATGGCATCTCCTTAAAAAACTAGAAATAGAAATACCAGACAATTCAGCAATCCCACCCCTTAAAGAAATAAGAGCTGTAACACAGATAGACATATGCATGTCCATGTTTACTGCAACATTATTCACAATAGCAAAAAGATGGAAACAACGTAAGTGCCCTCAACATGTGAATGGATAAACAAATTATAGTACATACACACAATGGAATATTACACAATGATAAAAAAGAATGATGAATCTGCAAAACATCTCACAGCATGGATGAATCTGGAGGGCATTATGCTGAGTGAAATAAGTCAATCACAAAAGAACAAATATTGTATGAGACCACTATTATAAAAACCCAAGAAAGGTTTACACACAGAAAAAAACAATCTTTGATGGTTACAAGGAAGGGGAGGGTCGGGGAGGGGAATCATTAACTAGATAGTAGACAAGTGGTAACATTGGTGAAGAGAAAGACAACACATACTATAGGGGAAGTCAGCACAACTTTACCAAGGCAAAGTCATAGAAGCTTCCTAAACACAATCAAACACCTGAAGGGACTGAGTTACTGGGGCTGAGGGCTGGGGACCATGGTCTCGGGGGACATCTAGGTCAACTGGCATAACATAATTTATAAAGAAAATGTTCTCCATCCTACTTTGGTGAGTAGTGTCTGGGATCTTAAAAGCTTGCGAGTGGCCATCCAAGATACATCGATTGGTCCCCTAATGTTCAGAGCAAAGGAAAGTGAAGAAAACAAAGACATAAGGAAAATATTAGTCCAAAGGACTAACAGACCACATGAACCACAGTCTCCACCAGCTGGAACCTAGAAGAACTAGATAGTGCCTGGCTACCACCACCGACCGCTCTGACAGGGATCACAATAGAGGGTCCTGGACACAGTGGGATAAAAATGTAGACCAAAATTCAAATTCACAAAAAAAGTCCTACTTACTGGTCTAACAGAGACTGGGGGAACCCCCAGTACTACAGCCCCTGGACACCCTGGTAACTCAGAACTGAAGCCACTCACGAAATTCACTTTTCAGCCAAAGGTTAGACAGGCCTATGAAACAAACAATAACAAGTGTGAGTAATGTGCTTAGTTCAATCAAGTGTAGGAGAACTAATAGACAACACCTGACAAAAAGCAAAGGGAAGAAGGCAGGAAGGGACAGGAAAATGGATGAATGGACACTGGGAACCCAGGGTGGAAAGGGAAAGGGGGAGAGTGCTGACACATTGTGGGGATTGCAGCCAATGTCACAAAACAATTTGTGTATAAGTTTTTGAATGAGAAACTAATTTGCAGTGTAAAATTTCACCTAAAACACAGTAAAATAAAGAAAACAGAAAGTAAAAGGACAAGCTTCAGATTGGAAGAAAATATTTGCAATACACCTATTTGAAAATAATTAGCATCCACAATATATAAAGGACATGTACAAATAAATAAGAAAAGGAAAGACGGTCCAAAGGCAGGGGAGAATGGGCAAAAAATTTGAACAGACACTTCACATGGGAAGATAATGGAATGCTCAATAAGCACGTGAAAAAGTGTTCATCACCATTAGACATGAGGGAAATTCAAATTAAAACC
This sequence comes from Trichechus manatus latirostris, assembly GCF_000243295.1. Lineage (NCBI taxonomy): Eukaryota > Metazoa > Chordata > Mammalia > Sirenia > Trichechidae > Trichechus > Trichechus manatus. Next base: position 5,431,895 of record NW_004444011.1, on the reverse strand, counting down.
ACTAAGACAGAAGATGATGAGTAGTCAGAAGCTTCCAGTGGACCCTCTTACAAAAAAGACCTGAAAAAAATTAATCAATTATATATGACAATATAGGAGCCCTGAACATCTAAGGCAAAGTTGAGGAACCAGACTGAGTGGCAGGGGCAGGGAGAGATGGTTCAAAAGCAGTGAGGAGTTGCCAGACCTGACCCAGCAAGAGCCTGAGCCCTTCAGACCTGATCAGCTCGGAGGTGAGTGGTGAGGCAGGCAAGCAGCACTGCTCTGGAAGCGCGTTTTCCACACGGGGATACCCAGCACCAGAGAGTCTACTCAGCCACCCAGAACCAGTGAGAAGCAGCCCTCGATCGGCAAAAGATAAGTACTTGCGTACGGCCTACCACGTGGATCAAAAGCAACCCCCCTTAGGGAAAAACCTCTCTCCCATTTACCTCCCCGCTCCCTGCTCTGCACTGGGTCCCAGCCCAGCTTCAGCAATTGCCGAGTTCTCTGGGCTGGAAGTAGGATCTGTCACATGCCCTGAGCCATTCTCCCAGCCTTGGAGAGTGAACAAATTAACAAACAGGGGAAGAAATAAACTGCCGACTCCCCTAAGCCAGGAACTCAGGGTAGGCACAGCTCCTTTGCCTAGGCACAGGCATAAGGAATCCATGGACTTTGAGTGCCTTTTCCCCTGCAGAGACTTGTGTGGGCCCATTTTAACAGCATAGGCCCTCATTACTGCAGTATAACATGGTATATACCTGAAGTCTAACTTCAACTGTTTCAGCTGTGAAGTGGCAGGTTCATGACATTTGACACTGCTCAGCATATTAAGCAGGGTCTTCACCAACCCACATCAGGGGCCTAAGGACTGGTGGCTCCACCCTCACATCCTAGCCACCTGTGATACGGGCCCAAGAATAAGAGATGCCTCCCAGTCCTTACACCCAACAGTACTGAATGCTCATAGTCCAGCTGCAAAACCCACCCACCTATGTGCTCTAGGGAACAAGAACATGCCTTCCTCCTGGACACTTGGGGGTGGCCATCAGCCTCCTGCTTTGCTCAGAGTGTGTCCACCTGCTGCAGCCAGATGCCTGTGCCTACACCAATCACCCATGCCTGTCTAGGACTGTAGGTGAGAGCCTAAACCACACACTTAGTGGCTATCTACCTGGGCACTGGAGCTGAATCCATACAAGAGGAGTGGGCGGACACCTGAGCTCACATACCTAGTAACAGATCTAACCACCTGGTGATAGGACATTAGAGCTTCAAAGGAGCCAATAATCAAACTAGCTCATACGAGCAGCCTATTTGGGCATATCAAAACAAAACAAGAAGCTAGGACACAGTAAGCAAACATAAAATAAATAAACATAATAACTTATTGATGGCTTGGAGACAACGGTCAATACCAAATCACATAAATAGGCAATCCATGATGGCTTCAGCAAGCTCCCAAAATAAAGAATCTAGAAATTTTCCAGAGGAGGAAAATTTCTTGGAATTACCAGAGGCAGAATACAAAGGATTAATATACAGAACTCTTTAAGAGATTAGGAAGGAAATTATACAAAACGTAGAACACACAATAGAGGAAATTGAAAAGATTAGAGAAGAGCATAATGACAAATTTAACAGGCTGCAAGAATCCATAGAGAGACAACAATCAGAAATCCAGAAGACTAACAATAAAATTTCAGCATTAGACAACTCAATAGAAAGTCATAAGAGCAGAACTGAGGCAATGGAAGTTAGAATTAGTGAGATTGAAGATAAAGCACTTGACACCAACTTATTTGAGGAAAAATAAGATAAAAGGATTTAAAAAAATGAAGAAACTCTAAGAATTATGTGGGACTCTGTCAAGAGGAATAACCTACGAGTGATTGGAATACCAGAACAGGAGGGATAACAGAAAATAAAGAGAGAGTTGTTGAAGATTTATTGGCAGAAAACTTCCCTGATATTGTGAAAGATGACAAGATATCTATCCAAGATGCTCATCGAACCCCACATAAGGGAGTTCCCAAAAGAAAGTCACCAGGACATATTATTATCAAACTTGCCAAAACCAAAGATAAAGAGAGAATTTTAAGAGCAGCTAGGGATAAATGAAAAGTCATCTACAAAGGAGGGTCAATAAGAATAAGCTCGGACTACTCAGCAGAAACCAGGCAGGCAGGCAAGAAGGAAATGGGATGACATATATAAAGCCTTGAAGGAAAAAAATTGCTAGCCAAGAATTATATATCCAGCAAAACTGTCTCTCAAATATGATGACAAAATTAGGGCATTTCCAGATAAACAGAAGTTTAGGGAATTTGCAAAAACCAAACCAAAATTACAAGAAATACTAAAGGGAGTCCTCTGGTTAGAAAATCAGCAACATGAGATAACAACCCAAGACTACAACACAGGACAGAGCAACCAGATATCAACCCAGATAGGGATGTCACAAAAGTAAATCAGAGCTAAAACACTGAAAATAGGGAAACAGATGTCAATATGTAAAAGATGACAACATTAAAATAAAAAAGGGGGACTTAAAAAATGTAGACATAGATTTTTCATATGGAGAGGAAGTCAAGGTGATACAAAGAAATAAAAGACTAGTATAAACTTAGAAAAATAGGGGTAAATATTAAGGTAACCACAAAGGAAACTCACAATCCTACAAGTCAAAATAAAAAACTCCGAAAATATAAAGACTCAGCAAACACAAAATCAACAACAATGAAAAGATGAAAAGAAAATACATAAAAAAAAAAAAAAAAACTCAGCACAGAAAATTAAGTGGAACAAAGAAACTGTGAACAACACACAGAAAAAGACATCAAAATGATAGCACTAAACTTATACCTATCAATAATTACACTGAATGTAAATGGACTAAATGCACCAATAAAGAGACACAGAGTGGCAGATTGGATAAAAAACATAATCTGTCTATATGCTGCCTACAAGAGACACACCTTAGACTTAAAGACACAAACAAACTAAAACTCAAAGGATGGGAAAAAATACATAAAGCAAACAACACTCAAAAAAGAGCAGGAGTGGCAATATTAATTTCTGAAAAACAGACTTTAAAATCCACCACAAAGGATAAGAAGGACACTATATAATGATTAAAGGGTCACTACACCAGGAGGACATACCTATAATATTTACACACCCAACGACAGGGCTCCAAAATACATAAAACAAACTCTAACAGCACTGAAAAGAGAGATTGACAGTTCCACAATAGTAGTAGGACATTTCAACATACCACTTTCGGTGAACGACAGAACATCCAGACAGAAGCTCAACAAAGACACAGAAGAGCTAAATGCTACAATCAACCAAGTTGATCTCATAGACATATACCGATCACTCCACCCAACAGCAGCCAAGTATGCTTTCTTTTCCAGCTCACATGGAACATTCTCCACAATAGACCACATATTAGGCCATAAAGCAAGCCTTAACAGAATCGAAAGCATCGAAATATTACAAAGCATCTTTTCTGACCATAAAGTCATAAAAGTAGAAATCAACAACAGAAAAAGCAAGGAAAAAAAAAATTAAACACATGGAAACTGAACAACACCTTGATCAAAAACTACTGGGTTATAGAAGA
>NW_004444011.1:5410768-5426762 GCF_000243295.1 Trichechus manatus latirostris | reverse complement strand
GACCTGCATAAGTGGAAAAACAAACCTTGCTCATAGATAGACAGACTCAACATTGTAAAAATGTCAGTTCTTCCCAAAGCGATCTACAGATACAATGCAATACCAATCCAGATTCCAACAGCATTTTTTAATGAGATGAAGAAACAAATCACCAACTTCATATGGAAGGTGAAGAGGCCCCAGATAGGTAAAGCATTATTCAAGAAGAACAAAGTGGGAGGCCTCACACTACCTGATCTTAGAAACTATTTTACTGCCACGGTAGTCAGAACAGCCTGATATTGGTACAACAACAGATACATAGACCAATGGAACAGAACTGAGAATCCAGACATAAATTCATCCACCTATGAGCAGCTGATATTTGACAAAGGCCCAAAGTCCATTAATTGAGGAAAAGACAGTCTCTTTAACAAATGGTGGTGGTATAACTGGATATCCATCTGCAAAAAAATGAAACAGGAACCATACCTCACACCACGCACAAAAACTAACTCAAAATGGATCAAAGACTTAAATATAAGATTGAAAATGATGAAGATCACGGAGGGAAAATATAGGAAGAATGCTAGGAGCCCTAATACATGGTATAAACAGAATATGAACCATAAGCAACAATGCACAAGTACTAGAAGAGAGACTAGATAACTGGGAGCTCCTAAAAATCAAACACTTATGCTCATCAAAAGACTTCACCAAAAGAATAAAAACACAACCTACAGACTGGGAAAAAATTTTTGGCTATGACAAATCCTATCAGCATCTAATCTCTAAAATGTACAAGATACTGCAAAACCTCAACAACAAAAGAACAAATAACCCAATTAAAAAATGGGCAAATGATATGAACAGGCACTTCGCCAAAGAAGATATTATGGTGGCTAACAGACACATGAAGAAATGCTCATGATCATTAGCCATTAGAGAAATGCAGATCAAAACTACAATGAGATATCATCTCACCCCAACGAGGCTAGCATTAATCCAAAATACACAAAATAAATGCTGGAGAAGTTGTGGAGAGACTGGAACACTTATACACTGTTGGTGGGAATGTAAAATGGTACAACCACTTTGGAAATCTATTTGGCGCTTCCTTAAAAAGCTAGAAATAGAAGTACCATACGATCTAGCTATCCTGCTCTTTGGAATATATCCTAGAGAAATAAGAGCTGTCACACGAATAGATATATGCATACTCACATTCATTGCAACACTGTTCACCATAGCAAAAAGTTGGTAACAACCTAGGTGGTCATCAGTGGACGAATGGATAAACAAATTATGGTATATCCACATAATGGTATACTACGCGATGGTAAAGAACAACAGTGAAGCTGTGAAACACCTTATAACATGGATGAATCTGGAGGGCATTATGCTGAGTGAATTTAATCAGTCACAGAAGGACAATTATTGTATAATACCACTATTAAAAGAACTCAAGAAAAGGTTTAAACACAGAAGAAAACATTCTTTGATGGTTACGAGGGTGGGGAGGGAGGGTGAGGGTTATTTACTAACTAGATAGTAGATAAGAATTATCTTAGATGAAAGGAATGACAGCACACACTACAGGGGAAGTCAGCACAACTGGACTAAATCAAAGCTAAGAAGTTTCCTGAATACAGTCAAACACTTTGAGAGACAGAGTAGCAGGGGTAGGGGTCCGGGGACCATGCTTTCAGGGGACATCTAGGTCAATTGGCATAACAAAGCTTATTAAGAAGATGTTCTGCATCCTACTTTGGTGAGTGGTGTCTGGAGTCTTAAAAGCTTGCAAGCGGCCATCTAAGATGCATCAACTGGTCTCAACCACCTGGAGTAAAGGAGAATGAAGAACACCAAAGACATAAGGTAAGTATTAGCTCAAGAGACAGAAAGGGCCGCATAAACTAGAGACTTCATCAGCCTGAGAACAGAAGAACTAGATGGTGCCCAGCTACCACCAATGACTGCCCTAACAGGGAACACAACAGAGAGTCCCTGATGGAGTAGGAGACGGGTGGGGTACAGAACTCAAATTCTAGTAAGAAAACCAGCCTTAATGGTCTGAGACTGGAGGAAACCTGGAAAGCATGGCCCCCAGATTCTCTATCAGCCCAGAACTAAAACAATTTCCGAGGCCAACTCTTCAGACAGGGATTGTACTGGACTGTGGGGCATAAAGTAGTACTCGTGAGGAGTGTGCCTCTTAGCTCAAATAGATACAGGAGACTAAACGGGCACCTTCTGTCCAGAGGTGAGATGGGAAGGCAGAGAGGGTTAGTTGCTGGTTGAATGGACATGGGAGATCAGGGTTGGAAAGGAGGAGTGTGCTGTCACAGTATGGTCACATAACAATGTATGTATAAATTTTTGTATGGGAAACTAACTTGAAATGTAAACTTCATTTAAACTACAACAATAAAAAACGAAAAGAGGAAAAAAAAAAAAAAGAAATCACAAAAGCCTATTATTAGCGCTTATTGGTACCTTAAAGGAGCCCTAGTGCAGCAATGGTTAAGCACTTGACTGCTAACCAAAAGGTCGGAGGTCAAATCCACCAGGGGCTCTGAGGAAAAAACATCTGGTGATCTGCTCCTGTTAAGATTACAGCCTATGAAACTCTATGGGGCAGTTCTGCTCTGTCACATGGGGTCACTATGAGTCTGAATTAACTCTTGGCACATAACAACACTGACCTCTTCAAAATCACTCACCTGTCATGATCTATGTATTTTCCCTGAGTTCAGTTTTATAATTTTGTATTCTTTTAGACCTCTACTGTCTAATGTAGTCACTAGCCAAATGTGGCTATTTAAATTATAAAGTTAAATAAAATGAAAATTTCAGCTCCTCTCTGCATTAGTAACATTTTAAGCACTCAAAAGCAACATGTAGCTTGTGTTTGCATATTGGACAGAGCAGAATACAGAACATTTTTATCCTTACAGAAAATTCTATTGGACAGCACTATTCTAAAAGCCAAAACCAAACCCATTACTGTCATGTCAATTTTGACTCACAGTGGCCCTATAGGACAGAGTAGAACTGCCACCATAGGGTTCCCAAGGCTGTAGTCTATTTGGAAGCAGACTGCCACATCTTTCTCCTACGGAGCAGCCATTGGGTTCAAACTGCCAACTTTTTGGTTAGCAGCTGAGCGCAGAACCACTGCGCCGCCAGGGCTCCTAGCACTGTTCTGGATAGCACTATTCTAGACAGTCTTATTTCCTTAACAAAGACATGAAAATATCTCTGTAAGTCTATGGCCTCTCTAAATGATTGGGCTTGAAAGTCAAAGCTTAGCCAAAATGCTTCCCCTTTCTTTCATTCTTTTTGTAAATAATTTTGGTTAATCATTTATTTTGTACAGAGTGTGGAATTATAACTTCACAACAAGCTTGTTGGTGACTGTGACTTCCTCATAGGAAAGCAGATGGGATATGTAATTACAGCAAAGTATTATTTGTTTAGTCATGTGGCATTCTGTTATAGCTATCATTTTATTCTCAGTGCTTTTTTAAATAAAAAATTGCTATAATGCTGTAGGCTCTGTAGGAGAAACAAATGTCATGCCAAGTTTCTCCATTCTCTGCCAAACATTGGTCTTTCTCCTCCTTAACAGCTCTTTATATTGTAATTCTCACAGTTTTAACTTTCCCTTTAAACTTCTAGTGTCCCATATTACTGTTTTCTTAGTGATGACTGAAAGACATGGCAAAATGCTGCCGTGTTTTTAAACTATCGAAGAAAGATTAAATGGTATTTGCCGTAGTTTTTGTCTGAATGTATTTCAGTGTACTCTACTCCTTTGAGAATTGTAATCATTCTGTGAAGATCATGACATACTCACATCAATTAACAAATAAAATAAGTCAGGTAGTGTGATTAGATCAATGAAGAAAGTAGGGTAGGGATGAAGAGTGACAGAGCTACTTTAAATAGATTCTGTTTCCCTATGCAGAGCCATCTTTCGTTCCATCCCTTACCTAAGGCTAAATTTCAGGTGCTTTTATAATTGAAATGATAGTAAGATATTCTTATAGGAAGGGCCAACACAAAGAACCAGCTTTGAAATTACAGATATTTGTTTCTTTCATATAGGCAGAACTCCCTCCTCCACCAGTCTCTGGAAATAGAAGAATAGTGTAATAATTTGTTTTCTCCTTTACCTAAGAAAGCTTCCAGGGCTGTAGGTTTTATTATTTATAATTCTGTTACACATGAATTCTCAAGATTTCACAGCAGCACCCAGCTCTTCTCCCTTAGAGTCCTGTACTTCTTCTTTATGTTGTATTACCACTTCTCCCGATCCAGATTCTATTGGATTTTGCATTTTGTTATGTGCAGTTTGGTATTGTATTTTAGGTGTTTCTAATATATAATTCTAGCCTTCGCAGAAAGAGTCTAATGGTTGGAAAAAACAAAAAAACCCATTGTCATCAAGTTGATTCTGACTCATAGTGACCCTATAGGACAGAGTAGAACTGTCTCATAGGATTTCCAAGGAGTGGCTGGTGGATTTGAACTGCCAACCTTTTGGTTAGCAGCTGAAAGCTTAACCACTGTGCCACTAGGGCTCCAGTGATTGGAAAGTAGGTATTATTGAAACTCTCAGGTCATCTAGTATGTACAGGTATTCAATAATTCTTGTATATTGACTAACAATTAAAAATAATATGTGTTATTTAATGGGCATCTGCTATGTGCCAGACAATGGGCTAAGTGCTTTACATATATGATCTCTAATCCTCTCTCCTTGATCCCTTGAGACAGGTATTAGCCCCATTGTAAAAATAAGAAACTAAAATTCTAGGGGCTTAAAAAATATGTTTGATTCTACATGGCTAAATTTAGAGACTAGATCTGTCAGATTTCAAAACCCTTTGCTCTTTCCACCATACAGGAATTCCAAGGACACCAGTATTGAAAATTGTCTCTCTACCAGTGATTTTTTTTTTGGTTTTGTGTGTGTGTGTGTGTGTGTGTGTGTGTGTTTGTTTTTAAATAAAAACTTTACAGCATTCTTAGCGAGCACTGACCATATCCTTTTTGAAAGATTATGTTCTTTTTAAGTTTTGAGACACCATTTTTTATGTGATTTTTAAAGCTCTTATGTGAACCTCTTATTTTTCTCTTTGCATTTCAGTTTGATCCATTAACAATTGAAAGCAAAAAAGCAGCAACTGTGGTGTTAATGCTTAATTCTCCAGAAGAAGAAATTTTGGCTAAAGCATGTGAAGCCATTTACAGATTTGCTTTAAAAGGTTTGGATTTTTTAGCTTCTATTTCATTAGTTTCTTTTTGTTTTTGTTTTTGTTTTTGGCTTAAACAACCATTTCATTATTTCTTACAATTGTGTCAGTTTCTGGGACCAGCTTGGTGGTTCTTTCTATTTCATTAGTTTCTTAAAATATTTTACTACACAATGGGTACTTCTATCCCTACTCTTCTTTCTCCCTAGTCTTTACTTCCTGTCAGATGAATTCCTTCAGACCACCAGAATACCATTTAATGCATTACCTGAACGTAAAGTATTTCCCTAAATACCTAACTTAACCTTAAGGAGTAATGTCATCACTGGGTAGGATAGTCATTTCAAAGATTTTATTGTAGATTGAAAAATTATAAATGTCTTAGGAGCTAACTGAGAGAGCTTCCAATAGTCAAGCTGCAACAACTTGAGCAATCAAGTAAAGTAATACTGGATTATAACACAAAGTAGAAAATAAATACGCATGAGTCCATTGTAATATCAATAAATGACTGAATAAATAAATGGGAAAGAAAAAACAAATCTCCCAAATAATTCCAAATAATTCATTATCTACATACTCTACTCTCAAGGAGGTAGAATGTAACTCCCCACTTTTTTAAGTGTGTGCTGCACATAGTGACTTCTTGCCAAAGAGTACAATATAGAAATAGGCAAAAACAAGTAACTTTACAGTGGAAAAACCTGACAAACACTACCTCAGCCAGGTGATCAACAGTGATAATCATATGCACTGTTGATATGATGTAATGAAAATGGCACTTTATGTGTATTTTTCGCCAAAGACCGAAAACCACAATATAATCATGACTAAGAAAAATTATACGGATTCAAATTTAGAGGCTCCGCGAAACTATAACAGTCATCAAAAACAAGGAAAATCTGAGAAAATGTCACAGCCAAGAGGAGCCTCAGGAGACATAACAACTAAATGTAATGTGGGAACCTGGATAGGATCCTGGAATAGAAAAAGGACATTAGGTTAAAACTGAAGAAATCTGAATAAACTATAGACTTAATGATAATATATCAATATTGATTCACTGATTGTAATAAACGTACCATACTAAGGTATGATGTTAGTAGTAAGTGAAACTGAATGTGGGGTGTATAGAAACTCTTTGTACTATCTTCCCAATTTTTCTGTAGAACTAAAACTCTTGTTAAAAATAAAGTTTATTTAAAAATTGCAAATGTTACAAATTAGACTCTACTGAAAATTTTCTCAGAGGATTTACAAACATAAGAGTGTTATAGTTTAGTTCACACCAAATAGTGATAAAATCAGACTTTTATTATACTATATAACATTTTGATTGAGAATACTTTAAGAGATTATATATAAGTTTAGTAAAACTTGATATTTTTAACAAAATATTTTTAATTAAGATAGGAACAATTTGATTTTAAAGAAATGATACTTTGGATGTTGTTTTGGGACTTGGATGAGAGAACAACACATCATTCAATTAACAAATGTACAGTGTTCAACTTGCTATGTCACTCTAGTCATCACTGGGAATCCAGATAAAGACTAGAGTGGTTCTGGAAGGTATGGTTGAGGAGTGGCTTGTGTGAAATCCTGTGTCAAATTCCAGGGAGACTTTAGATTATGCATCCATGGGAGCATGGGTTCCATTCAGCCTTAGAGATTGACCATATTCACATCATCTGGCTGTCATATGTACCTAATTATGAATCATCTCTTTTTATATGACATGGGGGAAAAAATAGGCATGTATTTGACATGAAATCAACACAGAAATTATTTAAGTCCAGTGCTTTATACCAGCAGTATTTTTCTGAAATATTTTTTAAGATTAATGATGGAACTTTGCCTCCTGGCCAAGGTGAGGTAAGGGATGAGAGTTACCCTCCTGCTTGAAAAAATTTAAAAAACAACAACAACAGACAAAGTAACATTTAGCAAGACACTGGACCTCAGGCAATGAAGTACGATGAACACTGAAAGACAGGAAACAAAGGAAATAAGCCCTATGATTGCCCCAGCTTGTTGACTTTAGAGAGTTTCCAGGCCACAGCACAGGAAGGGGAAACCTGTGCAAAGTCTGGTTTACTCCCTGAGTTAAGAAGATGGATCTGAGAGTCTAGGGAGACAAAGGTAGATCAGAGAGTCTAGGGAGACAAAGGTAGCTAGAATTTGCAGGATGGAGTAGCAGAGAGGATAGAGTTGCACAGAGAGAGAACTCAGGAGATCTGTAGAGGTTCCCACTCAAGTAGTCAGTTGTGTACTGATCAGCATGTAGAGAGAACTATTCAAGATCAGGCAAAGAACCACCAACAGGATTAGAGGTAATAGTGCTAGGTGCTCACACAGGGCTGGGAGTAGTTCCTGTTCCCATGAACCAGACTGAAAAACCTCAAGATACATGGGGTATTGGGTAGAATACACAGAGGGATCTTGCTTAAGTAGTGAGAAATAATTAGCCCTGGATTGAGCATTGTTGTGGTACCACCTAACAAATCTTAAAAGCAAAACCTGAAAGGATCTCGATTTCCAAGTAATTTAACTATGTTCTGCAACAAATTTCAAAAATAAAAAATATCCAGTGCTAAACTAGGTAAAATTCACAATGCCTGGCATCTAATAAAACATTACCAGCCATGAAAAGAAGCAGGAAAATACAAACCATAATGAGGAGATAAGTCAATAAATCAAAAGTGATACAGAACTGACACAGATAATAGAATTTGCAGACAAGAACGTTAAACAGTTATTCAACCATTTTCCATATGTTCAGAAAGTAAGTCAAGAAACGGAAGAGATTTTAAAAAAAAAAAAAAAAACAAATAAGATTTCTAGAGATGAAGACTTAAGTGTCGGAAATGAAAAATACATGGGCATGGATTAACAGCAGATTAGCCACTGCAGAAGAAAAAATCAATGAACTTGAAGATACAGCAAGATAAATTGTCAAAAATGAAGATGTTTTGAAAAGATGAACATAACTTCAGTAAGCTATGGGATAAATTAAAGTACCCCAACATATATGTAACTGGAGTCCCTGAAAAGAGGAGAAAGGGAAAGAAAAACTATTTGAAGAAATAATAGCCATTTTCCCCCAAATTTGATGAAAACTATAAGCCCACAGATACAAGAAGCTCAATGAAATCCAACACAAGGAATACGAAGAAAATGACACCAAGGCACATCATAATCAAATTGCTTCAAACCAGTGATAAGAAAATTTTAAAGGCAGCCTGCGAGGGGGAAATGACCTGTTACCTTTAGAGGAACAAAGATGACAGCAGATTTATTGTGAGAAGTGATGCAAGTAAGAGGTCAGTGGAGCTACATCTTTAAAGTACTAAAAGGAAAAAAAAAAACAAAACTGTCAACCTAAAATTTTATACCTAGCCAAAAATATCTTTCAAAAACAAAGGTGAAATAAAGATTTTTTTCAGACACACACAAGCTGAAAAGTTCATTACCAGCAGGCACACATAATTAAAAATGGTAAAGTCCTTCAGGTAGAAGGAAAATGACACCAGGTAGAAATATAGATCTACACAAAGGGTTTAAAGGTTTAAAATAGAGCACCAGAAATACAAACTTAACATAAAATATATTTTCTTATTATTTAAATCACTGTAAAAGAGAATTAAACAAAAATAATACTCATGTGGTGTCTGGTCTAAAACATATGTATAAGTAAAATGTATGATAACAGCAAAACCAAGATAGGAAGGGGGAAAGTGGAAGTATATTATTGTAAAGTTTCTATATTATATGTGATATGCCAGCACTTGAATGTAGACTCTGATAAGCTAAGGGTGTGTATTATAAACTCTAATAGAACCACTAAATAACAAAACAAGGAATAATATAAGCCAGCAAATGAAATAAACTGGATTACACAAAAGAAGGCAGAAAAAGGAGAGGGAAGAAAGAATAGATAGGACATATAAAAACAAATAGCAAGATGGTAGACTTAAGCCTCAATTTAAATCAAAAATTAAATGTAACTGGTTTAAATACCTTGGTTAACAGGGAGAGGTTGTTATATTTGATGAAAAGCAAAACCCAACTATATGCTGCCTGTAAGATATGCACTTCAAATATAAAGACACATATAATTTAAAAGTAAAGGAATGAAAAATGATATGCCATGCTAGCACTAACCAAAAGAAAACTGGAAAGGCTATATTAATATCAGATAAAGTAGACAAAAGAGTAGTAACAGAGATAAAGAAGGCCTTTTTATAATATTAAGGCAATTAATCAAGAGGCCATGAAAATCCTAAACATTTATGTACCTAATAATAGAGTTTTGAAATACATGAAGCTAGAAATGCAAGGAGAAATAGACACCCACAATTACAGCTGGAGATTTCAATATCCTTCTCTTAATAAGTGAAAGAACAAGTAGATAGGAAATCTGTACTATAAAAGATTTGAACAGCACTATCAATGAAGTTACCCTAATTCATATTTATAGAACACTACAACAACAGCAGAATACACATTCTTTTCAAGACCATATGGAACATTTACCAAAATAGACCATATTTGGGGCCATAAAATAAGCCCTAAATTGAAAAGCATTCAATTCATACAAAATATGTTTTCAGACTACAATGGAATCAAATTAGAAATCAATAATAAAAAGAACTCTGGACAGTTATCAGATAGTTAGAAAGAAAATATCCCACTTGTAAATAATCCATGAGTCAAGAGGAAATTAAAAGAAAATTAGAAATTATGTTGAACTGAATGAAAATGAAAACACAGCATATAAAAATTTGTAGGATACTAACAAAATACTTGGAGAGAAATTCATTGCACTAAATGCCTTTATTAGAATATAAGAAAGATCTCAAATCAATGACTTCAGCTTCCACGTTAAAAAAACTAGAAAAGGAAGAGCAAATTAAACCCAAGTTTAGTAGTAATACAGATATAATAGATACATAAGCAGAAATCAGTGAAATAGAAAACAAACAAAAAGACAAAAGCAGTTAAATCAAAAGCTGCTTTTTTGAAAAGATCAGTAAGATTGATAAACCTCTAGCCAGACTGATTAGAAAAAGAGAGGGAGGGAGGCAAGAAGGAGGACAGAGAGAGAGAACAAATCATCAGTATCAGGAATGAGAGAGGGGACATCACTACAGACCCTGCAGACATTACAAAGATAAAATTATTATGAACAATTTATTGTTAATAAATTTGATAGTTTAGATTAAGTTCACATATTCATTGCAAGAAATAACCCCCCAAAAATAGATAGCCTGAATAGTTCTGTATCTATGATGAAAATTGAAATTTGTAGTGAAAACTGTCTCACCAAAACAAACAAAAAGTCACGGTCCAGATGACTTCACTTGTGAATTCTACCAAACATTTAAGGAAGAACTAATACAAATTCTGCATAAACTCTTCTGAAAATTGAAAAAATTGACTACTTTGTAATTTATTCTATGAAGCCACCATTACCTTGAAACCCAAAAACGACAAAGACATTACCAGGAAAGAAAGCTGTAGGTCAATATGCCTTAGGAACATAGATAAAAAATTCTAAAAAAAAAAAAGTATTAGCAAAATTGAATCCAACAATATGTAAAATATAATACATCATAATAAAATCAGATTTATCCTTGGATTCCAAGTTTGGTTTAATATCTGAAACTCAGTCAAGGCATTTTATCATGTTGGTAGGCAAAATAAACCCACTGCCATCGAGTTGATTCCAACTCATAGTGACCCTGTAGGACAGAGTAGAACTGCCCCATAGGGTTTCCAAGGTTATAAATCTTTATGGAAGCAGACTGCCACATCTTTCTCTGGGAGCCACTGGGTAGGTTCAAACTGCTGACCTTTCAGTTAGCAGCCAAGTGCTTAACCACTGCACCACCAGAGCTCCAGCAGGCAAAATAATGGCCCCTAAAGATGATTGTATCTCAATCTCTGGAACCTGTGAATATGTTATATTACATGGCAAGGAGAATTAAAGTTTCAGATGGAATTAAGGCTGCTAATCAGCTGACGTTCAGATCGGAGATTATCCTGGATTATCCAGGTGGGGTCAGTGTATCACCAGGGTTCTTATAAGTGAATAAGAGAGGCAGGAGAGTCACAGTCAGGGAAGAAGATGTGATGATGGAAGCAGAGGTTGGAGTGATGCAATTACTGGCTTTAGATGGAAGGTGTCATGAGCCAAGGAATGCTGACTGGAAAAGACAAGAAAATGGATTCCCCTAGAGCTTTCAGAGGGAACTTGGCTTTGCCAATACCTTGATTCTTGCCCATTGAGACCTGTTTTTGAATTCTGACCTCTGGAACCTTAATATCATAAATTTTTGGTGTTGTAAGCCACTGAGTTTGTGATATTTTTTCCAACATCAGTAGGAAACTAATACACCATTAAAATAAAAACTAAAAAACAAAAACCATATGATCTTCTGAATAAATGCAGAAAACACGTTTGACAAAATCTAACATCCTGTCCTAATAAAATAGCAAAGTAGGAATAGATACAAATTTCCTCCACCTGATAAAGGGCATCTCTGAAAAACCTATAGGTAACATCATACTTAATGGGGAAAGACTGAATGCTTTCCTGGTAAGATCAGGAGCAAGAAAAGAATATCCACTCTCACCACTTTATTCAAGATTGTATGGAAGGTTCTAGCCAGTACAATCAGGTAAGACAAAGAAATAAAGCCATCCAGATTAGAAAAGAAGTAGAACTGTATTTGATTTATAGAAGATGATATGATCTTCTGCATAGAAAATACTACTGAATCTATAAAAAAAATTTACTAGAACTAATAAATGAGCAAGGTTGCAAGATACAAGATCAATATTCAGAAATCAGCATTTCTACATACTAGCAATGAACAAGCAGAAATTGACATTAAAAACAATACTACTTACAATAGGATCAAAAAGTAAGAAGAAGACTTTGGGGCAATATGGCGCTGTAGTCAGAAGCACCATGCCATCCCTCTGCAGCAAAGATCTGAAAAACTAAGTCAAACAGAGTCACACCTCAATCCTGAAACCCTAAGCATCAGTTGAAGAGATAAAGAACTCAGCCAAACACCAAATGGAATATGAAACTGACCAAGAACAGAGAGCGAGGAGAGATATGTGCAGAGATCCTCTGTGAGCTACCGCACCACAGATCTGCCATCTTGGACTCCTATCGGAGATCAGCGATCAGGGAGTATGAGAAAGTGGCTTCACAGAGCTTCTAGCAGGAGACAGAACAACCGGTCACCAGCAATATATGCTTTCCTACTCCCCACCCTTCTTCACCCCCACTTGGCCTCGTCTGTTTCCTGTGGCCACCGTTTCTTGGCTGGGAAGCACCGGCTTCACACTGGTGTCACTTGGATTCCACATGCCCACACTGTCCGGCTCCCTGAGTGCCATTTGTTGGGTGCTGGTGTTGCTTTTTTCTGCTTCTTTAGATTTTTTCCTTACCTCTCACCACCTCCCCCTCCTTTCTCTCAAATACCTGGCTCTGTGTGCCATCTTTGCTTCTTCCTGAAAGGCTGTGAAACACTGTTCGGCTGTGAAACTGCCTCCCAGCCCATGCTGCCATGCTGGTGGAACACCCGGGGCTTTTGTTTGTTTCTTTGCTCTGATTTATTTCTTTGTTTTCCTTTTCTTTTCTCGGCTTGGGAGCCCCTTCTAGCTGGGCAGTACAACAAGGCTTGGAAGCTACTCCCTTACTCTGGGCAAATGCAAAGGGACATCCATGGGGGCATTATTTTTTTTTTTTAAGGTTTTTTTGTTTGTGTCTTTGTTTTGTTTTCTTCTCTCTCTTATTCCCTTTTTTGACTTTCTGCATTTCCAGTTTCTTGATTTATTCATTTTTTTCTTTTACTTTTCATTTTTGTTTTTCTCCACTTCTCAGTCTCTCACCTCTCCACTCCAATAGCAAGCCCCATAGCACTCTTCTTTGTCTGTGTGTATGTTTTTGGCTCTTGTTCCTCTCTCCTCTCTCTACTCTTTCCCATACCCATGTTAGCTCCACATGTGAAAATCTCCCCCCCCCTTCCTGCCTACCTGCACTGTGTGCTAAATATCACACTCCCAAGCAGCAAAGGCACAGCCTACTGGAACCTGCCCTGCACTGATTCCCGGTCCGCACTGTCAGCCCTGGTGTGTGCCACAAACAACCAATCCGAGCAACTCCCCCTCAGCTGGACCTGCCCTGCTGTACTATACCTGAGTGACTGACCCTGCCCACTGGAGAAGGAGGTGAAAAGTATTGTGCTTACAGACAGGCAAACAACAAAGAATGTACAGCCTGTCTGCTCAGACATAACCAAATAAAACAAAAAAGCAGGATGAAACAAACAAATCTACAATCAGTAAATGAGGAAAATAACTACCAAAAGCCCCCAAAACAGCATACAATCTCAAAACATATACAAAAACAGGACAGGATGGTTCCAGTAGGCATCCAAAATAAAACACCAGATGACTTTCCAGTCGAAGAAAAGGCACGAGAACTACCTGATGGGGAATTCAAATCTCTAATATTCAGAATTATCCAAGAGTTGAAACAAAAAGCAGACAAAAATGAGGAAAAATAGACAAATTCATGGAAAATACAGACAAAAAAAAGAAGAATTCAAGAAAATAATACCGGAACAAAATGCTAAATAAATTCACAACTAGAAATCATACAAAAACAATTAGAAATCCAAAAGATAAACAACAAGATTTCAGAAGTGGACAGTGTCATAGAAGGGCTGAGGAGCAGGTTTGAAACAATGAGGATAGGATCAGCAAAATTGAAGACAAACACTTGGATACAACTCTGAGGCAAAATCAGAAAAAAGAACAAAGAAAAATGAAGAAACCCTGAGAATTATGTGGGATACAATCAAAAGAAAAATTTGTGAGTGATTGGAGTTCCAGAACAGGGGGAGAAAACAGAAAACACAGAGAGGATCATTGAAGAATTGCTAACAGAAAACTTCCCCAATATCATGAAAAATGAAAAGCTGACCATCCAAGAAGCTCAACGAACTCCATATAGGATAGACCTTAAAAGAAAATCACCAAGGCATATCATAATCACACTCACAAAAACCAAAGACAAAGAATCCTGAGAGCAGCTTGAGAAAAACAAAAAGTCACATACAGAGGAGAAACAATAAGACTAAGCTCGGATTATTCGGCAGAAACCATGCAGGCAAGAAGCCAATGGAATGACATATATGAAACCTTGAAAGAAAAAAATTGCCAGCCAAGAATAATATATCCTGCAAAACACTCATTCAAATATGATAGTGAAATTAGGACATTTCCAGATAAACAGAAATTGAGGGAATATGTAAAAACCAAACCAAACTTACAAGACTTATTAAGGGGAGTCCTTCAATCTGAGAACAAACAACATCAAACCACAGGCTGAATCTAGAATGCAGGATCATACCAGCCAGATACCAATGTAGGAAGGGAACTCTTAAGGACTACCCAGAACCAAAAGAATTACAACAGGGAACCAGAGGGGTTAATCTGTAAATGATAACAACATCAGAACAATAAAAGAGGGAATAAACGCTGTAGCTATAGAACCTTCTATTGGAGAGGAAGGCAAGGCAATACCAAGTAGTAATAGACTGGTTCAAACCTAGGAAGATAAGGGTAAATTTCAAGGTAACCACAAAAAAAGTTAATAAACCTACTCATCAAAATAAAGAAGAAAAACATAAAGTCTCGGTAAAAACTAAACCTATAAAAACAAAAGAAATGAAAAAAAATCCACAAACAAAAGGAACTCAACACAGGAAAGAAGAGGAACAAAGAAAACGTCAGCACCACAAAAAAAGCACTACAAAATGATAGAATAAACTCACACCTATTAATAATTACACTGAATGTAAATGGCCTAAATGCACCCATAAAGAGATGGAGAGTGACAGAATGGATAAAAAAAACAGGATCCATCCATATGCAGTCTATAAGAGACAAACCTTTGAAACAAAGATGTAAATTTATTAAAAATCAAAGGATGGAAAAAAATATATCAAACAAAAGCTACCAAAAAAGAGCAGGAGTAGCAATACTAATCTCAGATAAAATAGACTTTAAAACAAAATCCACCATAAAAGATAAAGAAGGATGCTATATAATAATTAAGGGGGTGATCCATCATGAAGACTTAACCATAATAAACATCTACACACCCAATGACAGGGCTCCAAAATACATGAAACAAACTCTAACAGCACTGAAAAGAGAAATTGACAGTTCCACAATAACAGTAGGAGACTTCAACACACCACTCGGTAAAGGATAGGACATCTAGAAAGAAACTCAACAAAGATACTGAAGTCCTAAAGGGCACAATCAGCCAACTTGAACTCATAGACATAGATAGAACACTCCCTCCAACAGCTGCAAAGTACACATTCTTTTCCAATGCACATGGAACGTTCTCCAGAATTGACCACATCTTAGGCCCCAAAGCAATCCTCAGCAAGCTCCAAAACAGTGAGATAATACAAAGTATCTTCTCTGACCACAATGCCATCAAGGTAGACATTAACAACAGGAAGACCAAGGGAAAAAAATTACATACATGGAAACTGAATAACACCCTGCTTGCACATCACTGGGTAATAGAAGAAATCAGAGATGGAATAAAAAAATTCCTAGAATCAAACAAGAATGAAAACACATCATACCAAAACCTTTGCAACACAGCAAAGGCAGTCCTCAGAAGACAATTTATAACAATTGATGCACAC
>NW_004444011.1:5372769-5410260 GCF_000243295.1 Trichechus manatus latirostris | reverse complement strand
GACAAAGTCCAACACCCATTCCTGATTAAAACTCAATAAAATAGGTATAGAAGGGAAATCCCTCAACATAATAAAGGGCATCTATGCAAAACCAATGGCCAACATCATTCTTAATGGAGAGAGGCTGAAAACACTCCCCTTGCTAACAGGAACAAGACAAGGATGCCCTTTATCACCACTCCTGTTTAACATTGTACTGGAAGTCCTAGCTAGAGCAATAAGGCAAGAAAAAGAAATAAAGGGCATCCAAATTGATAATAAAGAAGTTAAACTGTCCCTGTTTGCGGATGATATAATACTATACATAGAAAACCCTAATGACTCCACGAGAAATCTATGGGAACTAATAGAAAGATTCAGCAGAATAGCAGGATACAAGATAAACGTACAAAAATCGGATTCCTATACACCAATAAAGAGAACGATGAAAAGGAAATCAGGAAAGCAATACAATTTACAATAGCCCCTAATAAAATAAAATACTTAGGAATAAATCTAACCAGAGATGTAAAAGACCTACATAAAGAAAACTATAAAGCACTACTGCAAGAAACCCAAAGGGATCTACATAAATGGAAAAACATCCCATGCTCATGGATAGGTAGACTCAGCATAGTGAAAATGACAATTCTACCCAAAGCAATTTACAAATACAATGCAACCCCCATCCAAATACCAACAACATTCTTTAAAGAGATGGAAAAACTAATCATTAACTTTATATGGAAAGGGAAGAAGCCCCAGATAAGTAAAGCTCTACTGAAGAAAAAGAATAAAGTAGGAGGACTCACACTACCTGACTTCAGAACCTACTATATAGCTACGGTAGTCAAAACAGCCTGGTACTGGTGCAACCACAGATACATTGACCAATGGAACAGAAATGAGAACCCAGATGTAATCCATCTACCTACAGTCACCTGATCTTCGACAAGAGCCCAAAGTCCATCAAATGGGGAAAAGAAGTCTTTTTAACAAATGGTGCTGGCAAAACTGGATATCCATCTGCAAAAAAATGAAACAGGACCCATACCTCACACCGTATGCAAAAGCTAATTGAATTTGGATCAAAGATGTAAATATAAAGCCAAAAACTATAAAGTTCATAGGAGAAAAAGATAGGATCAATGCTAGAGGCCCTAATGCATGGCATTAACAGGATACAAACCATAACCAACAACATACAAACCCCAGGAGATAAGCTAGATAACTGGGATCTTCTAAAAATGAAACACTTATGCTCATCAAAAGACTTCACCAAAAGAGTAAAAAGAGAATTTACAGACTGGGAAAAAATCCCACGCTCATGGGTAGGTAGACTCAACATAGTGAAAATGACAGTTCTACCCAAAGCAATTTACAAATACAATGCAATCCCGATCCAAATACCAACAACATTCTTTAAAGATATAGAAAAACTACAAGTCAGACAAAGGTCTAATCTCTAAAATCTGTAAGAAAATCCAACACCTCCACAACAAAAAGACAAATAATCCACTTAAAAAATGGGCAAGGGAAATGAACAGACACTTCAGCAAAGAAGACACTCAAGCAGCCAACAGACACGTGAGGAAATGCTCATGATCAGCAGCCATTAGAGAAATGCAAATTAAAACTACAATGAGATACCATCTCACCCCGGCATTACTGGCAGGAATCAAAAACACTGGAAATAACAAATGTTGGAGAGGCTGCTGGGAGATTGGAACTCTTACACACTGCTGGTGGGAATGCAAAATGATACAGGCATTTTGGAAAATGATTTGGTGCTTCCTTAGAAAGCTAGAAATAGAAATACCATATGATCCAGCAATCTCGCTCCTAAGAATATATCCTAGAAATAAGAGCCGTCATACGAATAGACTTATGTATACCCATATTCATTGCAGCACTGTTTTCCATAGCAAAAAGATGGGAACAACCTACATGCCCATCAACAGATGAATGGATAAACAAACTATGGTACAATACACACAGTGGAGTATTATGCAACAATAAAGAACAATGATGAATCTGTGAAGCATCTCATAACATGGATGAAACTGGAGGACATTAAGCTGAGTGAAATAAGCCAATCACAAAAGGTAAATACTGTATGAGACCTCTACTGTAAAAACTCATGTAAAAGTTTATACACAAAAAGAAACAATCTTTGTTGGTTACCAGGGATGGGCGGGAGGGGAGAACTAAATAGACAATAGATAAGAGGTAACTTTGGTGAAGGGTAAGACAGTACAGAATACTGGTGAAGCCAGCACAGCTTGTACAAGGAAAGGTCATGGAAGCTCCATAGACACATCTAAACTCCCTGAGGGACTGAATTGCTGGGTGGAAGGGCTGTGGGGACCGTGGTTTTGGGGAACACCTAGCTCAGTTGGCGTAATGCAGTTTATAAAGACAATGTTCTACATTCTACCTTGATGAGTAATGTCTGGGGTCTTAAAAGCCTGTGAGCAGCCATCTAAGATACTCCAGTGGTCTCACGCCTTCGGGAGCAAGGGAGAATGAAGAGAACAGGATACAAGGAAAAGATTAGTCCAAAGGACTAGTGGAC
Source organism: Trichechus manatus latirostris (assembly GCF_000243295.1). Taxonomy (NCBI): domain Eukaryota; kingdom Metazoa; phylum Chordata; class Mammalia; order Sirenia; family Trichechidae; genus Trichechus; species Trichechus manatus. Next base: position 5,407,706 of record NW_004444011.1, on the reverse strand, counting down.
CACAGCTACCATGGCCTCCACCAGACTGAGTCCAGTATAGCTAGATGGTGCCTGGCTACCACCACTGACTGCTCTGACCAGGATCACAACAGAGGGTCCTGGACAGAGCTGGAGAAGGATGTAGAACAAAATTCTAACTCACAAAAAAAGACCAGATTTAGTGGCCTGAGAGCCTGGAGAAACCACGAGAATATGGCCCCCTGACACCCTTTTAGCTCAGTGGTGAAGTCACTTCCGAGGTTCACCATTCTGCCGGGGATTGGACAGCCTCATCAAACAAGATGGGACTAACGAGGCACAGCAGTCCAGGGACAAGGACTAGCAGGCAGGAGGGGACAAGAAAGCTGGTGATAGGGAACCCAAGGTTGAGAAGGGACAGTGTTAACATGTCATGGGGTTGTTAACCATTGTCATAGGGCAATATGTATACTAACTGTTTAATGAGAAACTATTTGTTCTGTAAACCTTCATCTAAAGAAAAAGAATTATCTATGTGAGATCAAATTGACAAAGCAACTCAAAAGGTTTGATGGGAAGCCTAGGGGGCAGTGAGTTGAAGATAATGGTGATGGAATAATTTGGAAAAGGATAGTGAGAGTAGCAGCACAACTGGAAGAATATAATTGATGTCACTAAATTGTACATGTAGAAACTTTCAAAATGGTGTAACTTTGGCTATGTATATTTTCACCAGGAAAAAAAGGTCCTCCAAGGTCGAGAAGAGTGTTGACATGTCATGGGGTTGTTAGCCAATGTCATAAAACAATATGTGTACTGACTATTTAATGAGAAACTATTCTGTAAACCTTCATCTAAAGTACAATAAAATAAAATAAAATAAACAAAAAGTAAAAAGACATTAATGATCTATACACTTAAAACTATAAGTCATTGCTAGAAGAAATTAAAGAAGACCTAAATGAATGTTATTATATATGGTATTTTTATGCAAATAACACATGCATTCTGTTTGCCAGTCATGCCCTCCCCTGTGAGATATTTTCATAAGCATGCTATGCTAATTTTTTTTCATAGCAACATGTAAAAAAGTTGGCATAGTGGCACTCTCAAAAATACCTCCCTGGGGGAGGGTGTGGATTGGCAAACAAACATAGAAGATGCATGTTATTTGCATAAAAATATGGTACTATGTTTATGGCTTGGAAGACTAAATGTTGTGAAGTGTCAGTTCTCCCCAAATTGTTCTATAGATTCAGCACAATTCCTTCTAAAATCTCAATAGGTCTTTTGTAGAAAAGGAGTAATTCTAAAATTCATATGGAAATGTAAAGGGCCTGGTAAAGTTAAAAAAACAAAAACAAAAACTTTGAAAAAGAACAATGTTGGAGGACTTATACTATTTGATTTCAAGATTATTATAAAGCTACAATATCAATACCGTGATGCTGGTGCAAATATAGACAAATAGAGAATCCAAAAATAGTCTCATACATATATGGACAACTTTTTCAACAAAGGCAAAAAAGGCAGTTCAGTGGACAAAAGAGAATCTTTTCAATAAGTGGTTCTGGAACAATGAAGTATCCATATGTGAAAAAATATGCTTTGATCCATACTTTGCACCATATACAAAAATTAACTCATAATGGATAACAGGTCTAATTGTAAAACCTAACACTAAAAATCTTCTATAAGAAAACATAGGAGAAATCCGTTGTGACCTTGGGTTAGGCAAAAGTTTCTTAGATATGACACTAAAACATGATCTATAAAAGAACAATTTGACAAACTGGACTTCATCAAATTTTAAAACTTCTGCTCTTCAAAAGACACTGGAGAATAAAAATACAGGCCACAGACGAGGAGAAAATGTTTACAAATCATATGTCTTAGAAAGGACTTGCATCTGGAATACATAAAGAACTCTCAAAACTAAATAATAAGAAAACAAACAACTCAATTTATATATATATATATGTATATATATATATATATATATATATACTAAAGATTTGAACAGACTTCACCAAGATATACGGATGTAAAAAGCACATTTTGCTAAACATCATTAGTCATTAAGGAAATGCAAATTAAAATCACAGTGCAATACCACTGCATACCCACTAGGATTAGTATAATAAAAAAGATGGACAATAACAAAAGTTGGTGAGTATTTGGAGAAATGGAACCCTCATACACTCTTGGTAGGAATGTAAAATGATACAATCATTTTGGAAAACAGTTTGGCCATTTCTTTAAATGTTAAACATACACCTGCCATATGATCCAGTCAAATTGCAGCACGTTCATATAATGGAATTGTACTCAGCAATGAAAAGGAATGAACTACTGATACATGCTACCACATGGATAAACCTCAAAATAATTAGGCTGAGTGAACAAAGACAGACAACAGCAAGCACATACCATATGTTTCTATTGACTAACGTGCTAGGAAATGCAAAATAATGTGTAATTACAGATGCAAATTGGTGGTTTCCTGGGAACACGATAGGGGAGCAGCAAATGAAGGTGGGAGGAATTACAGAGTGGCAAGATAAAACTTTTGGGGTTGCTGGATATGTTCATTATCATGATGGCAATAATGGTTTCACAGGTGTACACATATGTCAAAACTTAACAAATTGTAGTCTTCAAATATGTGTAGCTTATACCTCAATACAGCTGTTAAAAACAATAAAAAGATATAAAAGATGATACTAACTTTGCCAATCTTTTCTGTCTAGCCATGAAATTAAAATGTATATAATTTTTAAAATGTGATAAATATGTTTTAATGAAGATGTGAGTAAAATTATATTCTAAAAGCCCTAGATTGCAAATTTAAAGACACAATTTAATTTTTACAACAATTGGATATATAAAATATCGACTCAATGGCAGTGGGTTTGGTTTTTTATTTTTATCCTAAAATGTATCTCAAATTTAAATTCATATGATAAAATATTTTGTGTAAAATGTTTATTTTTAGAACTCCAGTACAATGCAAATATTATGGAATGATTTGACAAGGGAAGTTGTAATATTCAATAGTGCTTATTTACAAGTATTATTAGGTGACAGATTTGACCACTTAGATGCAGGGCAACTCTGTGGGCTCCAGGAACATACAGTCTATACTTTGAAAACTATGTTTTCAGAATATGAACTGATCTCTTAAAATACAACATATTTTACTTTTCTTATGAGAAAACAGGCATAAAGAATTAAAATAACTTTACTAGATTCAAATTAATTTTGAAAGTGAAATCTATATTCTAGTAGACCAATGAAACTGAAAAACAAATTTATTAGGATCTAAATATTATTCCAGACTTTGTAGAATGATATCCCATTCATCAGAGTATGGATGAACTGCTTATAATGTCATGCTAGATTCTGGCCTTAACTGAACTTCTGGTCCTGGGGCTTTTTGGCACATCTAGAATGTCCCCAGGTACTCTGGGCAGCTTGTACACCTCCATGTTGGTTACAGGTGCACCCTGAAGGACATAATAGGACCTCCCACCTCACTGGGTGAAAAATGAGTATCACCATCCCCACTACCCCCACTTTAACTTGAAGAGGGGACTATACCTATTAATTCCTTTTTATAATTAATTAACTATGCAAGCAAGGATTATAGAGTGCCTATTACATGGCCAGCACTGTGATAGTCATTGAGGATATATAAGAGAACAGGGCAAAAACAGTATCTGTCCTCATGGAAAGGAAATTATGTGGAGTAGGAAGATAAAACACAGGTGGTGTCTTAGTTATCTAGTGCTGCTATGACAGAAATACTACAAGTGGATGACTTTAACAAAGAGAAATTTATTCTCTCACAGTTTAGGAGGCTAGAAATCTGAATTCACGGAACCAGCTCTAGGGGAAGGCTTTCTCTCTCAGTCAACTCTGGAAGAAGGTTCTTGTCATCAATCTTCCCCTGCTCTAGGAGCTTCTTAGCACAGGTACCCCAGGACCAAAGGATGCACTCTGCTCCTGGCACTACTTTCTTGGTGGTATGAAGTCCTTCTATCTCTCTGCTTCCTTCTCTCTTTTATATCGCAAAAGAGATTGACTCAAAATACAATCTAATCTTGTAGATTGAGTCCTGCCTCATTAACATAACTGCCTCTGATCCTGCTTCATTAACATCATAGAGGTTAGGATTTACAACACATAGGAAAATCACATCAGATGACAAAATGGTGGACAATCACACAATACTGGGAATCATGGCCTAGCCAAGTTGACACATATTTTTTTTTGGGGGGGGTTACACAATTCAATCAATAACATTCCACTCTTTGGCCCCCAAAAATTCATGTCCTTGCCACATGTAAAACACATTCACCCCATCATATCATAGCAAAAGTCTTAAATCAACTCCAAGCCCAAAATCCATAAATTCCTCTTCATCTGTGAAATCTAGAATACAAGTTGTCTGCTTCCAAAGTACAGTGGTGGAACAGGCACAAGCTAGACATTTCCATTACAAATGGGATAAATTGGAGGGAGAGAAGGGATAACAGGCACCAAGCAAGTCAGCAGAACACAATACATTAGCTCTCAAGGCTTGAAAATAATCCTCTGTTCTCTGAGACCATTTAGACAATGGCCCTGCCCTCCAGACTCTAGGTATTGGCCACACTCTCCCAATTCTGAGTGGAGGCCCCTCGGCCCTGGGCTTCAGCTCTGCCTTCCAGGCCCGTTGGAATGGCAACTTTGCTACCTCAAATTCGGGCAGTCCCATTCTCCTAGTCCATCTGAGTGGCGACTTCACCCTTTGAGACCCCAGAAGTCATGGCCCTACCCTTTGAGACTGAGGCAGCTCTGCTTCCCGTGCTCCTTGTCTCTTCAGCTTCTGCTTCCTGGTTCCTTGACCTCTTGACCCCTCAGGACTTGCTACCCATGTCAGCCTGCTGGGGCAAGTGTTCCAAAGCTCTTTAGCTCTACCAGTAAGTGCCTTGAGGCACTCTACTCTGCCAGTAAACTTCGGCCAGAAGGCACTCAGCACTCTTGCTCCGTGGGTCTCGTCAGGCCTAGCCTCACTGATAAGTGCTCGGAGGCACCCCGCTCCACCAGGAAGCATCCTGCCAAAGGCACTCAGTTCTCACTCTGTGGGTCGGCTCCAGTGCTGTCTCACGCCAGTCTCCTGGTTTTGCTGCTGCTGGTCCTTTGCTGCTTCCGGTTCTCTGATGCTGCTTCTTGCCATCTTCACCATCTCCAGTGTTTCACTTCCTTCTGAGTCCTCACCAGAATTGTCTTTGATGTTCATAATTCCACCAACAGTCTCTTCAAGGAAATCTAGGCTTTTACTATTAGGCACTTTAAAACTCTTCCAGCCTCTGTCCATTCACAGTTTCAAAACTGCTTCCACATTTTAGTTATCTGTTATACCACAACCCCACTCCCAAATGTCTTAGGCTGGGTTTTCTAGAGAAGCAAAACCAATAAAGCATATAAATATATATACAGAGAGAGATTTATATCAAGGAAATGGCTCACGCTATTGTAGAGGCTAGAATGTCCCAAGTCCGTGGATCAGGATAGAGGCTTCTCCTGATTCACATAGCCGCAGGGGCTGGCAAACCCAAGATCAGCAGGTGAGAGAGCAGAGCTCTCACTCACAGGCTACAAAGACTGACAAATCCCAAGATCAGCAGGCAAGATAGCAGGTAAGCTGCTAGCTCAGTACCAAGAACCGGAGGTCAGACAAACAGGAGTCAGCTGTAGGATCTAGAGCAAGCAAGAGCCCACAAGCCTTGCCAGAAAGTCCACTTACATTCAGTACAGGCCACACCCCCAAGGAAGCTCCCTTTCAACTGATTGGCTATTCACGGTAGATCCTATCATGGAGGTGATGACATTATGTCAAATCTCATCATGGAAGTGATCACATCATCATATGACTGCCAAACTACATCATAACTGCCAAACCCCTGAGAATCATGGCCCAGCCAAGCTGACATACAACCTTAATGATCACAGGTGGTTAAGTGGTAAGAAGTAAATAAAGCAGGATAAAGAGAGAGAAGACTTGGATGTGGTGATATCACTAGATTGGGTGGTCAGAGGAGAGCCCTCTGAGGAGGTGCCGTGTGATCTAAGAACTGGATGACACGATGAAGCTAGCTTTGTAAACATCGGTGGAAGGGAGAGCAGCAAATGTCTGGGGGTACCTGCGCTCTGAAGTTTATTCTGAGAAATATGAATGGAAACAAGAGGAATGTAGAAAGGCAAATGGCAAATAAGAAATTGGAATGATGCAAAGAAGAGCTTTTATGAGGTAAGTGATATCCAGGTATGATTTTATTTTTCCTGTGATGTCAGGTGAGGAAAATAAAGCAACTCTGCTTGAACTTGGAGCTGTGGAACCTTTAACTAAACTGCTCACCCATGAAGACAAAATTGTAAGAAGAAATGCTACTATGATATTTGGAATCCTGGCTTCGAATAGTAAGTGTCAACTTTTAAAAATAATCAAATAATTTCATGTAATGCATTATCCTTTTAAATTTTAACTTTAAGGGACTTGTTTTAATTTTATTTAAACTGACTTTAATGTTAATAAAAAAAGTTACATTAGTTCAACAAATATATGATTTATATTGTAAGGTATAGTTTTAAAATAGAAAAATATGTGCAAATATATTCATGTAAAAACTCCTTTCAAAGATGGTGATGTTCCAGTTTTACAAGCTGGGAGAAGAATTGGTGGCTCTTAAAATTGATAAGTTTTTTTTTTTAACTTAGTATAATACAATTTGCTTGTGTGTATATAAGTTATATTTTATATAAAGAGTTTTGATATGTTGATTTTTTTGAAACTTCAAACTATATTTTGCCAAAAATAATTTTAGATGTGTACTTAACTCCTTAAATCATACCTATTACTTGCTTGGAATATTTTCATCTGGTATAAGAGTATTTTTAAAATATTCTATTATATCTTCAGAATACCAGCTTGACCAAAACTATGCTGATAAAGGCAGTCTTTGACTGATGAGTAGGATATTTTCCATTTGTAAGTCATTTCCCTGGGTAATTATTACTAAACTTATAGTAGTTCATTTTTTGAGTCATCCCACAAAAGCCTTGTAACTCATAATACATCTGAAATGGCACCCTTAGCAGAGACTGGATTCTAGCATGAAACTCAGGCTGCTAGGAATAAATATGTCTCTATCATGGTAGGAGCCCTGGTGGTGCAGTGGTTAAGAGCCTGACTGCTAACCAAAAGGTCGGCAGTTTGAATCCACCAGCTGCTCCTTGGAAACCCTGTGGGGTAGTTCTACTGTGTCCTTTAGGGTTGCTATGAGTCAGAATCAACTCAATGGCAATGGGTTTGGTTTTTTTGGCTATCATGGTATGTGTCTAAAATTATTCAGATTTTCTCCTCTTACCATAGTCTCAGCCTTAGTGCAAGCACAGTTTTTTTTCTCCTACTTTCTGCACCCCCTCAGTTTTCCCTCACCCCCTGCCACTTTCCGTGGACCTTATGCGATAGCAGTGTTGTTGTTGCTGTTGTTAGGTGCCGTCAATTTGGTTCCGGCTCATAGCGACCCTATGAACAACAGAACGCGAAACACTGCCTGGTCCTGCGCCATCCTCACAAGTGTTGTTATGCTTGAGCCCATTGTTGCAGCCACTGTGTCAGTCCATCTCGTTGAAGGTCTTCCTTCCTCTTTTTCGCTGACCCTCTACTTTACCAAGCATGATGTCCTTCTCCAGGGACTGATCTCTCCTGACAACATGTCCAAAGTATGTAAGACATAGTCTCGCCATCCTTGCTTCTAAGGAGCATTCTGGTTGTACTTCTTCCAAGATAGATTTGTTCGTTCTTTTGGCAGTCCATGGTATATTCAATATTCTTTGCCAACACCACAATTCAAATGCATCAGTTCTTCTTTGGTCTTCCTTATTAATTGTCCAGCTTTTGCATGCATATGAGGCGATTGAAAACACCATGGCTTGGGTCAGGCACATCTTAGTCTTCAGGGTGACATCTTTGCTTTTCAACACTTTAAAGAGGTCTTTTGCAGCAGATTTGCCCAATGCAATGCGTTGTTTGATTTCTTGGCTGCTGCTTCCATGGGCATTGACCATGGATCCAAACAAAATGAAATCCTTGACAACTTCAATCTTTTCTCCATTTATCATGATGTTGTTTATTGGTCCAGTTGTGAGGATTTTTATTTTCTTTATGTTGAAGTGTATGAAACCCTCCAAATTGTTTGAGAATTTTTCTGAGTAGGATCCATAAGTTTCATGAGCTTCAAAAGGAGTTTCTGACCCAAAAAAACTAAGAATTTCTGTTACATTTGGGTGATAAATGAGGTGGGTATCTTAGACCTGCTGGACCTCACTCTGTAGGCTGGCTGGTTGGACTGTGACTCAATGCTAGAAGGAGGCTCCAGGTCTGCAACCGCAAAGCTGAGGACAGTGGGTCAGAAACACTGCCTGCTTTGTGGCCTTCCAGGTCTTCACTGAGCACGTAGGTCTCAGGTATGATGAATGAATTTCTAAAAGCTTTCTTTTGATTCTATGAATTGGATGAAAAAAATAAAACTATTATTGGAATTAACTGGACTAATTTTCTATTTGAAGTACCTGATGACACAGCTAGAAAACTGGCAACCTTAACTACTTGTGAAGTTCTTTTGTTTGTAGAGCCAACACATTAACAGCTATTGCTTCACTTTTCATACATGCCCAAGAAAACATGGGATACGATATAAGCAAAATTATTTAGAAAACTAGTTATTTGATCTAGATGAAAAGTCATATTTCCAAATTAATATTTAACTGCACCTCTGCAGTTGCACTGTTAAATCATCATCTTTGGCAGTCTTCTTAAAATAAGTGATGCATCTTCAGAAATTTGTATCTTCGTGTGGTTTTCATGCAGTCAATAATATTGTTACGCTCATAGTGTATGAATCTGATGTTCCGGCATAATTCCAGGTGCTAAAAGGATACCTTTGAGAGTCATCTTTCCTTTTTGCAGTTGCAAATCAAATATTGCTTCTTATTTTTTGCTGGAGAGATTGAGTTACATGCTTATGCCAAGACTCGGACATTCAAGACAGGTATTTAAATTACTTTGTTAAACTTTTATCAAAATGGAGCTGCTGTCTTCTTTCCACTGCTATGTGGTATTTAGTTTGATGAGGCCACATAACAACAGAGACTCATTTAATGAAGTCAGCTAAAGAGAGAGTTTATCAGCATCCTTGTGAGGAGAATAACAGGAGAAGTAGCCTCTGAAACCTAGACTTTATATTACTTAAAGCAATCTGAAGAGCTTGCCATCTTAGCAAAAGGTGGATGTGGAGGAGTATATAAGGTCAGCAGTAAATTAGATGGTCAACGTTATGCAACTAAATATTTGTGAGTACAAGAATGCAATGAAAACAGATTGCATAAAGGTAGCCCAGGAAATGAAGGTGACAGCGGGTCTGAAACAACCTAAAATTGTAGATGTCACACTATTTGGCTGGAACATGTTCGTGTGGCCCAATAACAAGTCAGAGCTTCTATTTGTCACCATATCTGAGAGTACTCTCAGTTGAGAAGGAAAGGGGACAGAGATCAATATTATGTTTAAAATGGTGGAAGTAGCAGCTTACCCATTATTTTTGCTGATTTGACCTCAAGAAAAATCCTGTGAACAATCTGGTGTCGAAAAGCAGAATAACAAATGAATCAACTGTACCACCAATTTACAAGAGATGTCAGTTTATCTGAATAATCTACTGAGCTATAAGAAAATGGTTTAGTAGATAGATCTATGAGATCTGTTGTGAACATCGCTTGCCATTTGGGCTTGATTCAGATCTCGAGGAGAATTTCATGTCACAGAGTGATCCTCTGAAGAAAACTTTAACTTGCTCAGGCAGACCAAGGTGTAATGTCATCTGAAGCTGCACATAGAAATGTAGTAGTGTGGCCTCTCCCCATGGGAGTGGATCATGCAGAGAGACCAGAGGAACAGAGAGTGCATGGACCATGAATCTTCTTGACCTTATGGTCAGTGTTGCAGCAAAACTTTTCAAGTATGCGGAAGATTATTTTGTATACCACATGGGAAATGTACTTGGAGAGCTAAAAGCCCAGAACTATTTTTCTTCAAGCATGTAAAAATAGGAGACTTTAGTGTGGCCTTCACGGGCATCATTCTGAGAGCAATACAGACCAGACTCATAGACGTGAGAAGAGAACAATAACACGCTCTTCTGGAGGGTGCACCTGTGTACAGTTTGCCTGAACACTTGAAAGGATCTGAGTATTATACCAAAGCTATTATTTCTTAACCTGTGGAGAATGCTTTTTTTGGAAATGAGTGTTCACTATACAATGATGTCCTCCACCTTGGTAGGTACACTTTCAAAGCCCGATTATTCTTTTGCACATCAAGCCTGCTCACATATGTGTTAAAAAAAAAAACAAAAAACCCAAACCCTTTGCTATCGAGTCAATTCCGACTCATAGCGACCCTATAGGACAGAGTAGACCTGCCCCATAGGGTTTCCAAGGAGACGCTAGTGGATTCAAACTGCCAACCTTTTGGTTGGTAGCCTGAGCTCCTAATCACTACACCACCAGGGCCCCCACATATGTATAGCTAGGTGTAATTTTGCTGAATCTCTTTTAGCCATTTTGAACAGAAACAGAAAGAGCAGATATTTTGACAGGTTGAAAAACAGCCATATCCCTGAGTCCCTCAGGAAAAGGTATCTAGCAAAATCCAAGTATATCTAGCAGTTAATGAGGAAGAATTCATCTAGACACCATCTGCTGTTCAGCTGCTGCAAAGTGAACTTTTCCAAAATTCTAGTAATGCTAATTTTGACCTACAGATAAAGATAATTGACCAAGAAGAGAAACTGTAGAGCTCAAGGCATGTCTATGCCTGTTTGTCAGAAAAGCAGGACTAGGATGATGGAAAAGAAGTACAGGCATACCTGTCTAGCCTTAATATAAAAGTGAACTTTAAAAAAGTCAATATACTTGTCTTAAAGCATATTTGGCATTTCTGAATAATCAAATTAAATGTAAACAATCAAGATGTATTAATTAAAATAGTCTGGGATAATTGGTATTTGTATTCTGTGCAAGTTTTATTTACATCAAATTTTAAAAGTACCTCCAAACTAAAAATAATAATAATAATACTGTATAACAAACTTACTCAGGTATACCAAAAAACCAAACCTGTTCTTGAGTTGATTCTGACTCATAGCAACCCTATAGGACAGAGCAGAACTGCCCCATAGGGTTTCCAAGGAGCAGCTGGCGGATTTGAACTGGTGACCTTTTGGTTAGCAGCCAAACACTTATTTAGGGCACAGTAACTCAACTTCACTGACATGTGTTCTAGGAACATTTTGTACTTTTATGGTTATCTTTTCTAGTGATATGGAATGTAGTATAGCTCAGTGATCAAGAAGTGTAAGCTAGAGTCTGCCTGGAATCAGACAGTCCCGGACATGAAACCTGACCCCACACTTACTTCCTGTGTCATTCTGAGCCACAATTTCCGTATCTGTGACATTTGATAATAATATTACCTATCTCATAAGAAACTATTCAATAGACAATTACATTATTATTAATAATAAACATCAGTATTCTGTTTCTTTTGTAGATGATGTTAAAAAGTTGTTAAGGGAGTTAGATGTCATGAATTCTGTTATTGCTCAACTCGCTCCAGAAGGTAACTTTGCATCCTACATCTGTTTCCAAAAAAATGGGACTAGTTTATTTTTACATCTGATAAACTCTATTTAAAAATACTTACGAAATATGGGTTGTGAACTGTCATTAACAGTTTCTCAAACTGCAGTTCAGTTTTGAGTTTATAAAAAAGGTGGCTTCTAACAAAAATAAGATTTGTCGATCTTTGGTTTCCACTGCATGTTTTGAAGTAATGGTTGAATAAGAATTTAGCATACTTGTGTTGTTTGTTTTTGATATACAGAAGAAGTAGTTATCCATGAGTTTGCTAGTCTTTGTTTAGCAAACATGTCTGCAGAGTATACCAGTAAAGTACAAATATTTGAACATGGCGGATTAGAGCCACTCATCAGACTACTGAGTAGCCCAGATCCTGATGTAAAGAAGAATTCTATTGAATGCATTTACAACTTGGTACAGGTAAGATGTTTTTTAAAATTAGTTTTCACAAAAGCTGACTATAGAATTTATTTTCTCATATTAAAAAAAAAGAAAAAGCTTTTAAAAATGCACTACTTGGGACTAATCAGTTTTATTTGGTACTTATGTGATAGTATTTATCATCCAGAGAAAATCATGGACTTTTAGTGTGAATACTTTTCAATTTTCATGTTTTATAAGTAATTGCCTCCCATGTAAGGGCATTTTAGAAACATACGTCTATTTTAAAACAATAGAATGGCATGCAAGTTAAGATGGGATTATACTAGATAAAATTTACTTTTTCTGAAACAGAAAATCTAATGTTCATGTTGAACCAGGTTTGACCTGGGCAGCTTCTTATGGATCTAACCTGGGTGACTGAGCACATTGGTTGGAGTATTCTAGAGTAGACTTATTTACTGGGGAAAACATAGTGATCTGAGTATTCAGAACATAACTCATTGTTCAAAGAGTACAAAAAAACCCTGTACTTTTTCCTTTGTAATAGAAAGAAACTGCTCACCTTCTCCTTTGCTCACCTGCCCTGTCCTCTGCCTCCTCCTCTCTTCACCCAACACATACACCCTCCCACCCTCAGCAATCACCTGACACTTTGGACAGCCTTCTCTGCTTCTTATCCTGCTCAGGCTCCTTTGCAAATACCACACACACTTGATAAGCTTTGTTGTAGTTGTTAGTTGTCGTTGATTCCGACTCATGGCAACCCCATGTGTGCAGAGTAGAACTGCTCCATAGGGGTTTCAAGACTGTGACCTTTCAGAAGCAGATCACCCGGCCTGTCATCTGAGGTACCTCTGGATGAGTTTGATCTGCCAACCTTTTGGCTAGTAGTTGAGTTCTTAACCATTTGTGCCACCCAGGGATCAGCAGAAAATACGGAAACACCTTTTTAAATTACTGTCAATAAGGGTGTGAAAGGAAGAGATGTTGAAGCAACCATGAGGAAGAGGAAGAGAGTTAATTGAGAAGCAAAATGTCTAGATAAAGTATCTAGGCAAAGAGAGACAAATGATTTATGCCAAAAAGAAGCAAAAGCATAAATTTCTGGCCTTAGCATGGCATTGCCACTTGATTCTGCACTCCCTGGCTTTACCCTCAGGGCTCCTCCCTAGAAGAGACACCCTAAAGAGGAAGTCAGCTCAATTTCCCTTCACTGGTTACGTAGGCTTTACTTCACCCAACAAGCCTAAATGTTCTTATAAATGTGTCTATGTTGTTAATCCCAAAACTCCTTATAAGTATATTCCTCTATATTTTTTTATAAAGCAGAAATGAAAAGAATTGGCTCCACAATTACTATTTAATAACAGAAATACTAGTTAACAGCAATGTATAATTTTTATGTCTAAAGGAAGTTGAATATTAAGAGTCAGTTAGATACAGTAAAACTAAAGCTGTAAGTAGGGCCCACTATTCATCTTTAATACCAAAAAATAAAAAAATTTAAAAAAACCCATTGTCATCAAGTCGATTCCGGCTCATAGGAACCCTGCAGGACAGAATAGAACTGCCCTATAGAGTTTCCAAGGAGCAGCTGGTGAATTCGAACTGCTGACCTTTTGGTTAGCAGCCATAGCTCACCATAGCTCTTAACCACTGTGACACCACAGCTACTATTTTTAAACTTATATTTGAGTACCGTCTAGCAAGTTTTGATTAAAAATGCATGATTTAGCAGTCAAAGTTTTGGGGCTTTTCATGGCTATAGGGTCACTATGTGATAGAGTCAACTCAACAGCACATAACAACAACAACGACATGGCTTTTTGCCTTGTCTTCTCTACTGTTCACTCCAACTAGCCCCTCCACACACACACACACACACACACACACACACACACACACATACACCCCAAACACACAGAGAATTATAGACACACAATACAGAACAACTTGTCTAGACTACAACAACCCTTTGAGATTGTAAATGTCTTAAATAAAGGTCATGTATCCAAAACCTGCTGTAAATTTGCGTGCACAAGGCCTGTAAACAGCACTGCGTGCATATAAGAATTTCATAATCCATTCCAGTGGTGATAATAAGGAATTGATGCCATCATTTCATTTTATCAAATACTGTTTGTAATAGGATATCGAACAGTGTGAAAAGAATTTTATTATGCATAGGTGTTATTGTAATGATATTTATAGAAATAGGAATTTTCTATATAATAAATAATAGACACTACAAAAGTCATAGATTGTGTGTATTTTTTGTTGTTGACAATGTCTGCACAGTTAAAGTGAATATTCTGATGTTGTTGATTGAGGGTTTGCATAGTTTTGTTTACAAGTTATTTTGGAAGAACATTTTCTGGAACAAAAAATGGAAAAATTAAAATGTTATTTGTTAGAAAATAGAATTTCTCTATGCTTGAGAGTACATTTTGCCTAAAAAATTACTTATTTGATCATTTGTATTTCATTGCAGGATTTCCAGTGTCGGACTACACTTCAAGAGCTAAATGCAATCCCCTCTATATTAGATCTCCTAAAGTCAGAATATCCGATTATTCAGCTGTTGGCTCTCAAAACCTTAGGTGTTATTACAAATGATAAGGAGTCCAGAGCAATGCTAAGAGACAATCAAGGCTTGGACCCACTTATTAAGATCCTAGAAACTAAGGTATTTGCAACATTCATTCAACTATCTGTGATGAAAATGTATCTCTCCTAAATGTTGCTATAAAGTGTGAATTATAGAGTATTTTCTAAATGAAATTTTATTACGTTTAAGCATATTATTAAGTATACAATGTATAGATTTGCTTACTGCTACATAAAGTTTATTCACTTGATTAAATTAGACTAATTGGGAAGGCCATTATAAATTACTAAAGCCTCCTTCTGCTTTAGAGGAAACCCTGGTGGCTTAGTGGTTAAGAGTTTGGCTGCTAACTAAAAGGTTGGCAGTTTGAATCTACAAGATGCTCCTTGAAAACCCTGTGGAGCAGCTCTCCTCTGTCCTATAGGGTCGCTATGAGTCAGAATCGACTCAATGGCAACGGGTTTGGTTTTTTTGTTTGGTTTCTGCTTAGAAGATTTAAGATTTTAAATTTCTTATCTCTAATCTTCCTCATGATTTCCTGAAATACCTAGACTTAGTTTAACTTTTGGCTGCCCTGGTTTTCTCTGGAATAAAGCAAGAAGAATAATTTATCTCCTGCACATATTTTGAGAAATATTGGAGCCAAATTTCCTTAGTAGCTAGTATGTTTCTTAGGAATGAATTAGACACTCTAAGAAGGTGTATGCCTAGTTTTAGACACCCTCGGTTACAAAAACTAATCTAGTAGCTTCCTGAATACCACTTAGTTGACTTGAAGTGGTTCTGATAGCTCTTGAAAGTGTCCAGTGTCTTAACTACAGAATGAAATGGGAAGAAGTAGATGTGTTGTTTTCAGATCCACTTGCCCCTAATTTTAAAAGTTTAGTAAATTAACTCCTATAACAGAAATCTACTCTTTGAATAACACTTTGTATTAAGTTTTAAACTACCCGGTAATTACTTTTTTTTTTTAAGAATAGAACCTCAGATCTTAGCGACGCACAACTAGGAGAATAAGGTAAAGTCTGAAAGGGCGCTAATTGCACAAGTGTGCTTGATAGCCATGCGTACCTAGCCAGCTGGGATTTGTTGATCATCTACTATGTGCCAAGCACTATGTTAGGCATTTTATGTTTGTTATATAGAATTCCAATAACACGGTACAGTACATATTTTTAACTTATTTTTTAAAGTGGAAACTGAAACTTCAAGGTTACTTAATTTGCCCTGTGTCACATAGAGTGATTAACCACAGAACTGAATCTAGATTTCTGGGATATGTCACAGTATTCTCAGCTGACATTTCACCTGTCTTCTTTTAATCAGGAAAGGGAACATCTTGCAGACATTGTGTGGGTGTTTTGCATATGTAATTTTATTAAATCATCAAAACAGTCCTTTGAAAAATGTGATTATTATCAATTTCTCAGTTGTAAAATGGGATTAATGACATAATAAAATGGAAATAATGATAATATTATTATTATTATATTATTACTCTCTTATTACATATGAGAAAAATGAGGCTTAGGGAGGTTAAATAACTTGCATATTGTCACAGAGCTAGAAAGTATAAGCAAAATGTTTTTTCACAATTATTATACTCATTGTAGTTTGAAAAATTCAAATAATACAGAAATAGAGAGTGAAAAGAAAAAGTACTTCTCTCTATCCCCACTTATAACTCCCCTCCCCTTCTCAGAGATAACTATTATTGCTATATATCCTTTCTGATCATCATCTTTGCTTATATATAGATACATATACAAATATATAGGCTCTATCCTTTTTTTCATATAAATGGGATCATACTATACATATTGTTCTACAACTTGCATTTTTCACTCATTGTTCCTTGGAGAACTTTTCATGTTAGTACAAATGAAACTGCCTCATTTTCTTTAAAAGTGATTAAAAATAGTTTATAATATTAGCTATATTTATTTCACCTTTATCCTATTGATAGGCCTTCAGGTTGTTAACACTTTTTGCTGTATTTTTATATATTTTATGAGTATAAATTCTATTTCTCTATAAAGATATATAAAATTAATTGACTATACTTATTAATGTAAATTAATTGTAATATAAAATATATAAATATGATGTATTTATATATTTTTTGCTATAACATTTTTTGCTGCATGGTGGTGCAGTGGTTAAGAGCTTAGACTGTTAACCAAAAGGTCAGCTGTTTGAATCCACCGCTGCTCCTTGGAAACCCTGTGGGGCAGTTCTACTCTGTCCTATAGGGTCGCTATGAGTCGGAATCAACTCGACAGCAACGGGTTTGGTTTTTTTCTTTTTTGGTTTTATACTTTGTTCACCTATAGGAGAATTCTTCTAGGATATGTACTTAAAGTGCAATTACAGAATTAAAGATGAAACACATTTAAAATGTTTGTATACAATACCAAGTAGTATACTAAATTAGATTTTCTAATTGATATTCCTACCAATCAAATTTGAGAGTGACTGCTTCCTTGCCAGCTTTCCAGCACTGGATATTATTGGTCTTTTTATCAAGTTTTGCCAATATAAAGGTGGAGAGGCATCATTTTTGTTGATATTTGTTTTCCTAGTAATGACTGGATGGAGAACTTTTCTTTTTTCTTCTTTGTCCCTTAAGATTTTCTTTTCTATGACAAGAGTAGAAATATAGATATTTTTCTGTTCTTTTAAGTTATAGTATGAACTAGAATTTGTGACTCTTACATTTGATTACCTCTGCTTATTTTAGCTCATCGATCTATTTTGGATTCACTTTTCATTTTGTAAAATGTCTTAATTTTGCCATCTTCTGAATGACATTTTGTCTGGGCATAGTCGTTTTCCCTCTGAACATTCAAAGTTTTGCTGCATTGTCTTCTTGCATCCAGTAGTGCAATGAGAAGTCTTATAATAATCTGGATTTCTTTATTTTTTAGGTCATCTGTTTAATCCTTTCTGGAAACATTAATGATTAAAAAAAATTATTGTGTTTTAGGTGAAAGGTTACAGTGCCAATTAGTTTTTCATTCAGAAAACTACACACAAATTGTTTCGTGACATTGGTTGCAATCCCCACAATGTATCAGCCCTCTCTCCCTTTCCCTTTCCACCCTGGGTTCTCCATGTCCATTCACCCAGTTTTCCTGTCCCTTCCTACCTTCTTGTCTTTGCTTTGGGGCAGATGTTCTCCATTTGGTTTCCTATACTTGACTAAGGAGCATGTTCCTCACATGTTTTATAGGCCTATATAATCTTTGGCTGAAAGGTGGACTTCAGGAGTGGCTTCAGTTCTGAGTTAGGAGGACATCTGGGGGACATAGTCTCAGGGGTTCTTCCTGTCTCTGTCAGACCAGTATGTCCAGTCTTTTTTGGGAATTTGAATTTTGTTCTACATTTTCCTTTCAGTTCAGTCTGGGACCCTCTATTGTGATCCCTGACAGAGGGGTTAGTGGTGGTAACCGGGCACCATCTAGTTCTTCTGTGCTGACTTGTGGAAGATGTGGTTCATGTGGTCCATTAGTCCTTTGGACTAATATTTTCCTAGTGTTTTTGGTCTTCTTCATTCTCCTTTGCTTCAGACACAATGGGATGAATAGATGTATCCTAGATCGCCGCTGGCAGGCTTTTAAGACCCCAGATGCTACTCATCAAAGTAGGATGTAGAACATTTTCTTTATGAACTGTGTTATGCCAGTTGACTTAGATGTCCCCTGAGACCATGGTCCCTATCCCTCAGCCCCAGTAACTCAGTCCCTCGAGGTATTTGATTGTGTCTAAGAAGCTTCTATGACATTGCACTAAGAAGTTTCCTGAATACAAGCAAACACTTCAAGGGACAGAGTAGCAGGGGTGAGGGTCTGGGGACCATGCTTTCAGGGGACATGTAGGTTAACTGGCATAACAAAGTTTATTAAGAAAATGTTCTGCATCCTGCTTTGTTTGGTGAGTGGCATCTGGGTTCTTAAAAGCTTATAAGCAGCCATCTAAGATGCATCAATTGGTCCCAGCCCACCCCGAGTAAAGGAGAATGAAGAACACCAAAGACACAAGGAAAGTATTAGCCCAAGAGACAGAAAGGGCCACATAAATCAGAGACTGCATCAGCCTGAGACCAGAAGAACTAGATGGTGCCCAGCTACCACCAATGACCACTCTGACAGGGAACACAACAGACTCCCTAATGGAGTAGGAGAAAAGTGGAGTGCAGAACTCAAATTCTAGTAAAAAGACCAGACTTAATGGCCTGACCAAGACTGGAGGAACCCCAGACAGCACGGCCTCCAGACTCTCTGTTGACCCAGAACTAAAACCATTCCCGAGGCCAACTCTTTAGACAAAGATTAGACTGGACTATGGGACATAAAATGATACTCGTGAAGAGTGTGCTTCTTAGCTTAAGTAGATACATGAGACTAAATGGGCATCTCCTGTCCAGAGGTGAGATGAGAAGGCAGAGAGGGTCAGGAGCTGGTTGAATGGACATGGGAAATCAGGGGTGGAAAGGAGTGTGCTGTCACAGTACAGGGTGAGCAATTTAGGGTCACATAACAATGTATGTATAAAGTTTTATATGAGAGACTAACTTGAATTGTAAACTTTCACTTAAAGTACAACAATTAAAAAAAAGTAAAAAAAAAAAAAAGAAGCTTCTATGACTTTGCCTCGGTCAGGTTGTGTTGACTTTCCCTTCACCAAAGTTACCACTTGTCTACTACCTAGTTAGTAATTTCCCCTCCCTATCCCTTCCCTCCCTGGTAACCATCAAAGATTGTGTTTTTCTGTGTGTAAACCTTTTCAACAGTTTTTGTAATAGTGGTTTCATACAATATTTGTCCTTTTGTGACTGACTTACTTCACTCAGCATAATGCTTTCCAGATTCATCCATGTTGTGAGATGTTTTGCAGATTCATCATTGTTCTTTATCGTCACACAATACTCCACTGTGTGTATGTACCATAGTTTGTTTATCCATTTGTGTGTTGATGGGCACTTAGGTTGTTTCCATCTTTTTGCTATTGTGAATAATGCTGCAGTGAACATGGGTGTGTGTATGTCTATTTGTGTGATGGCTCTTATTTCTCTAGGCTATATTCCTACGAGTGGGATTGTTGGATTGTATGGTATTTCTATTTCTAGCTTTTTATGGAGGTATCATATCATTTTCCATAGTGGTTGTACCATTTTACATTCCCACCAGCAATGCATAAGAATTTCAATCTCCCCATAGCTTTTCCAACATTTGTTATTTTCTGTTATTTTGATTCATGCCAGTAATGTCCGGGCGAGATGGTATCTCATTGTAGTTTTGATTTACATTTCATTAATGGCGAATGATCACCAGCATTTCCTCATGTGTCTGTTAGTGGCCTGAATGTCTTGTTTGGTGAAGTGTTTGTTCATATCCTTTGCCCATTTTCTAATTGGATTCTTTTTCTCTTTTTTTTGTAGAGATGTTGGTTTTTCCTAAAGATTTTAGAGATTAGAACTTTGTCAGATATGTCAAAGCCAATTTTTTTTCCCCAGTCTGTAGGTTCTCTTTTTACACTTTTGGTGATGTCTTTTGATGAGCATACGTGTTTAATTTTTATTTTGTCTTCTTTGTTCCTTTTTTTTTAAAGTGTTTAATTTTTAGAAGATCCCAGTTATCTAGTTTATGTTCTGGTGTTCATGTATTGTTAGTTATGATTTGTATCCTGTTTATGCTATGTATTAGGGCCCCTAGGGTTGACCTAGTTTTTCTTCCATGATCTTTATAGCTTTTGGTTTTATATTTATGTCTTTGATAACATTTTGAGTTAGTTTTATGTATGGTGTGAGGTATGGGTCCTGTTCCATTTTTTTACAGACGGACATTCAGTTTTGCCAGCACCATTTGTTAAAAAGACTGTCTTTTCCCCATTTAATGTACTTTGGGCTTTTGTCAAAGATTAGGTGGCTGTAGGTAGATAGATTTACATCTGGGTTCTTGATTCTGTTCCATTGGTCAATGTGTCTGTCATAGTACCAGTGCCAGGTTGTTTTGACTACCATAGCTTTATATAGTAGTTTCTGAGGTCAGATAGTGCAAGGCCTCCTACTTTGTTCTTCTTCTTCAATAACGCTTTACTTATCTGGGGTCTCTTTGCTTTCCATATAAAGTTAATGATTAGTTTTTCCATCTCATTAAAGAATGTTGTTAGTATCTGGATCGGGATTGCATTGTATTTGTAGATTGCTCTGGGGAGAACTGATATTTTCACAATGTTGAGTCTACCTATCCATGAGCATAATATGTTTTCCCACTTATGTCGGTCTGTTTTGGTTTCTAGCAGTAGTGTTTTGTAGATTTCTTTGTATAGATCTTTTACATCCCGGGTTAGATTTATACCAAAGTATTTTATTTTTTTTTAGGGACTATTATAAATGGTATTGCTTTCCCAGTTCCCTTTTCGTAGTTCTCTTTCTTGGCGTATGGGAATGCAACTGACTTTTGTATGTTTGTCTTGTATCCTGCTACTCTGCTGAATCTATTAGTTTCAGTAGTTTTCTTGTGGAGTCCTTTGGGTTTTCTATGTATAGTATCATATCATCCGTGAATAGGAATAGTTTTACTTCTTCCTTATCAATTTGGATGCCCTTTATTTATTTTTCTTGCCTTGTTGCTCTAGCTAGGACTTCCAGCACAACGTTAAATAGGAGTGGAGATAAAGGGCATCCTTGTCTTGTTCCTGTTCTCAAGGGGAATGTTTTCAGCCTCTCTCCATTAAGAATGATGTTGGTTGTTGGTTTTGTTTAGATGCCCTTTATTATGTTGAGAAATTTCCCTTTTACTCCTATTTTGTTGAGAATTTTTATCAGGAATGGATGTTGGACTTTATTAAATGTTTTTTCAGCATTGAGTGAGATGATCATGTGATTCTTTTTGTTTGCTTTATTTATGTGGTAGATTATGTTGATTGATCTTCTCATGTTGAACTACCCTTGCATACCTGGTATGAATCCCACTTGGTTGTGGTGTATTACTGTTTGATATGATGCTGAATTCTATTGGCTAGAATTTTATTGAGAATTTTTGCATCTATATTCATGAGAGATATTGGTCTGTAATTTTCTTTTTGTGGTGTCTTTGCCTGGTTTGGGTATCAGGGTTATATTGACTTCATAGAATGAACTTGAAAGTATCCCTTCCTATTCTATGTTCTGAAATAGTTTGAATAATACTGATGTGAGTTGTTCTATGAATAGTAGAATTCTCCAGTGAAGCCATCGGGGCCAGGGCTTTTTTTTGTTGGGAGTTTTTTTTTTTTTAATTACCTTTTCAATCTCTTGTTATGGGTCTGTTAAGATTTTCTACCTCAGTTTGTGTTAGTTTAGGCAAGTAGTGTGTTTCTAGAAATTTGTCCATTTCCTCTATGTTTTCAAATTTGTTGGAGCACAATTTTTTATAATATTCTGTTATGATCCTTTTTATTTCCATTAGATCTATTGTAATGTCCCCCATTTCATTTCTTATTTGGGTTATTTGCTTCCTCTCCTGTTTTTCTTTTGTCAGTTTGGCCAGTGGTTTGTCAATTTTGTTGATCCTTTCAAAGAAACAACTTTTGGTTTTGTTGATTCTTTCTATTCTCTATTTCATTGATTTCTCCTCTGATCTTTATTATTTCCTTTCTTCTTGTGGCTATGGGCTTCTTTTACTGTTCTCTTTCTAATTGTTTGGGTTTTAGGGCTAATGTTTTGATTTTATCCCTTCTTTTTTGTCATGTGTGTCTATTGCTATAAATTGACCTCTGAGCACTGCATTTGCTGTGTTCCAGAGGTTTTGGTATGACAAGTTCTCATTCTTATTTGATACTAGAAATTTTTTTATTCCATCTTTGATTTCTTCTATCACCCAGTGGTTTTTAAGCCAGGTGTTATTCAGTTTCCATGTATTTGATGTTTTTTCTTTGCTCTTTCTGTTATTAATTTCTACTTTTATGGTGTTGTGATCAGAGAAGATGCTTTGTATTATCTCAGTGTTTTGGGTTTTATTGAGGGTTGCTTTGTGGCCTAAGATGTGGTCTATCTTGGAGAATGTTCCATGTGTGTTGGAAAAGAATGTATACATTGCTGCTTTTGGGTGAAGTGTTTTATATATGTCTATGAGGTCAAGTTGGTTGATTGTGTCCTTTAGATCTTCTGTATCTTTGCTTAGTTTCTTTCTAGATGTTCCATCCGTACCAAGAAGTCTTCTACTATTATTGTGGAACTGTCAGTTTCTCTTTTTAGTGCTGTTAGAGCTTGTTTTATGTATTTTAGAGCTCTGTCATTGAGTGCGTAGATGTTTATTATGGTTATGTCGTCATTGTGGATTGTCTCTTTAATCATTATATAATGTTATAGCCTGATTTTTTTTAAGGTGGTGCAAATTGGCCATGGGAGTTTGTGGGCTGCACAATTGGCAGGGAGCAAGGGAGATAGTGGTGCTGCGAGAGAGTGCCGTTGAATATCACTGAGGCCCAAGAGGGACAAGCACTAGGACTGGAAGGAACAGCAAGGGCAGCAGGGCAAAGGGAATACTTCAGACTGACAGGACACAGAGGGAAAAAGCCCACAATGGGACAACACAGGGAGTTCTTCAATTAGAGAACCAACAACATCAGACCACATTTTAGGCCACAAAGCAACCCTGCAATATTTCTTGTAAATTTGGTTTAGTTTTCACAAATCCCTAATTTCTGTTTACCTGGAAATGTCCTAATTTTCCCATTATATTTGAGAGTTTTGCCAGATATATTATTCTTGGTTGGCAGTTTTTTTTCTTTCAGGGTTTTATATATGTCATCCCATTGCCTTCTTGCCTACATAGTTGCTGCTGAGTAATCAGAGCTTAGTCTTATTGTTTCCCCTTTGTAAGTGACTTTTTGTTTTTCTGCTCTAAGGATTTTTTCTTTGTCTTTGGCTAGTGTGATTATGATATGTGTTGGTGACTTTCTTTTGGTGTCTATCCTATATGGGGTTCATTGAGCTTTTTGGATGGTCAGCTTTTCATCTTTTGTGATATTTGGGAAGTTTTCTGCCAGCAAATTTTCAACAATATTCTCTGTGTTTTCCATTTTCTCCCCCTATTCTGGAACTCTGAATACACGCAAATTTTTGCTTTTCATTATGTCCTGCATGATTCTTAGGTTTTCTTCTTTTTTTTTATTCTTTTCTTTGATTTTTCCTCAAAGTAGTATCTATGGATTTGTCTTCAATCTCACTTATTCTGTCTTACATTGTTTCAAATTTGCTCATAAAACCTATTCAGTTGTCCATTTCTGAAATTTTGTTGTGTAACTTCTGGATTTCTAGTTGCTGATTTTGTATGATTTCTAATTGTTTTTTCTTTTGATGTTTTCTTCTTGTATTATTTTCCTGAATTCTTTTATTGTTTTGTCTGTGTTTTCCTTGATTTTGGCTGGTTTTTTTTTTTTTTTTGGCTGTGTTTTCCATGATTTTGTCTGTTTTCCTTGCTTGTGTGTGTGTGTGTGTGTGTGTGTGTGTGTGTGTGTGTTGCTTGATCTCTTTTCTAATCTCTTGGAGAGCCGTAAATATTAGTCTTTTGAATTCCGTATCAGGTAGTTATACTGCCTTTTCTTTTACTGGAAGGTCACCTGATTCTTTATTTTGGTCAGTTACTGGAGCCATTTTGTCCTCCTTTTTTATATGTTTTGGTATTGTCTACTGTCTCTGAGACATTAAGGTATTATTTTCTTTATTTATTGATTGCATGTTTGTTTGTTTTGTCCTGCTTTGTTTTATTTTGATACATCAGGGCTGTCAGGCCAGGTGTGCTTTGCTGCTTGCTCATCTGTGGGCACAATAGCTCTCACCACCTTGCCTGGTTGGGCAGGGCAGCAGCAGGCAGAGCAAGCCCACTTCACTGTACACTGGTTTGGCAGGTGGGTGAGGGAAGACTGGGTGGGTGCTGTCTACCTCCTGCTGTTGGTCCAGCAGTGTGGGAGCGTTCAGAGCCTCTTTCTAGATAGGTGAGGGTGTTGTATGGAGAGTGGTATGGTCTTCCCACCATTTAGCAGCTGGTCAAGTGGTAGGAGAAGAAGGGCAGTACAAGCCCAGTACAGTGGAAGGCCTGATCACCAGCGATGCTCTAGCCGCTGCTGCTTGGTGAGGGCCAGTAGGAGGGAGGGTGGCATATAGGGTTAGGGGGGGAAGAAATAAAAGAAAAGAGAGAGAAAAGAGAAAAAAAAAGAGTATCCAGCGAGTGGGGGTGATGTGGACCTAGGGGCTGGAGGGAAGAAAAGAGGAGTTGGAGTATGAGGTTATGTGGAAAGTAGAAAGAAAAAAGAATAAAATAAATGGCAGTGCAGTGGGGGCTGGCCGTTGGGGCTGGGGTGGGGCAGTGGTGGGCCAGTGGCCAGTGGCACTCTGTCTGCAGCAGCAAGATGGGGTGTGGCGAATGGGGCTAGGTGGGAGGGAGAAAGAAAAGGAAGAAAGGGAGGAAAATGGCACAGTGGGAGCCAGCAGGTGGGGGTCTGGGGGACCCAGGGTGGCAGTGGGCCAGTGGCTGTCTAGCCAAAGTGGGGTAGCGTGGCCCGGCAGGAAGGGGTAAAGATGGGATACCGGGCTAGGTGGGAGGGAGAAAGAAAAATAGGAAAGGGGAAAAAAACGGTGCAGGGGGAACCGGCAGACGGGGGTAGGGCAGAGCCGGGGTGGTAGTGGGCCGGTGGCTCTCTGTCCAAGGCAGTATGGCGTCGCCTGGCAGGAAAGGGTGGAGGTGGCATATGGGCAGAAGGGTGAGGAGTGGGAAAACCTGTTTCTCTGGTTACCAGGTGCTGTCTCCTGTTGGGAGCTCTGTGAAGTTGCCTTCCCATACTCCCTGTCTGGGATTGTTGCTGACTATGCTCCAGGATGGCGACACTGTGTCGTGTTAGTTGGCAGGGGACCTCCACTCCACATCTCTCCTCATTCTCTATGTTCCTTCAGTTCTTCCATCTGGTGTTTGATCTAGTTCTTTATCCCTTCATTTGATGCTTAGGGTTCCAGGATTGACGTTTGTATCTGTTTCACTTAGTTGTTTGGGTCTTTGCTGTAGAGAGACAGCATGATACATCTCTCTAGGGTGCCATGTTGGCTCCACCTAACTAATTTTTTTTTCTTCATCTATGACATTTTCTGATCATAGATTAGTCAATTTCTCATTGTATTTCAATCCGTTGATATTTTTTGTTAGAAGCAAAAGGTTTTAAGAGCACTATAACTTTTTGTTGCATTGTACTTTTGTCATTATTAAATGTTATGGGTTTTCTTTTTCTCAAAAACAACCATGTGCCAGATTTTTAGCCTTTCACACTACCATTCTCCTCAATGAAATCATCTTGAGTTTTAGTTCCAGGTTATTATTTTTTTCTCTCACATTATGCATAAACGTATTTAGATGAATGGTTTCTTTACTCACCATTGTTTATTGTATCCTGTATGATCTTCCTTGGATTTATTTTTTCTGAAGTATATCCTGTTATTTCTTTTAGAGAGAGTCTGTGACTAAATAACTTGAGTGCTTGCATGTTCAAAAATAATCTTAATTTTGCTTTTCTACTTAAATGCTATTTTGGCCAGAAACACAGTTTTTTTTATTTTCCTTTGGAACTATGAAGAAATTGCTTTCTTGTATCTGTTGTTCCCAATAGGAATTCTGATGCCAATTTGATTCTAGTTCCTGTGTAAGTAAATTATTTCTTTCTCTATAGGAACTTTCAATATTAGCTTTATATCTTCGGTGTTTTGAAATTTCATCACGATGTATCAAGCTGTAGATCCTTTCTTTTTTTTTTTTTAATTATTCATCCTGCTTGGCACATGCTGGATCCTTTCAAACTGAGGACTTTTTTCAGTTGGGCAAGATTTTGAATGATTTCTTTTAATTTTTTTTTCATTTTCTCTAAATTGCTTTTATAAGGATGTTGGACCTTCCAAATATATTCTCCATATTTTTATACTGTTCTCTCATACTCTCCATTTGCCCTTTGGCTTGCATTCTTGAAGAATCCTTGGGAAATATCTTTCAGCTCACTATATTAAAGCTTTGTTCATTCTACTTTTCAGCTATCTATTGAAAATTTTATTTCTATGAATAATTTTAATTTCTGAGATCTCTAATTGATTGTTTCTTTGGAAGAAATAAGAGCCCCTTGAATCCCTCTAGGATATGTTACACTTATTTTAAAATTTTGTTCTCTTTATTAACTCTGTTGGGTTTACAGTAATATTTGCTTGTCTGTCTACTATCTTTGTGTTTGAAAATTCTCATTTGTCTATAGATATAAATTCACAGGGACTTAACTCCAGTTATTATTGTCATGGAACAGGATTATGTGTAGTGGAGAGTGCCAGTAACTTATCTTCTGGAAGTGGGACTCCCCACTCCTCCTGGCATCACTGGCTATCTGGGTCACTTTGTACCTTCCCAGCCAGGCGTTCACATTCTTTGATTTAGCTACTTGTTATCTTCTCTGCTGTCCACTGCAGAGGAATAGGGAGGAAGAAAGGGCCAAGCTGCTGTTTGCTCCCAGTGTGGTTCTCAAATAGTCATCCTGATGATTGCCTCACATCCCCCTCCCTCTCCTTTTGTCCATTGATTCTGATCTGGGAGTAACCTGTATAACTGCTCCTACTTCTACAACTGTTTCCTCATACACATGTTTATACACATGCTTAGGACTGTGTTTTCTCCATCAGGCTAAATCTCTCTGCTTTCTGCGTTTCAGGAATTCCTCCAAATTCATGATTTATTAATGAAACTCTTTCTCATTTTCAGGACTTTTACGAATCAGTTTGGAGGAAATTGACATATTAACATCGCGTATTCGTGCACACAGCCATGTTATATCTTTCCATTTGTTTAGGCCTTCTTTAATTTCTTCCAAAAATATGTTGTATCTTTCAGTGCACAGATTTTGCACACATTATGTTGATTTTATCTCTATGCAATTCATGTTTTGGAAATGTATTGTAAATTAAATTGTATTTTTTATTTTACTTTTCAATTGTTCATTGCTAATATACAGAAATACAATTGATTTTTACGTATTTAACTTTTATCCCGGGATCTTACTAGACCTACTTATTAGTTTTAGGAGCTTTTTGTAGACTCTTTAGGATTTTCTGGCTATTAAGTATGATTGTAGCTGTAGATTTTTCAAGTTGATGAAGTTCCCTTTTATTTTTAGTTTGCTGGGAGTTTTTATTATGTGTGGGTGCTGGATTTTTTAAATGTCTTTTCTAAATCAATTGAGATGGTTATTTAGTTTTTTCCCTTTATTCTATTAATATGGTCACTTAAATTGATTTTCAGATATTAAATCAATTTGCATTCCTGGAATAAGCTTCCACTTGTTCATTTTATATATTGTTGGATTCAATTTGCTGATATCTTATTAAAGATTTTTGTGTCTATGTTCATGAGGGATGTTAGTCTGTAGTTTTCTTTATATATATATATAATTGCTGGATTTTAGTATCAGTAAAACTGGCCTCTAAAAGGATTAATTTATTTTCTATTTTCTGAAAGAGTTTGTATAAGATTGATATGATTTTATCCTTAAATGTTTGATAGAATTTACCAGTAAAGCCACCTAGGCCTGGAATTTAACTAATGAGAAAGTTTATAGTTACAAATTCAATGTAAAAGATATAAGGATATTCAGATACTCTATTTTTTTCTTGTGTCAGTTTTCATTATTTGTGTCTTTCAAAGAATCTGGTTGTCCATTACATTTAAGTAGTCTAATTTATTGGCTTAATACTGTTCATAATATTCCATTTTCATGCTTGTAATGTATGTGAGAGCTTTAGTAGTGTCCTAATATCATTCTTGATATTAGTAATTTGTATTTACCCTTGCTCAGTTGAGATATTGGTCATTTTAAAAAATATTTCAAAGACTCAGTCTTTGTTTTCACTGATTTTCTCTATTGTTTGCTCCTGTCTCATTGATTTCTTCTTTTGCCTTTGTTTCTTTTCCTTCTATTTACTTTGCCTTTAATTTACTCTTTTTTCCCTAGCTTCCCAATAAGAAAGCTAAGGGCAATTTTAGACCTTTGCTTTTTTCTGGCATAGGCATTTTAAGTTATAAATTTCTCTCTAAGCACTACTTTAGCTGCATCCCACAAATTTTGATATGTTGTATTTTCATTACCATTCAGTTCTCATTTCTCTTGTGATTTCTTCTTTGACCCATGGGTTGTTTAGAAGTGAGTTAATTTCCAAATATTTAATTTTTCTAGATTCCTTATAGTAGCTGATTTCTAATTTAATTCTATTGTGATCAGAGAACATTCTCTGTAATATTTTAGTATTTTGAAATCTATTGAGACTTGTTTTATACTGTTGCTCTTGGTGAATGGAAAGGATGTGTATTCTGCCGTTTTAAAGTTTAATGTTCTATACATGTCAGATAGGTTAAAGTGGTTGATAGTGTCATTTAAATCTTCTATATCCCTACTGATGTTTTGTCTAGTTTTTTTTTTTTTTAATCCGTTACTGAAAGAGGGATGTTAAATCTTCCACTATTATTGTGTAGGATTTGTCTGTTTTTCCCTTTCGTTTAGTTAGTTTTTACCTCTTGAAATTTGAAGCTGTATTACCAAGCGCACATACATTTATAAATGTTACTATTTTCATGATGTCTTTACCCTTTTATTATTATAAAATTACATTTCCCTCTTTCAAGGATAGGATATCTTCTTTTTCTAGTCTCTGCCTTTTTTTTTTTTTTCCACCAGAGTCCCTGGGATGATCTCTACTTATGTGTGGTTTAGTGGTCACCCAGAGATTTCAGCATAGTTTATACTCAGATTTTGAGTCACATCCCTTCTGTGGTTCTCTCATTTCCAGGATTTCCCCCTTAAATTTCTAGCTGTTCAGGTAAGGCTACAGTTGTCTACAGCTTTGAGGGCAAGAAAGCCACAAATTCTCAATACTTCTTTCTTCCAGCTGCAGATTTTGAAGAATGTACTTGCCTTCAGCTTCAGTCTGTTTTTGGATGTATTCAGTGCCATCAAATAGTACTTTTTAAAGATATTTCCTCCAGATTTTAAAATCGCTATTGGTAGAAGTTGTATGAACAACTTTACTACCATTACTGGAAGTTTCTTCTATAGCATTATTTTTTTATCCATAAAACATTTTGGAGTAAGAAATGAGAAAAGATGGGGGATGTGGCTAAGAAGAGTGATATTACTTCGGTAAACAGAATTCCTGTTTTCTCAGGCCTCTGTCACAACAAAATTAATTACACTATGTTCTGATTGACCTAAGTACCTCATGCAGTAAAATTGGAAAGTTTTAAGTCATCGTTTCTAAAGTTGTTTGCTTTTATTATTAGGAATTGAATGACCTTCATATAGAAGTGCTTTCAGTGATAGCCAATTGCCTTGAAGATATGGATACTATGGTGCTGATTCAGCAGACAGGGGGTCTTAAAAAGCTCCTAACGTTTGCAGAAAACTCTACAATTCCTGATATCCAGAAGAATGCAGCAAAAGCAATTACTAAAGCAGCTTATGATCGTATGTCTTATTTTACTTAAACTAAGCATACATAATCCTTCTTGTAGTTTGATTTTGATTAATACTAACAAACAATAGAGTATTTCTTAGCTTTTAAATAACCACTCAATAATAGTGGTATAATTATTCCTTAAGACCAAAACTCACCTCAATGCCAATGAGTTAGAAATTGCTTTGTCAGGGATATAATAAGCTCAATAGGATTTAATTATAATGCAGTCTTTTTTTAACAATCATTGATAGACTAAGTCTTAAGCCTTTATTTCTCTTGAATTTGGAATTCTACAGAATGTGCATTATTTTTTTTATTTTGAAACCTTTGTTTAAATAAATCTGCATTTGGAATGTATCAATGCAGTAATTTTCAAGTTTCAGTTGGAGTCTAATAGTGTCATGTTGTATGAGAAGCAGTATGTTCATACTATATACATAAGATTTTCATTTCAGTGACAAGCTATGTTGATATAAATCTATAAAATATGAGAGATTATTTACATCACAAGCATCAAAAATGAAATTATAGTTTTAATTTATATATATTTGGAGTATTTTATTTAATAAAAAATGTGGTTTTATTTCCCGCTTCTGCATCACTCCTCTTACAAATGGTGACAGCTTTTGCTATTTTAAATGATGTATATTCTAAATACATATACTCACACCTATATATATGTCTATGTGTATATTATGGAAAACATTTTCTTTTTCAACCCATACTGGATTTCTTTAAGGCAAATTTTGAATGTGGGAAGCAGAATTTCATGGTACATAGTCAACATAGTGGGGCTTCATGAGTTACATTATAAATGTAAAATCTAAAGACAGACTATGAAATTACGATTTAAATATTCGCCAAAGTTGCCTTATGCAGAATTTTGTCAAATGGAACTTGGATGTTATCATAGCTAGTCATTTCTGTTTTCCATCTATCATAGGCCTTCACGGCTACTGAGACCTCAAGAGAGGTGTAATGGCAAGACATGGACAATGTCAAACCTAAGATTTTTACATATCTCAGCTTCTCTTTGGTCTAATGTGGCTCAGTCATTCTAAGTTTGTTCCAGCCCGTCTTGGGGTAGTGAGTTTCATTAGTTTAACTCATGGAGTAGTGAGTTTCATGTGACATAGTAGTGACAGAGCACTGGACAGAGTTCCTGGTGTTCTAGTTCTAGTACTAATTCCACTACTGGCAAGGTGGGATTAAGGCATGTGAGGGTGCTAAACCCTGATAATCTGTAGTGCACCCTCCTCTGCTTACTCACACATTCGAACAGGATATATGAGTTGTATATAAAAACATGTATATATATGTGTGTGTGTGTATGTGCGTGTGTTGGCTATCCATGATGTAACTTCTTTTTAAATGCAACTATATTATTAGCAATTGAACACAAAAGTGGCATATGCCATTTAGTGGAATGAGATGAGCTGGATTATGAAATTTTTAGTGGATGCAGGGTACTAAGATTTTTACTGTATAACACATTTTCTACAAAAAGAATATTCCACATATTCTATAACAAAGAAAATGAGTCAGTGACCTTAGTTATTTCAACAATCAATGTAAAATTCTGTTGATCTCCCACAAAGAAAAATGACTTTCACTAATTTTGCTTTAAATGGCTCATACTTCAATTTTGATGCTTATTTTGTAATAAATGCTATAATTATAAATGATCAAATGAAAAGATGTCATAAAAGAAAATTTAATGATCATAAAACAAATATTACAACAAAGTATATTTTATTTTTAGCTAGATCGTTCATCTCTAACATGTTATAATTAAAAACATTTCTTTCTATTCTTTGCGTCTACAAATTCTTCAGTGATTTCATCATCACGATTAAGCTGCTGAACAATATCTACTTCACTACATAATAAGGATAATGAATTTAGTCCTTCTTGAATCATGGTTGTATGCTGAGGGTTTTTCAGTCTCTAGGGGCAAAAATGAGTGTTCTGTTGTACAATTTGTGATCATTACAGTTAGGAATATGCATAAAGCAATTTCAACATCGGGAAATATGCATTGTATTTTATCTTCTATTATGGAATCATACATGCCTACATAAGTAAAATTTGTCTTTCTTAAATCTGTGAACTTAGTTCTCATGTAAGACTGAAATTGTTATAAAGGTTTGTATTTAAGTCATCGGGATAAGCCTGTGCTAATTTATTGGATGCCTTCATGCATTCTTCATCAGGTATATCCATATTGTTTAAGAAGGAAAATCTAGTTGAAAGAACTTCATACACTTTCTCCCTTCTTTTCATGCAAAAGTCAAGTGTGTCAATGATGGTGTAGTATTTGGTCACAAGAAATTGATCTCTGGCACTCAGTGATACTTCTGGAGCACTCTCGTCATTTACTTGTTTCTTTCTAATGTTTCTGCGACAGTGAACTGCTTGATAATCAGTATTTGGCAGTATTTGTTTTGTTGTATTTTCAAAATCTTGTCTTAAAGTATGTAAATACCCTGTTAATGACTAGTAGAGGTTTGTGCATGTCTTTAAATTTACTTCTGAATCTTGGAGAGCTTGAATCATCCGATGAAAATGCTGCAGTATATTATTCCACATACCCAACGTAAATACATACTCTGGTGTTTGCATTTTGTTAGCGATGTTTTCGGCCTCTTTTTTAGTATCTCCTTTTGTGTTTGGTCTTCAGCAATATTTTCTAAGGCACCTGGAATCTGAGCGTATGATTCCAGGATTGCACTCATTGCAACAGCACGCGCTTCCCAACATGTATTAGAAAGACATTGTAATACTCGATCATTGCCTAAATATGTTTTAAGAACTGCCCATCGGTGAGTAGAGGCAGCAAAAAATATGTAGAGTAACTGAACAGTAGAAAAAAAGTCAGCTGCTTCCAGATGACAATCTACTGCGCTATGTCCTACAAGATTTAGTGACTGTGCAGCACATGGTATGAAATGCCATATTCTTTACATTCTAAAATTGTTGCATACTTTTATAATACCCGGACATATTGGCAGCATTACCATAGGACTGACCTTTGCACTTAGAAAAATCAGTTTTGCAGACTTCAGATAAATAGTGAAGTACTTGATCTGCAGTTTCTTCACCCGTATGACTTTTTAAGCTAGTAAATACGGTAAATCGCTCAACAGGTTTTCCATCTGTTGGAAATATGTATCTTAAACAATACTTAGCTGATTTGTGTGAGAAACATCAAGAGTAGAATCTACAGACAAACCAAAATATCAAGTTATACTTATTTCACTAAAAATAGTTGATGCAACTTTATCACTAAGTTTATTAATTTTTCACATGTTGTTTTAGACGTATAAGATGGTTTGCCCTTTCCTGTGTTACCATATTTTGAGATGTGACCTGCTAAAAATGGATCAAACTGAGCAACAAGTTCAAGTAAACACAAAAAATTTCATTTTGTGGGGACCCAAACACTTCATTTTTTTCTTGAAAAGATAGTGCATTTTCAACAATTGTTATAATGACAGCAACAACATGTTGCAAAATGGCTTTCCAATACTGGCATTCTTCATTAATTTGTATTTCCAGTTCATGAGTTAAGCCAAAACCATGTCTTTGGTTTAAATATGACAAAATATAATCTCTGTCAATTGAACTGTTTTCATGTTTATCAATCATATTCGAGTTGCGCCAATAGTTAAATTCATCCATAACAAATCAGGAAGTAAATGATTTAGGTTTGAATAGTTTGCAAACCAAACAATCTACAGAGCCAACTGATAGAGAATACAATAGCCACTCCCTCTTATAATTTTCACCATTAGCTTTGCACCCTAGAAATGTATTCTGGCTACAGAACCTGTTTGTTTACCATCCAGAAATTTTTGACACAAATTTTCAAATTGTCCACTGTTATGCTGACAATCATTTAATTTAATTTAATTAATCAATAATTTACATCATTAACACACTGCCGTGGAGGGATTCCAACTCATAGTGACCCTGTAGGACAGAGTAGAACTGCCCCGTAGGGTTTCCAAGGAGCAGCTGGTGGATGCAAACTGTCGACCTTTTGGTTAGCCACTGAGCTCTTAACCACTGCGCCACCAGGGCTCCATTTACATCATTAGAAGAAAAGGTATTCCACAAAGCAGGATCTGTATTTCTGTTATTTATGAGTTCTACATATATGACAATTTCAGATTCTAAAATAGTTTCACTTTTGACATAATTATTTTTTTTACTATAGCAAGAAATGGACGCAGAATTTGGAACAAATTCTGTTATATTCATATTGCTATTAGTAATTTCAGCACTAGCGGTACTAGTACAAAAATTTGTACCCAAGTGTTCAATGGAAGAAGTCTCTTCTGATTCATTACGTTGTAAAAAGGAAGTTAATTTTGGAATTGTCTTTAGGGAGTCACAAATACTTTTCTTATTATCTTCTGTGAGCATTCATTTTTGCACTCCACTTAGTTGTTGCCAGTTCATTTTACTGGATATAAAATTATGTCACTTTTTAAATTTCATTTTAACATAGCAAATAAATTTGAAAAACTGAAAATAAATAAAATTTACAAAACAAGTAAAAGTAGGACTTCTGGCAAAATGGCACTCTAGGCAGAAGCAGCACACCGTCCCTCCACAGCAAAGATCTGAAAACTAAGCCAAACAGAGAAAACAGCAATCCTGAAACCCTAAAACATCAAATGAAGAGATAAAGAACTCAGCCAAGCACCAAATGGAGTGAGAAAACTG